>NC_083548.1:3158530-3474383 GCF_018135715.1 Danaus plexippus | reverse complement strand
TAATAAACACAGAAAAGATCGGATACAATTATCAGGTAATCATAAGTTGTCGAATATTTGATTTAGTTGCGAAATTAAGTGTCTTGAAATACAAATAACTGAAACAGGTTCTTAAAAAACGTGAAGAGGAAAATGTTTTCGTTCGTTCACAACAAAAACGAAAACTCAATAAGATGTCAGACATAGCGAACACGCTTCGTTCAAAAATACGGAAGGCCGCCGAGGACGGGGCCATAGAGGAGATAAAGGCGAACGCAGAGATTATCAGCCTGATGCAAGCGATGGAAGACCTGGAACGGAAGTGCCGGCATTTCTCACACGTGAATAATTATAAGTTTAGTCAGGTGTGGCGCATGTGCGGGTCGCGGTGCGCTGGACTTGCTCGGCGAGTACGGAACGCCGAAACAGCGCTACACGCGCACGTGCTTGCCGAGCCCCCACCTCCGCCGCCGCCACCACCACCAAAGAGTCCATTAGCCAAATATGGTAATTAATAATTATTATTTTGTCTATTGCTTTATTAAGACTTAAGAATATGTTTCGGAACTTTTATAGAGAACGAAATTCCTGTAAAAGACACCGCTCCTCTACATAGCAAAGAAGTTGGTGATCCAAAAAATATGGCTACCGCTGAGGCAAAGGATAGATTGGTAAGTTCGAAGTTGAAAATAATTAAGCAATTAATTCTTCTTAGTCTGGTAATACTTTTTTATAAATCCCAGGTACGTCACATTCTTCAACTGGTAGCAGACAACACAGGTTTCTAGTTGAAGACCGTCTATTGAAACTTATTGAGAAATATCCTTTAACGTCCAGAAATCTTTGCACATTGGATTCTATATTTATGGTAAAACTTAGCCTCAGTAAATAACTGATGTACCTGCTCTTAACAATTAAGACTTTATATACGCGTTCATTTTAAAGGCACTGGAGATCCAAGCGGAGGAAGATATCGAATTAATGTGTAAAATTTTTCTCAATTATGCGTTTTGTCCAATATGCATCGGTATGGAAGAACGCACATCCGAAATGATGGAACATTCAACTGCGGGGGTGAGTTGTAATAAATCGAAAAGCTTACAAGAGACTGTAATAAAGATATCTTCTTATGATTTTAGATGGAATCCCAAGACGACACTCACCGTGTAAGCGTCTGTGTTAAAGGTAGAGGTGGGTTGGATTTCAAAACTTCGTTTGTTTTTTTTTTTTTATATTACACAGTAATTTCTTAAAATTAGGAGAAAGGAGTTCCTCAACTCGTGCACGGTCTAGTGTTGTTAGAAGTATTTCCGCAAGCACATCTCGGTCAGTTCACGTTGGATTTAGGTAAATAATAAACAATATTAATGTATCATCTACATTTTATTCCACATATCATGCTTTCTATTGTTAAATTTTTTTAAGAAGGGCTGAATCTTTATCCTCTACCGACCAACTTTTGATAGCCGAAGCTGACGAAATCTTGCAGAAATGTGGCGATCCTAAAGGTAAAATTACATATGTATCTCAATTTGCATTGAGTTTTATTTTTTTATTAAAGATAAAATGAAAGACGCGAGTCTGTCATACTCAAAGTAATAAGTATGACTTGTTTTCATATGTCCATCAATTTCAATTATTCTGATATTCATTTAGTCGAATTTTATGGCCTTATAAAGAATAACGATAGTTCTGAAGCACACACCAACATTATATTTTCAGTCGATATAAAACTATTAATATCATGAACATTATTGAGAGAAATCTAAAATTAAGTCAATAATATACACGTTAAATAATGTGTCCAGTAAGCACGTGTCCATCAGAGAGCGCTTCAGAAGCAGGCGGATCAGCTCGTCGTCGTGGAGTCACTGTCTCCCAAACACCAGCGATGGTCACCGCACGTGCCAGCAACCCCTTCCTATGCCCCGGTCAGTTACCATACCGATAGGAGTTTTTGAAACGAAGAACAAATAACGCTTTATTATCCTATAGAATCTCATAGCTGAAGCTCGAATTTAATTAGAGTTTTTGTATTTTCAGTTGGGCATTATTTAGAAATTGAATCAATGCAAGTATTAACAGCACTTAATGAGTTTATGGCTGTGTTTGTTCCACCAGAGAAAAGAAAATTGTATAACATTCTGTAAGTATTATTATTATAATTGGTCTTATATTTCATAGATAGTTTTTATTAAAAATTAGTAATTTCATGTATCAGGGACAGTGTCAAGCCACCGGATTTCACAACACCATCACGTAAATTAACAGCTCAAGAAATAGATCAGTATTGGTCACAGTGGAAAAATCAGTTTCCTCCTGAAAAAGATCGGTTTTGGGACGGATTGCTCTCTGGTCTCAATAATTATTTATCTATATTACAAGGTTTGTCTTGATTTTCCACATTTTGACTTGATCATGTAAGACAGATTTTCTAAAATAATTTTGTCCAGCATACCCCCCATCCAGGGAATGAATATTTTTTTGTAAGTTTTGATTATAAAATGTAGACAAATGCAATAATTACAAGCTTAAAGGTATTCAAAATTTTTGTGTTTACTTCTCTGCCGCAACATAACGTATCACGTTTCTATGATATTAAAATTATATGAAGATCGGCTGATAATTCAAATATATATCATCAGAACGCGAACGGATTCATAACGAAGTGTCCCAGTTACGAGCTCGTAATACGGCGCTTCGTCGTTTGGTTCGTGGTGCACTACCAGATCTACCCACACGTCCTGCGCCTAGCCGTGCCTTCGCCGCACCAGTGCCTGATCTCGCACCTCCGCCTTATAAACTACCGCCCATTTGATAAATTATTTAATAAAGTTTTATAACTTGCATTTAATCATTACCCTTTTTTAATTTTTAGATTATTACCTCGCGTTTTTTATTAAAAATATGTCAGTTGAAAAATATAGTTCGAACAATTGCTATAAGTATGCACAACTGCCTCTTCATGTATTGAAATTTTGATTAAACTTGATAAAATTTTTATTTCTTATAATAATTATGACTTTGTTGAATACGCATACGTTAAAGTTGTGCATTATAATTTTTTGAAGAATGAAAAAAAAAATGTCAAGCCTCGAATCGAAAGCAGAAATATATCGTGAAATCTATCTAAATTATACTGTCATTAAATGACAAATTTTGTCAAACTTCATAGTGTAATCAATTCCATCAAAGTATGAAGACCTCTATATAAATCGGCTATTATTTAAAATTTCTTGTGAAATCACACAGTTTATTTTGAAGAAGTTAATTTTTTATTTATTAAACCGATATTGATTTACATTTGCTGGCACATATAACAACTTCTTTCAAAATAACATTCTCTTAGTTTTAAACCGCCACTCGGACACGTAAATAAAACAGGATTATTTTATTCAAAGGACGTCTTAATAATCTTTTTAATTTATTATTAAAAACTCAAAATGTTGAAAATATTGTTCCATCTTTTGGGAGCTATTCAATTTTTCTATGGCTGTTATTATGATTATACTTACGTAAAAATACCTAGTACCTCGTCGGCAGTGACCCCCTTCGGTGGAAAATTTAAATACCTGACGTACCTAAATGCAGTAGGTATTTTAATAAATTCTTCTGAATAAAAAGGCATTAAACATATAGTAACATTAATCAATCTTTTTTCTAGATGTTGCAAACGGTCTACTTCACGGTGGCGTTAATTAATGATATTATTGGGACCAATGAATCAACGCCTTCAAATAAACCACTTGTGAGAAGAATTAAGGATACTCTATTTAGTGCTCTTGCTTTTCCATTAGCAATGTTTGTTGGTATTTCATTTTGGGCTATATATGCAGTTGACAGAGAACTAATTTTACCTAAGGCTATGGATGCATATTTCCCTACTTGGTTAAATCATGTGATGCATTCTAATATTGTGTTGTTTACAATAATAGAAATCAGCACATCATTCAGGATGTATCCCGGTAGAAAATTTGGATTATCAATTCTATCAGCATTCATGCTCGGCTACGTAATTTGGGTTCATGTAATTTACTTCAAAACTGGAAGTTGGGTGTATCCTATCCTTAATGTATTGAATTGGCCACTACGCATCATTTTCTACTTATTCAGTCTTGGTTTGGTCTGTGGTCTCTATACTTTAGGGGAGACATTAAACCGATCTGTATGGGCCAAGGAAGTGGAAGCTACTGTTAAGTCGGGCAAGAAAAAAGCCAAGTAGATTCATAGCAACAGAGCTCTATTTATTGGCTGAATTTTTTTTGGGTGTGGTACTTTTAGCTTAAATTGTGTGGTTATGTAAGGTGATTAGGAATATATTGGCTATTAAAATTACAAGATAAGATAATTAAATGCTAGCAAAATGATTTTGCTGACAAATTAACTGACAATCTTATGTTCGTTTATTATTTAATTTTCTAATTCTTTAATTTTTTTTTTTATTATAATGTAAACATACACAAATACTCTAGTTTATTGTTATTTAATTTTTAAACTATCTAATAATTTTTACCATGCTACGTATTCGACCATCAAAGTTACAAAATTGATATTATTTTGAATAGAACATTAGCATAGTGATAAGTTTTATATAAGTGCTTCGACTAAGCTTTTTGAACGTAATGTATGAAGGTTTTGAAATGTTCCAGTGAGTTATTATAGAGAATTCGAATTAGATGGAAATACACTGAAAGTATCTGCTATTCAGTGTAAGGATTGATAATTATTACCAGTGAAAGCAATGTCTTGCTAGGCATTTACCCATTCCATTCATGAGCGGCCTTACATTATGAAATGCTCATAATAAAATATTTTAACATCCATACACAAGTGTGTGGATGTTCCAAGTTGCTTTAATATTAATAGTGTGTAGTAAAATTGAAAGCAATAAATTTTACTAGAAAAAAAAAAAACTGTCTCTTATTTCAATGCTTTATTTAAATCGTTTTCAAAAAAAAAAAAAAACAAACCTTTATATATAATGTTTGTAAAATAAAAATATGCTTCTATCACGCATTTAAGTAAATATAATTGAAAAATAAGGAATACTTTATGCATAACTATAATTACGACTAGAATATAATGTCTTTATTAAGTAACTTACTGTATTCTACTTAAACACTTAAACTAACCTTGCATACTGTTGCCGAATTTACTGTTACATTAAATATATCTCGAATAATACAAAAATACTGTAGTGACGAAGCAAAAATATTGTTATAAAACAAAATCTAAACAAAAACAAAATTGCATGTATTTAAGTGATCACGATCTGTATATGATAGCTACATAATTATTATGACTCGTCAAAAATCTCTCGCGTCGGCTCCTACAGTCGACGCACGTTATAAAAATCTTAATTATATATAACATTATTTATTATATTTATCAATTAATGTTATTCGATACAACGTACAGCGAATTCTGATCTTATCTTAGATTTGATAAAACACACGACAATCGAATTATATTTATTATCTGTCTAGTGAATGGCAAATAAAAAAAAAATACTCTAAAATCCATTGTCTCGAAATTTTGATTAAAACTCAAAATGTATAGCACGATTTAAATAATTCCTCACATACATATATAATTCAGTGTTGACGATTCAATTCATTCAAACTAACCTTTGGCGTGATACAATAATTTTCCTGATAAATAATTTATATAAATTCTCGTATAATGTTGTGTACATACATCCCGTATGGCAGTCATTTGCACATTATTTATCAGTGTAATTATTATGTTTAATTAACTAGCTATACATATATGTATATATAGCCTATATATTATGTCCAACAAATCTAAATGCATAATAGCTATATCTATGTGAACACTATACGTTATCATATATATTTGCGCTAAGTCGTTACGGACAATTGTTATGTTATCACAAGGGCAGGTAGCGCCGGATCGTTTAACAAGCGATAGTTTTTGTACGCCATATTATAAGATGCTTCACTCATTCAATACCCACCGGATGAAGTCGCGAGTGCTTTTCACCGTAACATATTTTTGTTTAGCACTTTACATCATTTAGTTTCGTATATTTATTAACCGTACGTATTTCTAAGCTACGTCTTGACTCTCCTCGTATTCTTGGCGTGGCCGTTCTTCCAACCGTTGCTAACTTCGCCGTTCCACGTGCGGCCGAATGACGTCATCTTCGCCTTGGTCTCGTAGAGGACGTCGGAATCGTTGTCCGTGTCCGATAACACCTCTTTGCTGGCGACTATAATTAATATTCAACAATTTATTAACAATACAAGTCCTTGAATAATCAATAGGTATGTTAGAAATTACTAAAACCATTGAGTTGTAAAACTTCACGGCGATTTAGAATTTTAAATATAGAATTAATTGATTTTTTTTAAATAAGCTGACTAATACAATCTCTCTATAGGATTAGTCTCCATAAAATCGAAACAAACACATTGTCTTCTTATAGTTTTTGCATTTTATATTAATATTCGTTAATATATAAATATATATTAAGACTCACATGGCTTGTCCTCGTGCTCTGCCAGCGGTAGTAGTCGGTACGGAGCACGTGCTCTGGGGCGGGGCGGTGAGCAAGCACGTGCCCCGGCCCGACCGCACGCCCACGCTCCAGCACACGCTCCGCACAGACCGACCACACCGCACACAGACAGATACACCACCGACCAGTCTAGTAATTAACAAATATATATTTATATTGTAAATAATGGAATAGAATAGATGTAGTATGTAAGCTTTGTCTTACCTTAACATAAAGACTACATAAATGCAAAGAAATGTAATAAATATAACGTGAACATGTCCTCCTCTTATAAAATTTAAAGAACACAAGTTAATTTATTATATAGACCAAACTTCCGCATTTCTATTAATACTTGTAATCCAGTATTATTTTGATATCTTTCTATAAGTATATCACATTAAATACTTACCACAGTCGGGCTGAGCGTCCGGCTGCATCAGAGTGAGTAAGCTCTGCATCCAGAAAGCGTCGCAGCGGCACGTGCGCGTCGCTTGGTCGCACACGCCGCGGCCGGAGCACGTGCTCAGACAGCGGAAGGAGCGCACGCGGCGGGCGCCCGCGCTTATAGCGGCACTTCGGGATTGGGATAACGCCTCTATGCCATCCATTGGCACACCCTGTATATAGATTAAAATTAGTAATTCATTTAATTCTAATAATTAGCATTAAAATGAGGCTACGAAAGAAGTATGGGAACAAAACAACAATTTTCTGTATAATGAATACAACGCATTTTTTATTTTTTTTTTTAAATAAACAATCAACACTTTAAGTATTTAGGTAACAATTATTACTATCACATAGGATGCACCTTTTCCGTCAAGAAGTATATGATCAAAGTGTTCCCCGAGTCGACCTCCCCGCGGATTTCTGTCACATTCACGGATATTCCATCTTTGAGTAACAAATTCATTTTCTGCACTAGCGAGTCGAGCTGGCTTTTGGTGAAGCTGGAGATGGGTATGTTGAGGGTCATTTCTAAAAGTTTCATCTCCAACGGGTCAGCCTTCACTTGTACGCTAACCGTGTCCCTGTCCGACTCGCCCTGGTCATCGGTCACAGTCAGCTCGAACACATATCTTCCCACTTCAATGTTTGTCAACTGTAAAAATGTATATGTAAGTATATACATGTACCTTTGTCACATCCTACACGACCTCTCATCGCTGTTGCAAACATTACCCCTCTTTACCATCCCTTAATTACTCTGCCTTATTATATGGACATTACTCTTTGCTATCACAAATATAATGCTCGTACCATGAGAACGGGCGTTGCATCGGATTTCATGATGACCGTCCCGGCCGCGAGACCGGAACCGGATCTTGTCCACTTGTAGGACACGATGCGGAAGTCGTCCGAGGACTGCGACCCGTTCAGTACCAGCACCGGTACTGGGAGATTTAAAATTTTATCGCCTCCCGCCACAGCCTTCGGCGGACTGTTTTTATCTGAGAGATAATAAATATTATACATATGAAAGCTTTTATTAATTTTTATTGATATTGAAATTTTGTTATAGGTTATGGTGTGGATATGTTTTTGTAAGGGAAAACAAAAACTAGAGATGTTACAATATACCATGCTATATATAATATGTCAAGCCGACTTACTCTGAGTAACTGTGACCGTGACGTCATCGGTCGCCGAGTTTCCGTTATCGTCGAGTACAGTCAGCTCGAAAACGTATTGTCCCTTTGTTAGTGCCGTGGCGTTAGCGACGGATTCGTTGTAACTGATGATGTTAGAGTTAGTGGGTCCGGACACCCAGCGCCATGTGTACGCGACTATCCGATGATCGTCGCGGGATGTTGAGCCGTTCAGCACGCTCCACGTTTGTGGGAGGGATACGAACTGTCAATGTCATGCTTGTTATGTTGCAATCCAGATTTTTTTAGATAGCAATGGATTCCATTTTTAAACGAAGAATTTGTTTAATTAAAAAAAAAAAATTGGTTTTATCCGTATAGATTATTTACTAATTTATAAATCGATTGTTTTGGAAGTTTTGGAAGCCATTGCATGTATTTTTTTGTTACATCGCATGCTATTAATACCCTCATACACATGCTCACCAGCGATACATTTGTCAAGTACAACATTCCACATAATTAAATTTATCAACATTACTTAACAAATAGTATCTAAATTTACATATCCGGGCCCATTGTGCTTATCACATGATCGAGCATATTTGCGAAAAACCAACTCTATCCGGTTGCAATAAAGTTTAAATTATGTCACCAAGTAAATAGTATGTCACCGGTTACTAACTGGTAAAAAAAAGATTGTCGCGTCTCGATGTATTACATCAAAAACACTTTTTATGTAAAAAACATATCTAACCCATTAAAATAAGAGTCATTTTAACTAACCGCGTCCTGCCCGGCGTCAGCTACGGGCGGCGTGTTTGTTGGAGGCTTAACGAATACGTGGACCTCTGCCGTCGACGACTGACCGGAAGAATCGGTCACCTTCAACACAAACGTGTACACCCCCTCCGACAAGTTGGATAACTGGAATAGATGTATTCGTTGTTATTAAAGAGGCTATATATCGAGCTTAACGAAGTTATTTAAAATAAAAGTCACGAAAGCTATGCTGTTAACGTCTCAATGGAACAATCATCAGACGGTTTAGTATAATTACGATCTAACTGAAATTTCATAGCGAAATTAAAGTAGTAATAAAAGACAATGAACCAAATAAATTTAGTGTATAAAATTAAAATTAAACTAATACATTCGGAAATGTCTATTTTATTATTTTTATAACTACATACTGCCGACGTTCCGGGTCCTTTGAAGCAACCGTGACCGCGGGCAGACGAGATGTTAGTTCCATTCAAATGAATAGTCGCGAAGGTCTTAGATCTCATTGCTTCATTGAAATTATATGAAAACTCCTCATTTCGGCTACTGACCTGTAAGTATGGCGAGTGTGTGTTCTGCATATCCACAGCTTTATTTTCGTCCGCAGCGGACTTGGTCCACTCCCAGGACGTGATTTCGTGGTCATCCGTCGACAGGCTGCCGTTCAAAGTGAGGTTGTTGTTCGGAAGATATATAATGACATCCTGACCTTTAAAAAATATAAATATTTTGAATTAGGCATCCGGTTAGATAAAAATTATGAAATTTTTAAACTCATCATTATTTAATGTTGTAAATCAAAACATAATTTTAAAAATTTTGACGTATTTACGTTTATTTTAATTCGATTAAAAGATCAAAGGCTATTTAAACAGGACCTGTCAGAAACTCATACTCTGAGCGGCCAGATTAGTTTCAATTTTGCATCAATATTTTTTGAATGAATAGAATCCACATAAATATGTTTTTTATATGTGAATTAATTTACGTGTTTGAACTGAGTCCTACCTGCATTAGCCTCAGGTGGGTAGTCTGTGTGATTGAGTACAGTGATGTTGGCAGTAGTGGAATTCTTTACATGATCGGAATCTTCAACGGTCAGCTTAAATGTATAGTTCCCGGGTTGTTTCAAATCTTTTAGAACTAAAGTTGGTCCGTCTTGAAGTGGTGTCTGATAGCTTATGGGCCCAGCCGATAACTCCCAGTGCCAGGATATTATTGCGTCATCGTCCTTAAAATGTAGAAAAAGGCATATTTATAATGATTTATGTATTTCTATGTAAAGAATTATTTGCTAGCTAACCATAACAATACTATATAATATAACATATGTATAGAGTACAATACATTTACCTTGCTAGCACTGCCATCCAAAACAGCACCAGAGTTAGGAAGTTTTACGGTTTGGGACTGTGGTGTGATGACTACAAGTGGTGGGGTGTTAATTCTCTTTGGTGGTAACACTGTCACATTGGCAAAACCCTCCCCATATGAGCTGGTTCCGTTCACAGTAACTTTGAACCTGTATTGGCCTTCGGTGAGATCGGTTAAGGTCACAGTACCACCATTTTGAATCATGTTACCTTTAACAAAATATATAAAATGTTTAATTCAAAAAATATACAAGGACATGAGATTTATGTAAATAATTGTATGTAAATTTTGTAAGAAAGTGTGTAAATAGATGAACAGCAAAGAATTTTTAAGTACAAATTACATAAATTTCTATAATTATGTTTTTAAGGTTAGTGCCGAGCCAATTGACACAAGCAGGATGAGCTTTTTGTCATCCACATCCTATTCAAATCTTGTTTCTAACATATACTGCTATCTTGTTTCTAATATATACTGCTGAAATCTGTTTCCAGCACACATTACCTGTAAAACCTTCTTTTGGCTGATCAACAAGAGTCCACACATAGTTATAGTGGCTCATGGTAGATTTCTCATCTGGTATTGTATAAGCAGCCAAAGTCACTTCATCTTCCGGTAGCTGGACCTATGAAACAAAAAGTGCAATAAGTTTTATAACCGTTGTTAAACAAATCTATTCTGGTAATGAATTAGTGAAGAAAGTCTGGATTTAAATTACTTACCTCTTTAGATGATATTGATACCGTCAAGTTCTGATGTGATGATAGCTCTGATTTCAGGTTGCTAGACTTAATTTCAGGATCTAGATTCTCAATTTTCTTCGTTGATTCCAACGGTATAGTTGGACCTTTTGAAAATGGTCTCCTAGCAACACAAGCCCCTTCGGCATTCTCCTCTGTACCCATAATGCATTTGCATAAGCCATTGCGCATTTTGTGACCTAGCGGTATACATTCTGCGTTGAAGGGGCAATCATCTGCACCAACTTCACAGGATACTTTTTCTAGAAATCTAGAAGCCAGCATCATTTCATTGTCGTTACTGTCAGTGTATTTATCAAAGTTTTGCTGTTCTTCGTCATCCATCGACGGCAAATTATTAATGAAATGCGTAAGAAAATTTGATTCCTCATCATCTTGGATGTCATTACGTTGATTGGTATAAGAGTACCCTGGTTCTTCTTCCGGTGAAAAATTTGTATTCAATTCTCTGAAGTTTGTTTGTTCTAAGATATCTGACCAATTTTCTGAAATAAATACATGAAATATTTCAATTATAATAAATCACATGACAAACACTGTGTTATATACAGATGGTAGGGATGAACTCATTCTATTATGATCTAGGTGTAATAGAAATTTTTTATAAAGCAAGAATACTTTATAATAATATTATAAATTTAATGTTAATTTAGTTTGATTATTGTGTGTTGTTACAATAACATTGAAAATCGAAATTACAGATATCTTAATAATTAAATAGAGAAAAAGTCAGATGATAAAAAAATCTAGACACCTGTTAGATAGTTTAAAAATCAATATTGTCAATTATGAACAGGCGGACTTTTGATCTAAGGCATTATAGAACAAGCATGGCTATTGGAAAATAATGAAGAGAATATTACCATTGGGAAGTACAGGTTTAACAAGTATCATCGACACATGTGTATTCCATTTGCGTGAAGCAACCTTTGGCAATGGTAAACACAACTCATTGCTCACACACTCCACGTGAAAGCACCTTGAGTAATAAATGAACACTATGTTGCATGTTTCTATAAGGCAGCATCCCATTACACATTGTCTAAGACCTTTTAATTCAGATTTCTCAGTGTAATTGCCAGCAGTCACGTTACCTAAGAATGTTATGAAAACAACTATTACTGCTATGGTTTTCATAAACAAATATTATTAAAATACCTTGAAATAGTTACAGTATGAATAATTCTAAAAGTAGTATGTATTGTATAAAGAGTGTAAAATTAACACAGGGGATTATACTATAGAATGCAGTACACTATTTTA
The DNA here is from genome assembly GCF_018135715.1 of Danaus plexippus. Taxonomy (NCBI): domain Eukaryota; kingdom Metazoa; phylum Arthropoda; class Insecta; order Lepidoptera; family Nymphalidae; genus Danaus; species Danaus plexippus. The sequence continues at coordinate 3,462,111 of NC_083548.1, read as the reverse complement.
TACTTACCGACGGGCATATGGTTATCAAAATTCTTAGGATACAATTTAGGGCATTTGTTGCTTTCATATTTGTCACTCCACTGTTTATTGTAAAGTGATATCGAGGATTTAATGTGTATTAGCAGTGTAAGCAAACAAAAAATTAAAACACTATTATTCATTATTACTTCAGTTTCTTAAATTCAAAAATCACTGTATTACCAAAACGATTTATATTCACTGTTACAGCATTGCTAATTCGAAATTATCTACTCGGGAAATAATAGGACGCAGATCCGTAATGTTTGCGTGGGTGAAAAGATAAAGAGCAGTGAAAAACAATAAAATAATTTAGTATAAAATAAACATTTTAATGCACCCGACGTATATTAGTTTTTAACTTACAATACAGAGACTAAAATATTTACAGCGCATAGACAATAAAGAAAGAGAGCCCTCTCGAGGCCTTTTGCCCACATATCTGTTTGTTTACGCCATCTAGATAAGGGCCAGTAAAACTAATAATAAGAACACTTAAAAATGTAGTTACTGTCTATGTAATAGTAAAGTTTTTAAAGTGATTTATGAGAACGGCATGTGAATTAAACGAAATAATGTTTATTAATATATTTTTCATTTTCTTTACTTAGCATTTTTACACATTTACCGAATTTCAGCGATTTTGTCAAAATAACAGAGTACGAGTTTACCATAAGCCACCAATATATGTATTAATTTAAGCTATAACTTCTGTAGCCATACTACATTATCGAGAATGAATTTAATATTGGAACTAAAACTAAAATTTGAAAGTTTGTCTTTGGAGATAATGGAAGCTTTTCTTGGCGATTATACATAAGATCTAAATTATGAATACCTAATATTAAAATCAATCTTTGTTCCGTTCATATGACGCCGCGCCGTCTGGGAAAATTTTTAATTTTAATTACTAGAGTTACGTTGAGAAGATAACAGATTGAGCCCATAGTTTTCCTCTCCTTCATTTCTGTATTATACAAAAACATTAGGTACTGATTACACTTACAGTTTGCAGGTATGTGCATACAGGGAAGTACGCAATAATTTGTAATATATTTTTATACGGTATACTTTATACTTGATCTGTATTTAGATAATTACTTTAATTTTTTTTCAACTTTTATCGAAATTGTTTTTGGTCTATATCATGGTTTTCAGAAACTCAAGTAGGAATCAAAACCAAAGATAACCATAAGGCTTCGATGAATAATAGCGAAGATGACAAAACCACAATAAATAATTATCAGCCTATATTTCCTAGATTTTCCGCTTCACATAAGGATTCATTTATTATATAAACGCCCAATATATCCTAGAGAAGTTTTATTTATATCTAAACTGTAAGCAGTGCCGGCGTTAGGAGGGGGCGTGATGGGGCGATGGCCCAGGGCGACAAATTCGGGGGGGCGCCAAGGTCTGAAGTTGGAGTATCTTGCCTCTCTTAGTGCAAACCCTCAGAACTGTCATCTACGCTCTGTGCATATGCATATTTTTTATTGAGATTTTTTTTAGATGGATTTTTTGAGGGTAACGATATCGTTAGAGTCGCTCCTCGACCACACGGTGCTTACGCTTACGATTGGTGCAATACTTCCACCGCCAAACCGATACGCGTGACACGTGGTAGATGGTGGGGATAACTGAACCTTCTACGTCCGCGTCGTTAGCTCTGGGTAACGCTAAAGGAAAGATGAAATTCTTAATATAATTTTACTTGGGATCAGCAAAAAACTAACACTTGAAATTGCTTCCCTCAAGTGGGCGCCACAATATTTTCGCCCGGGGTATCAGTGGCCCTTACGCCGGCACTGACTGTAAGAACCGCTAACGTTTAGAGTTTATGTAAAATTTTGTTCAGATATTAATATTCATATAAGGGAGAGAATAGATTCCGTATAATAAGTTTTACATAAGGATCGGTTAGTTAGCATTCTCCTTTTTCTACAGCCGTCTACAAAATTAATTTGAATGTTTTGATTGAATTTTCATAAAATCATTGAATCGAATATAGATGATAAACATACAGCTGTTTTAATTAACATAGCGCAGTGTTGCCCTCTATTACAATACCAACTAAATATTTAAGTATAATTATATTGTAAGAAAGAATAACAGTCTCTTATCTATACCTTTATAAAAATGGGAGCCGGTCAAATTGGAGGAATAGCAACACTGCGTAAATATATATAATAGAACAAAATTTAACAACATTAAATTGATCTAATGTTTTTTTTATCTTTCCAGTGGATATAGACTTTAATAATGCTGCTGGCTTTTATGGAGAACCAGCAAAAGTAACAGAAGGGCAATTTATCGTGAGATAATTACTTAACTCTTATTATTCAACCCTAATTTTTTATTTAATATGAAGTCATTTATATAATTTTTAAGGTATATTACTTATCGCATGCCATGTTGTTTTGCTTGGGTGCCATTATAGAGTCTCACGTTGTTCTAACACCAGCTATTTGTGTATATGGGGAAACATATAAATTCAAAATCTTTGCTGGCACACACAGTTTTGTAGAGAACTCTGGAATAGCACGGCAGGTCCAGCATCTTTGTATACATAAGGGTAATAAATAATAATATTATTACAAACATGCTAAAAAGTAGACAGATCCGTGGTAGTATATCTTGAAGGTCTATTGATCATTTAGAAGTCCTATTAAATTAATGTTAGACCACTTTTCTAAATAATCTTTTGATTAGAAGAACTTTTACTCTTTATGCACAGTCCATTCTATCATATATGATTTATGACATTTGCCTTTTGAAATTTTACCCCACGGACAGTTATTTTATTGATGACTGATGTAACTAATATAACTTTGACTTTGTCGACTACTCTTTGTCAATGTGCCTGAATGTAATTACAAAAAAATTAATAAAACAAAATATGTATTTATATGTTCTGTGATAAATATGATAGTAGATGATATAATGATATTTTTTTTTGTAAACGGTAAAGGATAAGAGCTAATATTATTTGATTTAACTTTATGGATTTGTATAAATCTATTTTTTTTTCTATTTAGGGTACAATCACTCGATGCGCTGGGAAGGTTGTTCAGCCGACAATTTGGCTCTGATATGTCTTAACAAACCGTTTGTCTTCAACAAGCGGGAAACTTATACTGAGTTTCTTCTAAACCGCGCCCGTTACGGAGTAGCTATTAGTCCGGAAAACAGAATAAGAGATAAATCTTGTCGTTTTTATGGCTGGGGAAGCAGACGTAATGTGAGCTCTTATATGATAAGAATTTACAAAACAATCTTTTTGTTACTACTGTATATTTTTTAATTTATAATTACATTATATTTCAAGGGTTATCTTATTCCACTTTTAATCCATCTTTATAAAATGGACGTCACAATACTACCAACTGAAGATTGCGCACCGATTTTCAACTATGGCGACAAATTTCTTTGCATTCAACAGCCAAAGTGTAAGGTAATTATATACTCATCATTAGATTATATATACCTAAACGTGTCAAAATTGTGAGTATTCGCTTAATCGCAACTCGCAAGTCAAAAAATTTGGGCGTCATTATTGTCATTCTTAGAGGACGCCTTTGCCGACTGTCAAACAGATCTGCAGAAAAATAAGAAAAAATCAAATAATAGACTAGGTTTAAAATATTTTATTACGTTTTTTATTATGTACTTTGTAACTCGGATCTGAATAAAAGGCTATAATGTTATTGTCATTCAGCATTTATTTGCTTCGTGTTCACTATAAACGCTCCTTAGGTGGTGTGTCGATGTAATATTCTAGTAAGAGCAGTAATAATATTAGTAAGTACGATAGGTATAGTCTTCTTTAATAGATTTGTACCTTAGCGAGGAAAGAAAATTTCATGTAACCGGTTCCTATCTCTTAGAAGATATCCGAATATAAGCAAAGAAATTGACATTGGATTAGATTGATAAATAAATTTGACTATCTGATGTTTCTTTTGTTGAATAAAACTCATATAAATATTTTCCAGTCAGAAAAACACGGAGCATTGTGTCCGGTGAGTAGTCTTTATTCGTTCGTTAATCTAACTTAGAGATATTTGTCGTGTATTAAGCAAATATTTAAATAATATTTACTTACGAACTATTCAACTTTACTAACTTTATGGATGTATTTAGAAATCATTTTTAATTACGTTTAAAAAATACATTAATACCATTTATTTCTTCTATTTGAAATTTATATGAATATCATTTTATTTTTGTATGTTATATTGTTGAAAAATTAAAATAATTGAGGTTTGAGTAATTCACGTAGAGCGTATAAGTACTATTGTCCTATAAAATAATGAAGGGATTGTGTGTTTCTTTCTTATTATTCGATTTTAGAGTTTTTTTATTTTATTTTTTTACGTTACTTTTTATACTTAGATATATATTTAGCATAAATTTCATTTTATTGCTACAATTTTTTTATATCTTTTAATTTAATGAGATCTAAGATTTTCGCGAGTATTCATTTAAATGAAACTAGTATTATTTTGCAGCAACAGTGATCACGGGCAGACGAGGTGTGCCTCCACGTCCACGTGCCCGTGATCACGGTTGCTGCAAAGTAACCGAAACGTCGAGATTATGTAGTTTTTAAATAATAAAATCCGCGTAGTAAATCCGAATAATACTAGTTTCATCTTTTAATTTAATTCAAATTTTAATTACAGTAACAATGTTATTTTTAAATTTATAATCTGGCTTAATTGTAATTATATAAAACTATTTATATTCTGTGGGAGCTCACTTCGTATATTTGTGATTGAATATATTTACAGGATGATTTGGGCAGTACACTTATTTGCTCTGGTTACGTTCAGGGTATGATGATATCCCGTCTCATCGATAGACCCTGTGGCATTGGGTTCGTTGATTTGAGTAAATACAATAGATTCTTATCCTGCGGCGTTGATGATTCCCGTGACGTCATAGACCACGACGAACTGATGGCCTTCGAATTTGATCACACAAGCAAAATGTTACATACACCTTCCATGCTGACTACACCCCACGATAACATCACTTCACCAGTCCCATAAACAATAATAGCTAAATAAAATATCTTATTACTCTATAATAATAATTAATTTATTTATTTTGGAATGAATTCTATTTGTACATGTAAAAGTATGTAAATTTAATATATACATCCATTTTATTCCTGTTACAGTAACTAAATAAACAGATTTTTATAAAAAATACTATATGTGCTTAAAATTATTTATAACAAAAAGGACATCGTAGCTTGTATATGAAATAGGACGTAGATTAGATATAAGTCATTATGCTAGTTTATTTAATTCATTCTCTTAGTTATCTTAATTTGATGGCCTCTAGTGGGAAATAAAAGCATCTCGATTTTCAATGGTCCCACCTCATCCGCTTGTATTATAAACGATCTGATCACGTTCGATATGATGCCCTTTATGATGATCATACCGAAATTTCTTCCTGAAACGAAAAATGCTATTTTAGAATTACATGCCGTTGTATTTTGTTTGATTAATGAACACCCTACAGAAAAGCTTTAGGACTTAGTAATTAACTAATTATATGTAAAAAGGAAATGTTAAAAAAATAATATGAATGATATTGCTATTACATTTTCTCGACTACGAAAAAAGAGGGATGTAATAAATGACGTCGACGTTTGTCTGTGGCATCGTAGCTCTAAAATGATCGACCGATTTTGATGAAGTTTTTTTTATTTCAAAGCTATTTTCCTTGCAGTGGCTATTAGCAATGTTTGGTTAGTATGGGTCCACCAGTGTAAGAGTATCAGTTCTTATCCAAAATTATGTTAGGCATTTTTGGCCTATGATTACTTACTATGCTTTCGTGATTAAAGTGTGTCAGTATAATATTTAAAAAAAATAATGCTTTGTTTATTTTTTAAATTCAACATCTACGATAAATAAAATGATACTTCTTTTATTATTATTTCTATGTTATGACAATCTTAAGACGAGAATTATTTTAGTATATTCAATAAAACTATCACTATATTTTCTTGACATCGTTAGTTATTGTCAATCAATATTTGAGAATATGTATTTAAATGTTAATGCCTGAAATTTGATCATAAGAAATGTAAATGTTTTGACGTCTTTTTATGTTAGTTTAGTATGGAAATTGGTATGAACATTACCAATACAATTCCGTGAGCCATGACTGAAAGGTATAAAGGAACACGGGTGTCTATTCTTAGAACGTTCCGGAAGGAATCTGTCAGGATCAAACTCGTTGGCATTTGATCCCCACACATCAACTGAACGGTGTATCGCAAAAGCTCCAACAACCGCTCCAACGCCTGATGGTATTGTCACTTTACTGTGCGCTAAAAATATCATTATATTTAGATCTACAACCTTAAGCTTAACAAACTCTTAGTTTTATATGCAAATTATAAATGTGTTTCGTAGTGCATTAAACCAAACCTTGAATTTATACGACTTGTTGTTCAAATTGCATTTTTTTTTATCTGTTCACGTAAAAATACAACAATTAAATTTACCGAATTACGGATATTTTTTTAGTGTGGAGAAATTTAAGAAAGGACAAGGGTGTATACTATTAAGTGCATTTTAAATGTTGTGTATGTTAATTTATTGAATTAAAAAGTCCGTCGGTCAAGTCGTAAGTGTTTGTTTATATATTTTTAATACCTACATGTTATAATATTATGAATTATGAAAATTAAAATATAATAAATGTCATGAAAGCAAAGAACAAATAAAAACCCTAGCTTAAAAAATATAAATGCAAAATATAATTATTTTTCTCCATTATATGTAATACAACACGATGTTTATAAATAAAACATGCATCATAATGCATGCAAATAATAGGATTTATAAAAGTGAAAATTTTTATCGGTACAAAACTCTGTCTACTAAAAATATGAACTTATTTTTTCAACTTCATATTCTTAAAATACCTTCATTTCGGCGGACATTGTTTTATTGTATAGCAATTTACAAAAAAATAAAAAATTAAATTAGCGACATGGCAACAACAACATATTTTATAAAAAATAAATAAACAGGAGAGTAATGCGTTAGCGTTCTGTATTTTCTATTTATAGATGTATTGTCTATTTATCTGTAAGTTCGTTATGAAACAGAGAATTGTAGAGCACATCTTTTTTGGCCTTCAATTTATGAGGGTCAAGACTTAACAACTATTTACCTTAACTTAAATCTGACAAAGAAGTCGTAAAAAGAATTTATTAGAACATAATCTTCAAACTCAGTTTATTTTGATAAGAGATCGGTTATTTTAACATATACTTACGTAAATATATATCTCGGTCAATATTTCTAGCTATAATTGGCACCACAGTGTAGAGTCGCATGCTTTCTTTGATGACTCTCTCCAAGTATTGCATTTGTATTAAATCCTCTTTGTTAAGTGCTCTTTTTTCTTTGCCAAAAATTAATTGTTGTCTGAAAACAAAAAAAAAAAGTAGTCATGGTCAATTGATATATTCATGGCTGGTTACTTTCCAAATATGGAAGGACTTATACTTTGACTTACATTCACGCTACTCCAAACCAATGGTTTACAAGGTAAGGTATATATTATTTAGTAAAGAAACATTATGATTAATAAAATAAAGTTAAAAATCTACGTAACTTTACTTATTTCTCAGATTTTATTATAAGATGTTACGTTATAAACAATAAAACTTTTGATACAATGGCCGGTGGCATCTGTAAATTCCCTTTCTTCAAGTTTTACTTTACTTGTTACGTATGTAGTGTTAATAATAAATAATAAAAGCCCAACGTACTCCTCGAATACCCTTTGCTGAACGTCCTGATGTATTCCAAGCATCACGAGGGTGTAAGCTATGACAAGAGCGGTGGTGTCGTTTCCAGCTATAGTTATGGAGTCTATGTGTTCCCTCAGCTGCTCGTTCGTGAACTCGATCTCTCGTCCGAATAACATATCCAGAACTGGTCTTATTTTATCACCTGGTTGTGAAGAACAAGGAAAGTGTATTGTAATATTAAATAGTTAATAAGGGTCCATTTTTTGTATATTTCCATGCCTTATATAAGCAAGTGATATTAAACTTCTAATCTAATTTCTATAAAAGTTTCTAATAATCTCTTTTAAATATAGAGGACATGCAATTTTTTTTTGTCGTTATAGTTCTTAACATTAACTTAGAAATAAACAATAGTATGATCTTATCAATATGCGAATCAAAGAACAAACATTTTTTTTATTATGATTCCAAGTGACGTAGACATTTAAATTAATTTTATAAGGCTAAGATCTTTTCAAATTCCACTACAACAATAAAAAAAAACTTCAAACCGCATCATTTTTCATCGAAATTAGTAAACATCAATAGATTACATATAAGTAAAGAAAAGAAGTTACGAACAATATTTATTAATATTATTAAGTGCTCTTATTAGATATTTAACAGCAAATACTACAAATCAATTGAATTAATATGAATGGGCAATATAATATTTGCTTTTCCTTATTTAAGTGCTAATGAGATATTACACCTAATTCATTTTTACAAGATCCGGCCTTATATCTAGCAATATCTAGATTCTAGCGTAACAATGTTGACGTTGATATTGATCGTAATGGCGGCAAATGTTGATTTAACGCTAAATTGTCCAAATATAAAGACTATCGACAAAACTTTACATCAATATAGTGCTGTTTATATTTAACTTAAAAAAAAAAACATTCTCTATGATTCAGGCTACGAAATCATCGAGTTGCTCAAGATAACAGTACTGTTTTACTAATATTAGCTTCATCATAAAAAATAATAAATGTTTAGATTACAAAAAAAATATTCTATTATAATAATATTGATTTTTTAAAAAGTATGTATGTTTTTGGACACGTGGTGAGAAAACGTATGATTTATTTAAACTTTAAGTCATTAACCTTATGAGTTCAAATAAAATAAAATAAAATTAAAGGGTTTACATGGTTATTATCTTTGAGAGGTGGAAAGCACTCTGTATTGCACTACATACGAAAAGATAGGGTTTCCCAACCAAATAACGATTGTTAATGAGACGAAACTTCTTAGTGTACCAAAATTCATGAATGAAAAACCGGTAAATTTCAATATGTGGCCAATTTAGATTAAGCATACTGATGTTATGAGTTAACTTATATATATATATATATATATATATATATATATATTATTAGTTACCTTTATTTTAACGTAATTAAAATACGAATCGGCTGAATTGTATTAAAGTACACTTCATAAAAAAGCCTTTCTTTTTTAAAAAGCGTAGAATTTACAAGTGACATTATGGAAAGTGGTGTAACACTTAATTATTAAACCGTTTTTTATACTACACTACGTAAGTTCTGGCATATGACGCAAGGTTTTATGAATTCTTATAAACACTCGTAAAACAAACCATGCAATAATGTCAACGTAAATGATATTAGTTCTACCGTGAAGCACTTTTAAAGTACCCATTGTATAGTCACGGTCATTCATAGCTGAATGCTCTTTATAATTAAATGTTGTAATGGAAAAATAAATATTTTACTTCATAATCAGTATATTAACATTATTGTGAAACGTAATTATGAGTAAACTTGATTATCACAGTTTTGGACATCAGTTAGTTTTACAATAAAAATATCTCAGGTCAATTTGTAGATGAAGTAACTATCATATTATTTTTTTAATACCTGAATCTTTTGTGTTGTTAAGTCCAATCGCTTCCTTTGCCTCAAATTGTAGACGCCTTTTCTGAACAACCTTAAAGAAAACAAAAAAAAAAAAACTCCACTCAACATATAACTAAACTTAAGTCAAATTAAAAAATTACGAAACATTTAACAAAACATTTTAGGTAAGTACTACGAAAAAACCTTCAATGGAGCTTAAAGACTTAAAAAAGAACTAATGTTTAGTGGTTCGTTTAATTGACTAATTTATCTTATCAAAATTCAAAATACATATTATGTGTTTTGATGTAATTTCCTCCAGTCCAGGAACTCTATCGACTACATGTGATTTTTTTTGCTGTTAATTTTGTTAGTTTAGATCAAAAATCGAAAGTATACATCGGAGCTGGCCGAAAAACCTTATTATTTGACATTTAGAGAGTCTTTTACCTCGTCTGTAAATTTATGAGTGAGGTCGATATTCTTCTTTTGTTCTTTAGCGTATCTGGTTAGCTTGAAGAGGCAGTCAGGCTGGAGCCAAACCTTAAATAGTCGTTTATTAAGAATCTCCATAACTGTGTGACGAGCTCGCAGGTATGGAGTATCAGGCCAATGTTGGACATCCATTTTCTCACCCATAGACGTTTCTTGTTAATGTAATAAATTAATTAAGGCATAGTCAGTTTTAGTTAATTTAAAGAAATAAGATTTATTAGAGGTTAAATAATATTACCAAAAACAATATCTAAAGTGCAGGCTGAAATGTAACTTAAAACATCGAATGTCTCCTTCCCAGATTGCTCTTCCAGCCTTTCTGTGAGTACGTCTGCTTGTTTCGATATAACACCGATATATTCTTCTATTACTTTGTTGTGGAACACTGGCAACAGAATCTTTCTGTGCATCTTCCACAGTCTGACTGGGGTACAAAAATTTGTTTTTAGCTGAGCTTAAAGTTGATGCATGTTACATTTTCAGACTTCTAGAGATTTAATATTTTAACAATTTAAAATTTCTTATTAAGTTTTTTTTATACTAGTGGTAACTAAAATTATAGCTTACGCGGGGCAATGAACAAGCCTTGTCCTAGCCAAGGACGCAGAAATCTGTAAACGACATCTTTGTCTAAACAGTTCTCCAAAATGAGTTGGGCATCTTCAGGGTTGCCGATTGCTACAAATGGATACAATATTTATGTTCTGGGCATTACGTTCACAAAAAAAATTGTCAATCGAATAAATTTTCGATGTTATATGTAACTTACCAATGTATAATTTTGGGCCCAACCAAAGTTTCACAGCTCCGTTGTTTTTAAGTGCGATAGAGGCTATGTCTTCTAGATTTTTAAGGATTTCTGTTTGTTGATTTGAATATTGAAAAAAAAGAAATAATATAATGCCTGTATAAAGATTAACTTCCGAAATCTAAGCTTAAAAATATGACAATTTATATTTATTACACTATAGTATCAGTACTATTATCTACAGTGGCATTATGTCAGACATTGTTTTCGTTACATGTGATTTACAATAAAACCGAGAAACACATAAAATAAAATTAGTACCATTCAAATGTTGGTCGTAAAAATATAAGTGAATTGTCTTTTATTATTTTATTATAACACAAACATCATACATAATATATGTTTGGTTTGTTGACAAGACTACTTACTTTTATTATTAATGCTAAAACTAATAGCAATTTTTTTTGTATCCTTGTTAAGACGTGTCAGACTAATTGTAATTAATGATAGTGTAATTACAAATTTTTTACCAATTAAAATTTAGTTAAACTGCCTTTATGTAAGTTGTCTGTATACAGTAGACGATACTTTTTCATCCTACATAATTATACATACATATGTATATATCCTAATTTATAAAAGTATAACTTAATATTAATGGATAAATTACGAGAATGCAATACAATATTGCACAGTCCATAGTTTAAATTTATGTGTTCTGACTTATGGGTCATATATTTTATGTAATATAATTTATAATCGCGCTCAATTTCTCAATACTTATTGTTTTTTTTTTTGTAATTGTTAAAGTATAAACAATTTCTTATCGTATGGAAAAGTTATTAAGGCGTCTTCATTTTTCTTTATATACAGGTGGTTCGTCTAAATATTTCGTTTTTCTAATCGGAATGTTAAAATATTTCATTGCATAGCTCAACAGTGATGTGCTCATTTGACCTTATAAAGCACTACATTTGTGTGTTATGATTATAAGGCTGAATAGTATTTCTTTTAATCTTAGCATAGAATATGATACTGGCAACTATATATTAAAAATTATATAAAACAACCTATTTGCTGTTCTTTTATAAATTACTTGTTTGACTGTTTACAAAAACAGAGCATTTATACGGTACCGTACGATTTTGTGTTCAATTAATTCGTATTTAAAACTACTCATAAACTGTGATAAAAGTTTAATGTGTTATTGCTATTAATAATGATGTAATTTTTTATAGATCAAAAGATGTTTAATAAACGGATCATATTTTGCCTGGACACTGTAATTTTTGTATCACATAATAAAATAAATCTTTGTTACACTTGTGTGTGACAATATTACTTACCACTGTTATATAAAACCTTTTACGTTCACGGTAATTACTTTACTTATCCTTAGTTATTTCTAACAAAGAATTCAAAACGTATGAGGTATTATATTTTTTAGAATTATTTTATACAATGAAATGAAAAATAAATAGATACTGTTTAGACTATGTCTACGTACTCTCGGTGTTTCCTAAGAAAAGGGCTGCATGGCCGATGACAGGTAAGGATGGGGGCATAGGGAGAGATGCCGTGAACTTTTCAATGCGCCGTGTTTTTGACATCCAGAACAACCAGTACATACAAAACAGGAATACTACCATCAGGAAGATGATCATATTCCAGCAGTAGTGTATACTGAAAGCAAAAATATATTTTATACGGGAAAAACTCTATTTATTATGGTTTGAACCTTGGGAGAAATTAGATCTCTACCAAGTTAGGCAGAATGTTAATATGGAGGTAAAATAGTTTCAGACTCGCATTCAGAAAAATACTATTAAAATATGAAATGGTATATTTTTGAGAGAATTATTAACTGAATTCCATTGGTTGAGAAAATTAAAAGCGCATCAGCACTTCTAAAGTAACAAATAAAATTAAAAAAAAATAACCCGTCGTCTTGGACTTGGAAAATACGGTTTTAAGTAAAAGTTTTACGATGAAAGCTCAGACAAGAACTCCTTCAAAATACGTCATATAGGGTTTTCCATTAAGGGCGCTTGATCTTTGAAATGCAAAAAAAAATACATGTAGGAAAGATATTTGCGAAATTTTTTTTTTATTTGGAAGGTCTATCGACCCCATTATGTATGGAATATGACATCATTCAAATGACCGCCACGGCTTCGGTTGGTGGCGCGCACACGAAAGGTCCAATTTTCGATGACTCTGGCGCACAAATCGGGCTGTATTTGATCGATGGCGTGGCGTATGTTGACTTTGAGGGCATCGGTGGTTTGCGGCTTGTTGGCATAGACCTGCGACTTAAGAAAACCCCACAAGAAAAAGTCCAGCGGGGTCAAATCGCACGATCTCGGTGGCCAGTTCACGTCGCCTCCGCGCGAGATGACCATGTCCAGAAATTGCTCGTGCAGAACTTCCATCATAGCGTGTGCTGTGTGGCACGTAGCGCCGTCCTGTTGAAACCACATGTTGTCCAGATCCATATTCTCGATTTCAGGCCAAAAGAAGTTGGTTATCATCGACCGGTATCGCTCACCATTGACGGTGACGGCCACACCATTATCGTTTTCGAAAAAATACGGACCAATCACGCCTCCGGCCCAAAATCCGCACCAAACAGTCACTTTCTGCGGGTGCATTGCCACTTGGTGAACCTCGTGTGGATTGGTCTCGTCCCAAATACGGCAATTTTGCTTGTTGACATAGCCATTCATCCAAAAATGCGCCTCGTCGCTGAAGATGATTTTTTTGCCAAAATCGGCGTCAACTTCCAACTGCTCTAATGCCCAGTCAGCGAACACACGGCGCTGTCTATGGTCATTAACCTTGAGCTCTTGGGTAACACACTGCATTTGACAGCTGTCACTCAAACAACATGGCCGCAATCAGCTGTCAAAGTTCAAGCGTCCCTATTGGAAAACCCCATATATCTAAATAAGAAGTTCTTTGAATTTTTCTTCGAATAATAATAGATTCGGAATAGAAAATAATACCCTTGAAATATAATTTCAACGTGAAGTCAATTCTTAATTTTATATTAAACATTTTTAGCCCTCAACCCTCAATGTACATGTTGCGGTTGCACTTGAAGGCGTGTTTCAAACAAACGTCGGATAGCGCTCTACTAAGAAATTATCATCGTGGAGAAGCGTGCAAAAAATTGACCAGACTTCTCTTTACTTTGCAAATAAAAGGGGAAGATATGGTGTTTTCTAGGTTCTCATGAAGCCTCTTGTTTATTTCAAGGTCGTTATCGAACCCGTTTAAGAGCGTCAGTAGTCATGGTTATTACTCAATAAGAACGATTTCTTTTGCACCAGTATCGTTGTATAGTGAGATAACCTCTCCATCAACTGTATTTTCATTGTTACAATGTAAGTGCGTTAAACTCTTAAAAATATTATTCAACAAGTTACAAAACAATGTCCGTAACACTTCAAGAATCTCTTGAAGTGTTACGGACATTGAATGGAGATCGCCCTGAGGCAGTCGAATATTTTTTATTTGTAGTGTCAGTCAAACAAAATGAGTTCTGTCATATAACATCCAATGTTGACCAATTTGTTACCAAAATTGCACAATCTACAGTCCTACTAGAGTAAGATTATCGAAAAGGTTTCCATCCAAAAATGAGTTGGAAGTATCATTCTTGTTATCTTTACTGCCATTAATAAGGTGAAATTAATTATCGCGACATACAACGAAGGCGTTAGATTGGAATCGGGATTTATTTTGTCAAATTAAGATTAATTATTAAAACACTATATATTATAATAACATGATAAAAGATTACACAGAAGTTTAAAATTTAAAAATGTCTTTCCTTAACATCATTTAGGCTCAAAGTGCCATAGAGAAATAAAAAAAAGTTTTAAAATTTTATAGGTATTTGTAGTACTTTCGGTACCAGCGGTGAATATTTTTAACAATGAAGTATTATTATAATTATATATTTAAAAATGGCATCAGAAACCTTCTCGAGTACACATTGTTACGATGAAATTAAAAAAGTTCAACTTACTTGTAACAGTCCAAAATCACTTAAATTTTCTTATGAAAATAGCTATACCGAGTGAAGACTGCTAATGATTTCAACTTCATTTATACCACAACAATTCCTTGCATATACAACTTTGTTTTTCCAGTTTGTTTACACGCTAAAAACTCATCAAATGTTTACAAGAAACATATAGAACGTACCAAGTGCAAAGTTACTCTGGAAATAATAAAAATCACCTTTTATTGCTTCTGGTCACAGAGCCTAATACTATGATTAAGTGCCCATGTGTTATTGAACACGTTCTTTAAATTTAATGACCATTACTAAAATACAAAGAATCATTCAAAGTTTTATGTACATGGAAATTGTTTAAAATGTGCCATGTGAAGGAAAAATTATATACACGCATTTTTCTGCTCATAAAAGATGAAAACGAAATTAATATTTATTTATCACTTTATTTAGTAATCAGATAAATAAAAAAAGAATATACAGATTTGAAGACGAATAAGTAACGTAGTCATTTTACGAAAACACAAGGTGGAATATGTAAATGCAGTAAAATATGTTGGTTCTAGAAGTACTTTAAATAGACAAAAATGTACATGTATATGTTTGTTAGTTAAAAACACAAAAACAAAACGACATTGCATAATACAATTTATAAAGATGAGGACGTACATATTTGAAACTGATTTGAAAAATTTGTATCATAAGTCTTAAAAATGACGCAGCCTTATAATTTCCTAGGTACAACCCAACCCGCGACTCGTGTGTTAGTATGTAAAACATAGATTTATTATGATTATTTATCTTAGTGTGATTGTCAGGATTAAAATTCAAAACTAATTTGAAAACTAGACAACATATAGCATAAGAATTCCGAAGACAACATCATACGAAGGATATTGTTTCATTGTCTATTTTGCCATCTGTTTTATTACAACAAGTCTGCATGGTCACTCGTTACGTTAGTTTAGAACGAAACGTTAGTTTAGAATTTTCAATGATATTATTAATTTCTTGATCTTTCGGTATGTAGAGCGACAATGCAAAACTTGTATTAAAGCTACCGTGTCCTTATTCGTTAACCAGTTTTTTTCCTGTTTTCGCACATTATTAAATCAAAGTATTAATGAAAAGTCTGAAACTATCTGTGTTTAGTTTCTGATGCGGTCTCGTTTTGAGGGTACTAAAATTATTTATTATTGTTTCAGAACGGAATATCCAGACAAGATTTTTTTTATCAGGCTATAAAATGCAAAAAAGCAAAAATACAGCGTCAAAATGTACAAACATTTTCGCTTCATTTACAATAGCTTATAACATACATATTTGTTTTAAAACGGTTTAACGTTTTAACTGCGCCATACGGTGACCGTGACAGAAATTCATCATTTTCATCAATTCATCGTCACTCATCGAAGGTGGTTAAGTTTTATAATAAATATGACAACACATTAAATTAATCAAGAACAAATTATAAACGAAAAAAAAAATTCGTACCTACTATAAACAGTTAAGTACAAAAAATAGCTACAAATTACAAATTATATTATAATATTATAGAAAATATTCCATTGATAGCTGTTACAGAGATTGTATGAATTCTTTAACAAGCACATAAAATAACAAACACAGATGAAATGCCTTTAAAAGAAGATCCTTAGACCGATATCATGAACTGAATCCAGATCTCATCGTTAGTTCAAAGGATTTTAATTAAAAAATTCTTAGACGATAACATTTATAAAGGAACATGAATAATTTGGAAACCTCCTTTACTTAAGTTGGCCAAGCAAGCTGGTTCTAAGGTAAACTAAAGTAATTTTTCCTAATAAAAAAATAAACATTTTAATTATAACAATATTATAATAAGTAATGTTATTGTACACATGATACTTACGAAGAACACCTGACTACTTATAAAGAAAGCGATAAATCATAATTACTTATATTTTACCGTATGAACATATTGTAAACAATGCTGATGTCAATAAAACTACGTAACTTTCCTCCCGTACAGCAGTTTGCTGCGCGGTTCTGAAACGAGTACGATTGACTTATGTTTATTGTGAGAGAAATTGTGAAAGACAGGACATAAAATGGTGATCATACCGCTCCTAATTGTATTGTCTTGTATATATTATGTTTATTTTCGACGGATGAGAAAGCCGTTGTATGCATTGTCTGAGAGCCTGCCTGATACGGGATGTCTTCCGATACTTGGGCACACACACTGGTTTATTGGAGGACCGGAAAGTAAGTCATGATAATTAATATTTAAAAAACATATTATATTTAAATGGCTCTAATTTTGATATCGCAAAACCTTTAACATATAAACTAAACTTACATAGAATATTTCAATCACATAAAGCTTTAAAATATAAAGGAAGCTTCAATAAAAGTATTAAAAAATACTTATTATTTTGGACTAATTAACAATTTATGAACCTGAAAAGTATATGGATAACTTAAAAATTTTAGAGATTTTAAGTAACATACTGGAGCTAGCTCAATTGGTCGATGATTCTGGCGGTATTGGTAAAATTTGGATCGGCCCTTCATTATACATCGGTGAGTTGTTAGAACGACATATGGAAAAGTTACTATTAATTCAATTATATGCTTTGAAACATGATTATATTTTAGTGAGTTTCAATCCAGAAGATGTCCAAAAAATTCTAGAGGGCTCCCTTCAAAAGGATTCTTCGTATAGATTTCTTCAGGATTGGTTGGGAAATGGTCTCTTTGTGGCTCCAGGTACGTTGGAGCTTTAATACATATTTTTAAGAACCATAATCATACTTTATGATCTCATTATATTTATTTTTTTATTAATTAAATTAATAATGTGGCTTAATAATTTGTTTTAAATAAATTTTTAATCACTACATGTAATGGCTCAAACATTTGAAGATGAATATATTTTTCTGTTCTATTTCAATTTAATAAAAACTCTATTACGCCCATGTGTTCGCCGTATCTCTTATCCAGTTGCCATTAGTAACCTTAATTAGAGAAATAAATACTTTACGTTAAAAATATAAGAAGTTTCGAAAGTTAGAACTTTAGAGAGATTCTTTTCCACTCCTTAAATAAAAGGAGAAAAAAAAAATAACACCGTAATTCAAAACTGACTCCAAAACTCATTTGTTTGTGTTATAAAATAATAAATACATATACAATTTTGTATTTATAAAATTAGTATTCCTACATATTAATAATTTTCTATCATAATTTTTGTTAATTTCAGTTGATTTATGGAAAATACATCGCAAAGTTCTTCTGTCTGTGTTTCACAATAGAATTATTGAAGATTACGTGGGTGTTTTCGGGGAACAAGGAAAAGTCTTGGTTGGACGACTAGAAGACCAAGTAGGCAAAAAGGAGTTTGACGTGTTCAGATACATAACTTCGTGTATGCTGGATATCGTATTTGGTTAGTAATAGAAAATTCATATAAAAAAAGTTTTAACTATTATTTTGGATGTTACAAACATTATACATAAATCTTTCCGATTATTAAAAAAAATAATGTTTTTTTTGTCAGACGGTAAATAAAACACTTATGTTAAATATTTCAAAATGTATTATTTATGTCATAGAAACTGCTATGGGGGAGAAAATGAATGTTCAGTATAATCCTGACACTCCATACTTGCGGGCTCGTAACACTGTCATATCTATAATTGGAATGAGGCTTTTTAAAGCCTGGATGCAACCAAACGCCTTATTTAATCTAACATCTTATTCCAAAACTCAGAAAGAAAACATCGAGGCTACACACAAGTTCACAGATGAGGTAATTATAATGTTTAACTATTTATATTTGCTAGACGAGTCGTTTGGAAGAGTGTATTGTTTTTTTTTAATTATTGTCACTTTCATAGTTGCGTTTTTATTGTCCTTTATTACAATCGTATATCTTTTAATCTCGTAATTCAACAAAAAAATAACAAATTTACTTTCCACAATAAGCGGTGGTTACTTAATATTCAATTACAGTGGTTTTTTGGTATATTGTGATGTCATTGTTAGTGGATCATTTGCAAATGTTACCATGAAATAAAATACCAAGGTAATGAGATTTAAAATTCCGTTTGCTGTATATATAGCAATTATTGTTATAGAACACGGCAACTTAAGTTTTTTTTTCATTTGTCACTGTACATAACGGCACTGTTTGTTTGGAATAAAAATTTAGAATCGTCATGTATATAAAAATTCATGGTTTTATATATAATTAATCGTTTTGTTGACAGCCAAATAGTATGTAATAAAAATCAATGTTCCATTGAATTTTGAAAATACATAGCTACAAACTAGCTATGTATAATCAATTTGATAGAATTTTTTTGTGAGTAGATTTTCATTATTATTCGATGTCTTCTTCCGTCGCAAGAATGTGCACAATAAAAAAACATAAAAAAAAGGATCTTCCGTTTTTAAAAATCTTTTAACTCTGTTGAAGTGGTACTTCACGAATAATGTAAATATTATCTTCAATATATAAATAAGAATCGAAATGCTAAGTAATTCGTGACAACTATTAAAAAAAAATATATTTTTAATATTTACCTGTTTTTAATAGGTAGTAAAGAAAAAGCGAACCTTATTCGAGGCCAGAGAAAAAATTGTAACACAAGGTAAATATTATATACTAAGCAATATGTTAAGGAATTTATTAGTATATTTATAAAATAATTGATTTAGGTCGAAGAGATCTGCTAGAATTGTTGCTTGATAGAGACACGAAGTTTACGGACGAGGAACTCAGAGAGCATATAGACTCTATTACTATCGCGGGCAATGATACCACAGCTCTAGTTATATGTTACGCACTATTGTTATTGGGACAACATTCTGAAGCACAGGATAAAGTTTACAATGAGTACGTAATATATAAAATAAATATCTCAAGTATTTTTTCCTTTATTTACGTAATTGAGGTAAAACCGAAAATTTACGAAGCGAATAATAATAATACTATTAGTAGATATAACTATTGATTCTTTGTACTAAATCTTGTAAGCAATCTTAATGCTGCCTTCTCTAATCATATATAATATATATTAAATATATTGTAATATTTCTGTTTGTTGTGAAATTGTATAAATCAATAATTAATTTTAGATTACGAGATATATTTGGTGATTCATTGAGATCGCCAACTAAAGAAGATTTAAATAAAATGGAATATTTGGAAAGGGTGATAAAAGAGACAATGAGGCTGTACACTGTTGTTCCAATCATCGGCAGAGAAACTCAAAAGGAGATAAAACTCTGTAAGTTACAGTTATTTCAACTTTAATAGAACTGCCTAAGTCTCAAATTTGCTTAAGTTCATAACATAAGGCACAATTAGGTACCTAAACTTCGTTATGGAAGTTAGAAATCCTCATTAACTTTGAACTCTTAAATGTACTAGAAAAAAAAATCACATGGTTTTTAACGAACACAAATATACAGTACGGTCTGCTAAAATATACTTTGCGGCTTTAAAGAAAAAAACTATTTTAAAGACGCCAATTTGACGCTAATTTGTGTTTAGCCGTTTATTATATAAAAAAAAAATTATCACTAGAACAATATTTGAATTTGTTTTTACGAATTTTTCAGCGAAATGCACAGTTCCTGCGGGTGTGGGTTGTGCTGTGTTACTGTTCGTGATGCACAGATCGAAACGTATTTGGGGCTCGGATGCTGACACGTTCAACCCTGACAGATTCCTCCCAGAGAACAGCGCAAAGCGTCATCCCTGCTCATACATACCGTTCAGTTACGGCAATAGAAATTGCATAGGTGCGTTTGTCTGTCCTTTTAAATAGCCAACATTAATTTGACAATGTTCTCGGAATTAAAGATAACTTAAATCAGTACTTTTTTTGTAGGAACTTCTATTCGAAGCACAAAATTCAAACCAAAAAAATTCAAACCAACAGTCAGGTTTTCAAAAATTGAAACAACAGAATGCATTTTCAAATATTATGCTGAAAATGGTTCAATACAATAATATTGTCTGTGAATAAAATTTTCAAAACGGATCCCCCACGTATCTAAACCTAAATGTGAAAAATATTAAAATTTTATACCCTCCTGAATAAATTTGCAGTTCCTATTCTTATTAACGATATATATGGATTTCTGGTAGAAAAACCTTCAAAAAGAACTTAATTTCTTAATTAATGAGAGTTTATCTTATTTGAAATTTAAATTTTCTTTCAGGGCGTCATTTTGGGATGCTGGCCATGAAGAGCATCCTTGCAAATATTATAAGAAGTTACAAAATAACGTCAAAGCGTTGCGAACGTCTGAAAATAGAAATATTATTATATCCGGTACCTGGCCACCTGATATCTATAGAGAAACGTTAATTAATTAAATACATTTTAGTCTAAATAAAACAAGGGAAGGAAGGCTGAAAAGGAGGCAAACGCTTTAATCAAAATTGTTTACGACTTATAAAAATACAACCAGATTTTTAAATCAAATAAATGTGATTTATGGAGGTGTACAATCTATGAGTGTTTTGTTTTTCCTTTTATTTTATTCTAGTTTTCACTAGAATTCTTTTGTCAAGTCATAGATTAATTATCCTTACTATTGCTTTAGAATTAGTCGAGAAACTATAAAAGTAAATTCTTCGAATGTCATATGACATATAATGATGTAGCTAATGTTTTCACTGACCGTTATAAATAAACTAAGATTAAGGTGAAATTTTTATCTTTTTTTTGTACTATGATTACTGAAACTTAGTTATTGACATTTATTTTATTAATGAAACAATAAATACTTGTCACAGTTGCTTACTGATGATAGGTAGGTACTAGGTAGGTAAGTATATCGCATTCAACAACAAAAATATATTACAAAGGTATTATGAAACAAAACATATTCCAGATTATAATATTTATTATAATACGAATCTCTTCAACATGCTGACAAGTTAAGAAATAAGTAATTTTTATTCAAAATCGTATTTTTAATAAGAACATTTAATTATATGAGTATAGTATAGTATTAGTCATAAAATCTTCATGCAATTGATATAAATAAATCCATAATCAATAAACTTAGCTTTAAGGTTACTGGAGCAGGCTTAGCTTACGGCTACCAATCGGCCCTGCTGTACAAACTATTAGAAGTCCAAACGCAAAAATTACTGTTGTTCTATTAATTGTTATTCTACTATATCGTTCTGAAATAATTTAATAATAATCCAATTTAGTGTAAGTTTTTGATGAGTGTAAGTTTTGGGACTGGTACATTGACCATCCGTCCCCGAATTACTATATTGTATGAAAATATCATAATAACAAGTAAGAACTAATTATGGCTAGATATAATTCTACGAACAAATCGTATACTCAATCAACTTCAATAATAATTGATGGCGAATGGCGATTTATGTGAAGAATATTTTACATTTCACTGTAATGTGTATGCATTTGTTACTCGGTTTGAAAATCGATTTATCCAAGATAATACAATAGATCCAAGAGTATTTAATAAAGAACGTCTTACATTAAAAAGTCTACATAAAGATTCTATAAATAAAACTTTTAGTGAAAATAAAGGAGTTAATTTATCTCGTGAACCTTTCATACCATTATATTATTGTTTTATTCACATAAAATTTTATAACCAAAAGTTATCGAAAATGTTATTTTTGAAAATAGACTATTTATAATAAATTAAAATATATATCTTGTTAAGTTATATATATATATTTATAATTTACATACATGAATATTTTATAAAAATAATTCAGTTAAAGATTTTTCTATAAAAATCTTTTGTTTTATCTGTTTCGCTAACAGTTTATGCATTGTTTATTCCTTTATAATCTACAGAAATAAACATGGCTGGCTTGGTTAGTTGGCTGTCTATTTTTCGGTAGCATTCCGCTAAATTAATTTTCAGTTATATATAGGTTATTCAGTTGTGATTGTTAGTAATAAATGTTTTTTTAATAGTATACAAACTTGTATTTCGAAGCTGTGTGTGCGAATGTGGACCAAGCGTGTATAATGTCATATCGTCTACATTAAAAACAAGGTAAGACCGCTTTGAAAGCTTTATAAAATATCGAAAAAACACAAGACTCTACACTAGATAAAGCTGTAATCCTCATGTTTGTCCGATTAGGTGTCGAAGTCTTAATCATGGATTTTGGGACCCCTCCTCCAAACATGGGAATGCCTCCACCCGGCATGGGAGGACCTATGGGTCCACCAGGTCGAAACAATATTCGCCATAATTTTAGGCCTTTCAATTATCAAATGCGATTTCCACCACAGGGTCCTTTGAACATGACTCAAGATGATTTTGATGGTAAACGTTTACGTAAATCAGTTATGCGTAAGACTGTAGACTATAATTCAGCTATTATAAAAGCTTTAGAATGTCGCGTTTGGCAGAGGGATTGGCGGGATAGGCATGCGTTACAACCGGATGCTATGTACACACCTGATCTATTACCACCACCTTCATACCCAGACAATCCAATAAATGCTGTAACCACACGATTTGTTAAGACTGCAACAAATAAAATGAGATGTCCAATTTTCGCTGTTGCCTGGACACCTGAAGGTCGGAGATTAATAACTGGAGCTTCATCTGGTGAATTTACTTTATGGAATGGTCTTACATTTAATTTTGAAACAATTTTGCAAGCACATGACTCTCCAGTCAGATCTATGGTTTGGTCTCATGGAGAGGGCTGGATGGTAACAGGAGACCACTCCGGCTTCATAAAATATTGGCAAAGCAACATGAACAATGTTAAAATGTACCAAGCCCATAAAGAAGCTGTTAGAGGTATAAGTTTTAGCCCCAGTGATGCTAAGTTGGTAACTTGTTCTGATGATGGTACATTGCGCATATTTGATTTCTATAGATGTCAAGAAGAGAGAATATTAAGAGGCCACGGAGCTGACGTAAAATGTGTACAGTGGCATCCTACAAAAGCACTTATTGTGTCAGGAAGTAAAGATAATCAACAACCAATAAAATTGTGGGATCCCAAATCTGGTACGGCATTGTGTACTCTTCATGCACATAAATCAACAGTTATGGATTTGAAATGGAATGATAATGGAAACTGGTTAATAACTGCATCTCGTGATCATTTGTTAAAGCTCTTTGATATTCGCAAGTTAGGCACGGAAGTACAAGTGTTTAGAGGTCATAAGAAAGAAGCATCAAGTGTTGTATGGCACCCAACACACGAAGGACTGTTTTGTTCTGGTGGCTCTGATGGATCTATTTTATTCTGGAATGTAGGTACAGATAAAGAAGTAGGGTGTATAGAAGGAGCCCATGAATCAATTGTTTGGACTATGGCTTGGCATCCACTCGGTCATATATTGTGTTCAGGATCAAATGACCACACCTCGAAATTTTGGACGCGCAATCGACCTGGAGATCAAATGAGAGACAAGTATAATCTCAATACCCTACCACCAGGTGTACAAGATGATAATGACCTTGAAGAACCAGCAGCAATCCCTGGAATGGGTCCTGAAGATAAGGTTGATATATTCTCATCTGACACCGATAAGGTGATTCCTGGATTAGATTTAGATACTACATTAATTCCAATGGAGTTTGAGAAGAAAGTTAAGAAGGTGCCTTATAGCAAACCTATTCCAAGGAATTTCCAAGCCCAGTGGAATCATGGCCCAGCTGTAGACGATGCAGCTGCCGAGGCATTTACACAGGCCTTAGTTGAATCTGTTCCAGGAGCTGTTCCACTGCAGCAGATCAATCCTTCTGCCATCTTTATTTATGGTAAACTAATACCAGTAGAACCTGGCTCAAAATTAGAAAAAGCTATAACAGAAGGTCATGTTGCACTAAAGAGATACATAGCTACTGGCGAAATTGAAGAATTGGATGAAATGATGGCCCATCTGGAGGAGGACGCAGACGACGACAACTTCCCTCCATTTGAATATCCAACTCAAGAGAATAATGAAAATGAAGGTGAGAAAAGCGAAAATGAAAATGCGGAAAAAGAAAGCTATGAACAAGAAGAATATTTTAACAATGAGATGGAAACTAGTGAACAGAATCCAGAAGATTATAATAATTATGATAATGGACCCGATATGTCAATGATGCCTCCCATGGTTCCTATGGGTAATATGCCACCGATGGGTTTGTTAAGACCTCCAATGAATATGGGACCTATGAGACCGCCTTTAGGGCCGCCACCACTTCATGCCATGCACATGCCACCACCACACATGGGAGGCATGCCACCTATGGGTGGAATGCCTCCTATGGGCCCCATGGGAAATATGCCTCCGATGGGCAATATGAACCAATTACCGCCTTTCTCAGACAACGGCTACAATAAAGGACACTTTGAGG
The DNA here is from genome assembly GCF_018135715.1 of Danaus plexippus. Taxonomy (NCBI): domain Eukaryota; kingdom Metazoa; phylum Arthropoda; class Insecta; order Lepidoptera; family Nymphalidae; genus Danaus; species Danaus plexippus. The sequence continues at coordinate 3,436,762 of NC_083548.1, read as the reverse complement.
GTGGTTATGAAAGTAACCAGTCGTTTTCACAAGAGAATAGTGAATATAATGAAGAAGAATCATTCGACCAAAATTATGAGGAGGAGAATTATAATGAGGAAGAGGACGGTGATGATAGCTATGGAAGAAATCAGAGGTGGATTGGTGGTTTTAGAGGCAGGGGTCAAGAGAGAAACAATAGAGGTCGAGGTCACGACCGTGGGAGAGGTCAGGATCGAGGTCGCGGTAGAGGTATGAATGGTTTCGGTAGGAATATGCGCAGGGGAGGTCCGCCTCGAGGCGTTACGTGGACGCGTCGCGGTACAGGAGCTAATAGGGTTTTTAGAAGAGGTAGCAAACAAACTAACTAGCGTAGGATAGATTTTTGTCACATAACTGCATGTTTCATAGACAATAATTCATACACTGATTTGAACTATAAGTTGCAAGTGCTAAGTGTAAGAGTGTTGGTGAATAAAAAGGTTGTACATAATTTTATTTACAGCTTGTATTTCATTTCCGTAAGTTGAAAAATTAATAAATTTATATTAAGTTAAAAAATATATTTGATGATTTCCATTCCACCTGTGAAATTCCTTTCGGCGGATATGACGGTGAGTTTATCAGTTCTATTTTTAAAATTAATTTGTTATTCGTACAATTTTTCATTGTTTTTTTTTCTCTAAAATACCAGGTAATACTTCCTTGAGGAAGAAATCAAGACACCGATGGCTAGAAGCAGTATGGAGATCCAATTGTGAAGAAAATTGCTCGGATCCACCACAGCGATACACATCATAATTATAGTAAGAGCCTGGTATTATTTGATTTTGTCAATAAATAAATTTGTTTTTATTTTTTGAAACAAATAAAATTAAACCCATTCCTTTATATTCTGTTATACATAATTTTGTTTATCTGGGATTAATTGCAATAAAGAGAGAAAAAAAATAGTCAATTAAAATCCAAAGACATCCTTCCTGTGTACCTGGAAATAGTCAGTACAAGTCTTGTTTGTATCTTCTTGTAAAAATGTTTTGAAATTATAATATAATTATTAACTCCGCATACATGAAAAAAAAAAATGATTTTCACAATGACATTTTTGGTCATAAAATATAACATATTAAAATGGTGAAATAATAGCAAGTACAGTGTATTTTATAAAAATATCTCCGTACATGACAATATAATGATATTCTATTAATGTATTCAAACTAATTTGCTAACATTTTTTTTAAAGCCTTTCTGTACTGACTTCCTCACACCCACCCCTTTCCTCTTGGATTAAAACACGAACTGTTCTTGTCACGCATGCACATTGAAATTATTAAAATTAAGCCTTTGAAAATTGTTAAAGAATAAATTTATTGAAATAAAAAGGGTTTCATTTGATATCGCCCTCTGCCTACATAAATAAAGAGATCGTTAAAAAAACAATGAAGTAGTTTTAATTTATCACATACAATGAATACCCTGTTGATGTTGTTGGAGGTGTTCGTCATTTTTGTTGTTTATTGTTACAGATGTTCCGCTCGGGGTGGTTGTGGGGTATGCTGGTTGTATCGAGCTGTTGGGCGAGCCAGTACGATAACGGCGGCGAGAAGAACTCGCTAGGCGCGACTGGAACCAGCGAAAACACGACCGTCAGACTCGAAGCCATAGAGGGAACTCTGTATTACAGAGTGATTAAGGCAGAAAAAAGTCCTCAATGGTTCCCAGAACGGGAGTTGAAGCTAGACAGCTGCGTCAGGAGAGCCCAGTGCGAACCTTTGACCAAAACCACGTGCTTGGGAGTTAGGTTACCATACAATAGGACAAGCGTCCGCCTGACCTTCTACGACAGTCAGTACAAAATACAAAACCAACTGGAGCTGTACAGGGAGTTGATAAACGTTCCTAAATGCTGGGCGGTTATACAGCCACTGCTCTGTGCTACGTTCATGCCCAATTGCGAGAGTATTAACGGGCAGGACATGGTGCACCTGCCATCGTACGAGATGTGCAAAATAACTATGGAGCCGTGTGCGATCCTGTATAACACCTCATACTTTCCGTCCTTTCTGAAATGCAACGCCACATTGTTCCCGCCGAAATGCGAGAACGCTGCCAGGGAGATGAAATTCAACACGACCGGTAAATGTCTACCGCCGCTTATACACACGGACAAACGACATCACTTTTACGAAGGTACATATGTTTAATGTTTATCCTGCTTGTATTATGAAAAATCTTGATATATTTCACCAAGGAACACATCGTTAGCTATATTTTGTCAAGACCTTTGTCACGTCACAGACAGTTGTTTACTGATAATTCTATTTCAGTATACATTATTAATTAATATTTCCTCTATGAACGAAGTCGAAGTCGCGGGCATACACTAGTTGTACCACATGAATATATATCTGTGTGTATAGACAAACGAAACCTCTATATATATGTAATGAATTTGTTCAGGTATATCGGGCTGTGGCGTACCTTGCCGCGATCCCCTGTACACGGAGGACGAGCACGCGCAGATCCACCGTCTGATCGCATGGGGCGCGGGTTCATGTCTAGCGCTCAACCTGCTCACCGTGGCCACCTTCCTTATAGACTGGCGCAGCGCTAATAAGTACCCCGCGCTCGTCATATTCTACATCAACGTGTGCTTCGCGGTAGCGTCCATGGGGTATTAATTGATGATATTTAGCACAATTTTGATATTTCTAATACCTACTGTTTGTATCTACAAAATATGACAAGACAGCTGTTTTGCTTAAAGAAAATAAAACGACGCCTCGTGGCTAACATCACATGAAGCATATTTTATTGTAATATATAAAATGCTCATAAAGACATTATATTTCAGTTGGCTGGTACAATTCGGAGTGGGTTCGAGGGATGATATAGTTTGCTCGAAAGATGGCACTAGACGCCAAGGAGAGCCTTCAGCTGAAGAGAATCTGTCTTGTGTTGTTGTCTTTGTATTGGTAAAAATTTTTTTAAAAATAATTACTTGTATTTTAATTTACATTGTTTTATATAAGAAAAAAATTGTTCAACAGGTTTATTATTTCATGATGGCGGCATGCGTTTGGTTCGTGATATTCACGTACGCGTGGCACATGAGCTTCAAAGCGTTGGGTGAGTGTTGGTATGATTATTCTCCTACTAATATTATATCATCATCATCATCAGCCTATCCGAGCCCACTGCTGAGCAAAGGCGTCTTCTCACATGGAGAAGGTTAGAGCATTACCACCACGCTTGTCAAGACGGGTTGGCGATTTCAGTCTTATAATTCGAAATTATAAGACCAGGTTTCCTCACGACGTTTTCCTTCACCGTCCGTCAGTGGTGTCTAAATACTCTTAGAAAATACATTTGATTCGGAAAAGATCACATTGGTACTTGCCAGGTTTCGAACCCGCGCCCTCACGTATGAGAGGCGGGCCTTTTAACCTCCAGGCCACCACGAGTATATAATATTATATATTTTATTATAAAAAAAAAAGACGAAAGTCTGTGCGGGATTTGTGATTAAGTGATTACCAAGAAAATAGAAAAAAAGCAGAATACATAAATATCTATTCAAATATTTATTGAATATAAGTAAATTCAAGACACGATAATGAAATCTAGAACCTGTCTTAAAGCATATAAGACGTACGCGAGTATTCATTTAAATTAAAGTATTATTTTTCGGATTACTACGCGTATTTTATTATTTTAAATAATACATACTCCCCACATCTCGGTTACTTTGCTGAACCTTGATCACGAACAGACAGAAAATTGGTTTCATTTACTATTTGCCATTATTTCCAGGTAAAATTCAAGATCGTATAGACAAGAAGGCGGCATATTTTCACCTGGTGGCGTGGTCCCTACCACTGATACTCACTATCACGACCATGGCGTTCGGTGAGATCGACGGTAACAGCGTAACCGGCATCTGCTTCGTGGGTTACGTCAACCATCCGATGAGAGCGGCCTGGTTGTTGGCACCACTGTCAGTAGTATTGTTACTCGGCGGTTATTTCCTACTGAGAGGTTTGTATAGTGGCCTACTGACTACTGAGTGTTAAAAAACAATATAAAATCTAAATTAATAAAACGAGGAGTCTGTTTGTAAGATATAACTGGCTATGTTTAAGTTACGTGCATATGGATGTATGTACTGTGCATATACCAAAATGCCTTTTTTTTTGCAACTGTCTTCATTTTGTTGGGCCTAAACTCTGAAAATTCTAGAACGATTTTGAAGGGTCATTCAAATGGCATATAGCTAATGTAGTAAAGAGTGACTAAGACTACATACATTTTTAACATTTCATTAATTTTTATTTATGTAAATTATATAAAAATAGTATTCAACCCAGATGCGTTATAAATTATGGCACTAGCATAAGACATATGCACATTCGTCTACTTATTTTTATAAAAGAAATAGAGTATTTATATAGGTTTGTTCTCCATAAAAGGTTTCCACATATAATCAATATTAGAATATCTTCTGAATGACTTTACCAGTGATGACATTGGTATCGTTTTATACAGGATATGTAATATAATCAGGGTACTAGTCTGATTAGTTAATAGTCCGCCCACTCGTCACGAGATGGCGCTGTCGCTAAATATCGAGAACATTCTACAATATTCGATCGTTAAGCCGTTTGACACTACATATATATTATGTTTGAAACTTTTCAGGTGTGTTCTCCTTGATAGCGGTCCGCGTGTCCAGTAAGGACGTGATCTCTCCGCGTGCCTCCAACAAGATCCGTCAGACTATCACCCGGTGTTCGTTGACCGCTGCCCTGGTGGCCGTGTTCATCTGCGTCACGTTCGCGTGTCACGTGTACGAGTTCAGAAACGCCGAGGCTTGGAAGGAAGCGTTCAAGAATAACATCATGTTGGTTCCATTTTTTATTATTCTATTGCAATGTTGTTAAAAATAAATTTGTTTCTGCATAAGCGATGGCACCTCAAAAGAGGTGCTAAAGATTATTATCCCTTTAGATACTTATGTGTAACTTTCATCAATCTTTTCAATTGAGAACTAATACTTTAGACTCGTTCGTCTACATTGTTAGTGATCACTCATTGATAAAAATGTCTCGTTCGTCTCGTCTTCCCCAATTAATTTGGTTGAAAAAGTAATCGAAACGACTGATCAAATGAAAAAAAAATACTTGAACTACATTCGACAAGTAACTATTAATTTAAATCTAAGTTATAGTTAACCATCACTCTCATAGTATCTAAATTCCAGTTATAAAACTGTGATTATATTTTTCCAGCTGTCGCCTAGAGTCGTGGCGTGATCCGTCACTGGCTGGCCGCGAGTGTTCGCAAGGCGCTCGTCCGTCTGTGTCGGTGTTACAACTACGCCTACTGTGTTGCTTCGCGTCGGGAGCGCTAATGGCCTCGTGGACTTGGACGCCCGTAGCCGCAGCCGCCTGGAGACGATATATGGCCAAGTATTACATTTTACTATCAAACTTAAAGTTTAAAAGTATTATAACAACATTGCGATGAGTCTAATCGTCGTATTGTGTTTTAAACATTGAGATGACATAGATATTAAAAAATTCTGACATGTACAGAATTTATTGTGTTTTTATTTCCTTTGAATCATAATAATAAAATTATTTTTGTAGGAAATGTGGTTGCTCTGTAGAAGCCGATATGACGCGGCGTGCTCATAAACACGAGCTGATAGCGCGCGCGTACAGGCGGCGCAACGAGTTCATTACTAGAGGTAGACTTTCCATATCGCTCGGAGGTTCCAGGCAAGATCCCGTGGGCTTCTGTTTGGACAACTCGCCCGCTGATTACCCGGAAGACGCCAAACATGAGAGGTAAAGAAATATAGGAACAGTTACAATTGTATATAATTTACGTAATAAATTTGCAATAACTACAATTTACCCAAATCATATGTCAAGTGTTTAAGAATCACTATATTTTTTACTTACAATAACTGTGTCTGTGGTTACTATTGTTTGATGAAATTAACACAATATTCCTAAAACACAAAAAGTCTTTTACTAAGTCATGTTCCATATTGATATCGGTCACATTAAATATTAAATTCGAACAAAACTGCCATTCACTATACTATGTTCAATTTCATTATGATTTCTCTTATAAACGTATATTATTTTTATAGTAATTTCAAATTGATTCAGCGGTATTGTTTTCAGCGGCGAGTTGTCGTCGTCGTGGGCAGCGAACTTGCCGCGTTTCGTCCGACGTCGCGACGCCCTAGTGCTGCCTCAACACGCGCACCACTCGCACGACATGTCCTCCACTCCGGACCGCAGGAACTCACAAGTAATAATCACATTCTACTTTTTATTCAAACAATAAGCTACATAATAAAACATTATATTTTTTCACAAGATTTAAAATATATTATTTAGTGTTTATTCAGTTCTATTCTGTCACAAGCACTTAATAGCCGTAAATCGTTTCGAAGATCCGTGTGATAAGAGTGAATTGAGTTGGCTTTATATCGGTTAATGTATGCAAAGCTTGTACATTCAGCATATTTAAATTTAATATGTGTTTAATATTTATTTGTTTCTAGGACTCACAAATAAGCATCAGCCTCCGCCACGTGTCCGTGGAATCGCGCCGTAACTCGCTCGACAGTCAACTTTCGGTGAAAATAGCTGAAATGAAGACTAAGGTCGGACGGCGGCGGACAAAACACAGTAAAGCCAAACGTAAACGAGCTTCAGTGCGTAAAGAAAGTACTCCCTCGATTGAAAGCCAGATAAGTCGGTACTGGTTACAAGCGGTCGCAGCCAACGCGGACCCCTCGCGCGAGGAGGTCAAATTTAGTTTCGACTGAAAAACGTGACCCTCGTTCGTTATTGTCTCAGCGGCTGAGTGAATAATGAAACGTCGACATACATATCGATCGGAGCTTTGATCTCGACTATTTAAATTTATTTTGAATATGCATTTACCGTCCGGAACGGAACATACTATTAGTATGGCGGACGCGTTGTGTTTGATTTTTGTATTTTTATACATTTATGCTAATAAATATACAGTACAGTTTTGATAAACCCTTAGTTTGTAAGAAGCAAAAGTTCAAATGCTATTTTCATCCAGCCCAAAGGTAACAGTGATTAATTAATATTGTAATTAGTTATTAATAATAATTAAATGATAGGAATTTTTACATTATATAAAGATCGCCTGTGACGTTTTATACACAAATCTACAACAAGACTGATTTGAATCTCTATTTTTGTTTTAACAAATAAATCCAATGCTTATTGTGTGCCATAAAAAGTATAGACACGAGGTCTTTTTGTACACCTGAGGAATCACATGATGTGTTGTGAAAAATTTTACTGAAATCAAATCTATTAATTACTTAATAAAGTAGTTTTAATATTTTCCTGATGAGAACATCAAAGTTAAAACGAGGTATCCGTTTTTTGCGATTGTACAAGGGTTGTGACTTCTAACGTTGTTTGTGTTGCAGTCTTCCAATAGAAGTTACTATGAAATAAGTACAATTATAACTAATGTCTACATTTAAGATTGATTATTCAATACAATTAAGTCTGTGCTAGCTTTAAAATTGTATGCTAATATTTTTACTTGTGACGTCTTTACATGCTCTCCGAAATAAATATTTATAAATGAAAATTTACTTATTTTTCTTTTATTTCCAAACACAAAAACAGTCTACAGCTCTGCTCAAGTTTATCAAGTATGAAAATTCTAAAGCTATCAAAATCGGAAGTGGAATATTAAATGCCTTCAATATCTATTAGTCCTTCATCAGGCAGGCATAGTACGGTTTATCGACCACCGGTTATTGGAGTTTTATATTCATTTAAATGAAGCTAATATTTTCGGATTACTACGCGTATTTTTTTTTTTAATTACTTACTGACATGTTTCACATCTTGTCTTTCCGTGATCACGTTTGCTGCAAAGTAACCGAAAAGTCAGGGAGGATTTAGTTTTTAAAAATAATAAAATACGCGTAGTAATACGAAAGTATTAGTTTCATCTAAATGAATACTCGCGAAAGTCTTAGATCTCATTAGTTTTTTATTGATCCGTCTTTATTGATTCATAAAACCTTTAATTGATTATCAATATTTGTATCTTTTATATGAAGTAAAATATTTTTTTACTAAACAACTCATTTTGGGATTAATCGTTATTCAGAAAAAAGCTGTCATTATATTCCCTATACCCGTCAGGCGGTAGTATGATTCCATTATACAAGAGATTATTTTCAAATAAAAATTTAATTATAAATTATTAGGTTTTTTATAACAAAAAAAAAATACCATTCTACGTTTTTTTTACATATACAATGACAGATTGACTGTGACATTACCAATCATTGTAATAAACAATATTTGTTGCCAGTTATCAGTAAAGAGATCAAAGTTCAAACTGCAGTTCCTAATTAAAAATAGGTTTAATGAAAACAAATTATAAAACGACAGAGAGCTCCTTAACAGACAGTGCATAATACGACTAATTTTTTTGTTTCTATTTTGAAAAGTATCTTAATACATTGTACAAGTAAAAATTAAGAACACACCATATTCAAAAATGTCTTAATCCTAGTGCACATGGGGACTAAGGTTTAAAATATATTTTTCAGGTTTTATAAATAATATATATAGAAAAGGAAGAATATTTTGCACTTTTAGGCCTTTAAAGAAATTAAGATTTATTGAATTAACTTATGCTTACATTATTTCATTATTTTTTATTTATCTATGCATAAACATCAACAGGTCATTTTTGTATAAATACAATTTTTCTCTCTCACGTGAATCTCTTATCGATTCAAAGCAGTATTTTTTAAATACGTTTTTTTCCATTAGTTTAAATATGAACTAAAGTTAATACAACTATTAACATTCTATGTAAATTGAAATACGATCAGTGATTTATTTATTAGTACATATTTTGATCGTATATATTTTTTTGTTGTATCAAGGACTTCGGTAAATAAATAACAAATTTAATTCACTTTTTATTGAAAACACAAAGATTGCTGTCAATGAAAATGTCATAACTTATAGTTACTTATGTAAATAAGTATACTGAATAGGTATATACCGTGTTTCAGGTAATAAGACATTTCCACACATTAATTTCTTGCAAAATCACAAATATCCACCCGATAGCCTCAAATTATACCTTCACTTTAATCTCATCAATTTGACAAACCCAGAAAAGTTATTATAATATCCTGATCTCAATTACACTTACATTTGCATCACTTAAATAATATGTGATGTTGATTAAAAATTACCTACAATATAGCATTTAAAAATACAATCATGCCTTCACTAATCCATTATTATGAAAATAAATTTCTGTGAATTTCAAATTGAAAAGAGTATATTATAAATAAATTATAGTATTTCAAACAAGGATGGAACAGCGATCAAAGCATGATTTTATTATGATATTATATTTAATTAATAAATAGTCTAATCACAGATGCAGCTTTTAAAAGGCAAGAATACGATTTATGTATAGTCTAGAACGTAATAACTAAAGAAGATTAATTTTATTGTAACTCGGGGACGGCTGGTTGTTTAGTACATGGCATAAGATTTGCTGTCGTGTTGGCAGTTAATATAAAATTTATCTCCAATGTTATACAGATTTTAAGTACTCGTTACGGATGTTGAAATAAAATAAGTAAAACTTATCACATGCGAAATAACATAACAGAAAATAAATTAATAAAAAAAAGGAACAAAGTATATAGAAACATAATATGTAACGCTTAAAATAGTTGTCATCAAAAATGAACCCTCATTGTACACTTATAAAGATAAGTTAAAATTGCACAAACAAGACAAGGAATGCTTTTCTTTGGCGCTTAAAAACTAGTAAAAAAAATAATCACAAATTTAATGTCTAAAAAAATTCGATAGATAACTTGCAGAAATAAGACATAAACAAACTGATAAACAGTTCGGAAGTGCAAGATAATAATAATTATTATGGTAAAAGTATTATGAACAACTTAAAACGATGTGCATCTGTTTTGTTTTAAACAACTAGTCTTTGTGGACATGCAACAAGTATTTATATCTAAGTGGCATGTAACTATTACTATCACATATTTGTAGCAGCCTACGTCGTTCTCGCTTTGCGTATATTTTTCTTTTCAGCTTCGGTGAAGCCTAGGATGTTTTCGATGGCATTCAGGTGACCTTGATGGTTTTCGGGATCCGTCAGGAAGTAGTAGATCGCCGATTTCAGGAACTGCAAGGTCACTTCCGGATCAATGATGGTCTTGTTACCTTTCTGGGATTCCACAATACGTCGATACATTGCCTGCAAGTAATATATAGAGTTAGAATTCATAAGGATATATCGACTAAGCTGAACTATGTAGTTATACTAATATCTACATACTGCAAATAAAAATAACATACACTTCAAATGTCTACTCGCGTAACTAACATACGATATGAACAGCAAAAATAAAAATAAGATATTAAAAGTAACTGAAAAAATTACAGTAGAATTTGAAATGTGCACATAAAAATAATACATGATAATAAAACGCAAGTAACCTAATAACGTTGTTATTGGCTTTATCTACGTCATTATTCTAAAAACTTAAATTTATACCTTCCATAGTATTCCAAGTACTTCCCCCAAAACCAAAAGAGGCTGTTTCAACTTAGCATGCAAAGCTTAAACTTAAAGCACAGGTTGGATTAATTCATATAAAAATAATAAACTAGCATGAGGGTACACCAACAGGGGATTTAGGATCTGTACTTATCATATCAATGACATATTGAATAAGTACAGGATCTCCTTGAGATAGAATAGATTTCCTAGGATTATCAATGTTAAAACCATAACCACTATAATGGGACCTACTGCATCAATACAAATAATATGTACAAAACTTTAAATATAGCACAGGAATTACAAAAAAAAAAAAAAGATTCTAACATGCAATAAGTTCCATGAAAAGTCATATATATAACATACTTATATTTAAGAAAATTTTAATTTCATACAAACAGTATGACTAAGACCTGTGCACTAAAGCGAGGTGTACATTAAAAAGATACATGTTTATTGAACTCTCTGAGTAGTGTAGTCCAACCTTTCGAGCTCCTAGGACCCATAAAGAAACAGCCTCCTTTGCACTAAGAAGTACTTGTGACTTTGCCGTTCTGTCCGCTGTGAATGCCGAATCCTGTAATTCACTACATGTTAAAGCAGGTTTGTTAATAGCCACTACATGCATATTGCTGTGATTCCAATGTGGGTAGTTCTTACCCACGGATATTAACGGCGCCGATTAAATTCTTTATTGACTATACACAGGAAATGTTAGCATGTTTTAGAATTTGGAAAATTATTTAATTACTAGTTGAGAATCATAGCATACATATAAGTTAAATGTCTGGTTCGAATGACATATTAGCATCTGTTTAATGTCATTGGCTATTTTTAGTTGTCTAATAAAATTACTTACTCTGACATTTTCGAGCTCGGTCTGCGTTATCTGCAATTGTTCCAACAGTTCCTCGACGGAGACTCTACTGAGCTGGCTTGTACTAGGTTCGGGATCTATTTCCTACAACATCATGAAACATAGTATATACATATGACATAAACTTATTATAATAAAGTGTTTTTATATATAACATACTTTATCTAGTTCAAACTTTGCAGCTTCCTTTCCCTTGTTGTACATTTGTAAGTATACTGTACGGTGTCTGCTCTCTTCGTCTTGTAACTGCTTGCTGGCATTCTCTAACTGTTTTTCCAGTATATGTATCCTCTCTTTAGCCTGCTCATAGTTTGGTAGAAGTTCACAATACCTGGTGTTGACATCTGATAACTTTTGTAATAACGCCTCCACTTTGTCATTGTGTGATTTTTTAATTTCTTGCGTCTCACCAACATGAGCTCTCATTATGTCTTCTACTTTCTTTTCATAGAAAGCTATTAAATTCCGGCGCTCTTCATCACTGTCAACTGTCTCTGTCATGCATGCAGCATCATGGGTCAACATGTGCACAGATTCTTTTGAATGTAAAGAAGAATTGGTTAGGTCCTCAAAGTGACCGGAATCAGTAAACGAGCCCTGCATCTCATTGCGGCATCTTGTTGGTGTTTGATCTTTGTACAAAGGACTATCAGTGATGTCAAATGACCGAAGGGCACTTTTACATTTGATGCTCTCTTCTTCTATGGAAGCTTCATCATTATTTTCTCGGACGGTCACAATTTCACTTGAGTTTGACTTTTCATCTGGAGAAAATATTGAAGCTTTGTAGAGACGGAGCTCAACAACTTCTTTTGTAAGTTGAAAAATTTCACTATCCTTTTCTTCTAAATCCTTCTTGGCCTGAGCTAACAGAGATTTCAGTCGACGTATTTGCTTTTGGGCTCTCTGGGTTGGTGTGAGATAATCTTCTCCAGCTAGGCCGGCATGTGAGGAACAGTGTAAGACATAACGCATCGATCTACCACTGAAAGTAGTGCCATTGAATGGTGCATATCCAGCATCAATAGAGGCGGCCGTGGCTGCGCTTCCGTAACTATGTAAAGATTCATCGTCGGGTAAATCTTCTGGAGATCCTGGTGGTGTGTGGGCCGAGTCTGTCATACTGAGGTTTCTATCTATGGAGGTTTCTTGGAATTTTAAACAGGATTTTTTCGGTTTTTGTGTGGAGTTAAATGACTAAAAAATAAAACACATATGTTACAATTCCGCAGTGGTTTTAATTAAAGATTAAGGTGACGTAGTATCGAATAATAGAAAAGGTTAATGTATTTATAACTTTCGACGGCCTGTTTAGGGTAGCCATGAAAAAATTATCGAATTAGAATGTTAATTTAGGGGTTATATATTATGAACATACTTGACTCCTTGCGCGGTAGCTCGGCTCCGGAAGACGGGAACCATTTCTTTGTTTCTGGTTTGTATTTTCCGTGATTATTGGAATATATTTTCTAGTTGTTAAAGGGGATCGTTGCACCATTTTTTCACCGCGCAGCCGCAGTGAACAAGCGCGTCGGAAATTCCCAGTGACATTTCCGGCGCAGTAGTGCTCGTCTTGAAACTCTGTCTTTCTACCACAGTTTCTATTCATTTTATTTATTTAATTCACATTGACCAGGTGCTCTACAAAATAAAATACAAAACAGATGGTGAAGTTGCAAAAACTGGGAGCAAACATCAAAATCAAAACAATGACATACAGATAATTAAAAATGTAAACATTGTACATCCATGTTATATACAGAATAAATATGCAGTAATTAAATAAAATTTAAAATGTTTTAATGACAGTATTCAGCGAAGTTTAAATATATTTAATGTTTTACGCATAACATGACATTTAGAGTTAATATTTCGGCGTTATCGAGATATCTGCTCGGCAATTTTACTATAAATCCATTTTGTCGCATAATGAAACTCGATTTTAATATATTATTTTTAAGAACTTGTCAGGTTGCCAACATTGATACGAAAGTGGTGGGTCATACGATCTTAACTTTTTGAAACATGAAATATTTATAATATCAAATACAATACACGATAAATTATTATTTTTTTTATTAATTGAATTAATGTATGAATTTTTCAGAACGGTAAGAAATAAATTGTCGGAAATCTACGACACCTATTCAAAGGCCCGTGTGCGGTGTGCACATTAGACTAGTTATTATATTAATAATATTTAATGATGTCAGGAAGAGCTACTTTTTAAGATTTATTATACTAGCAATGTTATAATTTTTTAACTTGTAGCACGCACGTGTATAACGCACAGTCTTCTAGAAACTAACCTCAGTCTGGTTTTCAGAGATGTGTGATATTTAAAAGATCAATAATTTAACATAGAATTGCAGAGAGAAAATACCTACATAATTTTGAAATATCTGTTGACAAAAAATTAAAAATTATAAGCATTTATACACAGTGGACATGCACTATAAATTACATCGTAGGTAGCGTACATCTAATCTTTGTAAAAGCTTTTTAATAGATTGTTTTTACCATAGAGTACAACATAGTGTACACTTTTATCATATTTCACGGTTTAAAACTCACGCATAATGTAACTTCACGGTCTTCTCGACAGAAAAGTAGGTATCCGTATGTAAGTAACGAAACAGAGACCGCCACGTTAAAGACTTGACTAACGGGCTATCTTAAATCGTCTAGTGTTTAAAGTTGTTTCACCAAATTATCTTTTCTCATTTTCGTATCATATATTCGAATTAGGTTGATTTAAAAAAATATTCTTTACTTATATTTACTTTACTTACTATATATTTATATTTATGTATATATATACCTATGTTCTTGAATGTGGTCCTTAAAGAACATGTGACTGTCAATAACTTTGACTTAATCTACTGATGAAAAGGAAGGAAATAATATGAAAAATGTTCGGTAAAGCTAATACTTTCTTTAATATTTTTTTTCATTAAGAATTTTATAGAATAATTAAATCAGTTATCGTCTTTTTATTTATATCTGTTAATTTTCTTTGGTGGTTAATTTATATTTTTTAAATATGTCGCAAAAACTGTTTATCTGCTTTTTTTTAATCATTTGAATCTTAAACAGACAGTTTATTGTCTGTCGGTTTTAGTTACAATATATAGGTACCTATTCGTTTTTATTATCGTATTATAAACATATAAACTTTTTCTAAGTTTTATCGACACCGAGACTTAGTGTTTAATTCTTAAAAAATACTTCTATCTTATTTTATATAGTTCAATGATCTTCATTTGTAGTTTTATAAGGAGATTTTTTAAGCAATGTTTTGTAGCAATTTAATTTTTAGTGACGTGTTTCTGTTCGATGTTATTTTTTATATGCTGTGGTTTTAAGTTTATTGTTACCGTTTTCTATTCAAGGTTACAGTTAGTTGAAACAGAATCACATCTCTTACAACCAAATGTGATTCAAACTTCATTGATTGAATATTACATTGAAGGCCAAAAAAGGGGGTAAATTTTGTTTATAAACTGACTGACTTATGACATCCTATGATTATAAATAATATGTCCCTTGATGTACGTGTTACATTATCAATGAGTGAAGACAAGGGTCACACAGAAATTATAAATGAAAGACGCAATGACATTCGACACTATTACAATTTGACTTTACGCTAGTCAGGTAAATGTAATTTAAATTTTTGGGAAAAATAAACTGGCTAATTCTCGAAACTCAATGAAAACAAAACCTCCTCCAATATCTTAAATTTTTAGTAAAAGGAAGTGCTCACAGCGTATTTCGATTTTATTGTAAGTCGAGATTATCGGGAAATAACAGTCTTTTTCTGGATGAAATTTCAGTGTCTTCCTCTTTATCGGTTTAAAAGTATGTATAGAGTCTTAACATTAATACATAATATACTCATATCTACCTCAAAATGACATAATAAAAAAATATGTTAGGATCGCGCAATTGATGGATGGTATTGTTTTATTCACATACATTAAAAAAAATTGTCATCTGGAATTTTAATTACATATTGATGCTTGTATTTTATTTTCACTATACATAAATCATTTATACACGACCTTCACGCATGGAGACATCAAGTAAAGATACTCGTACGGCAAAAACTCAAACCATACAGCTTTCCATTTTTTAATACGATGTTAATATGTTCAGAGATATTTTATATTGTGTTTCAGATTATTGAAGTTGATAATGAAAGGAAATTGCGATTTGCATTCACGCGACATGAATATCTGCAACAGAACGGTACTCCATAACGTACGTTTATAATCTGTGGTAGGTATATTTTGAACTTTTTCATAAAAATACTGTTTCTTGAACGGAGTGTGTACTGTACCTAATGTAAAAAAAAAAAATAAACTGAAAAAATTATGGACATTTAAATACATATAAATACGTGTATTTAACAGTAAGAATTAATGAAAAATTATTTAGAACTTAATGCAAGGACAGCAACCTTGTATATGTTAGCATCGTTTCGCATTCTTGCGTTACTTGTATGAAACGATATTTTCAAAGTAGCTCGTGACTTTTATAGTTCTCCTTTGAATTTACAATTAGACTTAGTTCCAACAGACCATGAGAAAGGATTGTTCAATTTTATTAATAAAATCTTATAAATAAAATATATCAAATCTCCAGAATATCTTTTTTTTTTTTATACCTACCCCTCCGTCTAGGGGAGACGGAGGATCTTATGTGGGATTCACGGGCCAGAAGGGCCCATGGTACCCACTAAAAAACCAGCGGTCACTCTCCTCACCGCCTGGTGGATCGACGCGGGAATCGCTCAAGGCATGCATCCGCGACGATCCGGCGGCAGGCCGCGAACGGCCACCTCCCCCCGAGGGCTCACTCCACGTGACAAGGAGCGTCCGCCTGGCGAGCTTGCTTAATCGCGAGAGGCTTAACCCCTTACCCCTCCCACCCAAGCCCACGCGGCCAGTCTCCAACCACCCACCGCCGAGCGCAAGCGTCCAACGGCAGACAGAGCGGAGACCAGCCATCAAGCGACCCGGACCTCCGAAGAGGCTTGAGTTTCCGTTCACCGCATTCAGCGGCGAACCCCCCCTCGTAACTGATTGCACCGGTTGCCCGGTGGGCGATGGGGTCGTCACGTCCCGACGCCAAACGCGGCAGCCGCGAACGGCCGCCTCCTCCATGGGCTGACCCTCAGCCCTGGACCAAGACCCCACAAGGAGGTCAAGGTCCTGCCTCCCCCCCGTGACTGATTGCACCGGTTACCCGGTGGGCGATGGGGTCGTCAAGTCCCGACGCCATAAATCTCCAGAATACCTAGCAAAATATATGAAAATGATTTTTTTTTATATTTTCCAAATCAATGAAGTGGTTACAATCGAGGATTTTATAAGTCAATTAAGTAAAGTTATTGCTATAGAATATATAATGCTTTATTTCTTTATTTACTACTTTGTGTTATATAATTTTATTCATTATAAATAAAGTTTTTTTTTTCATTTCATATTTATATTTTCTGAAGGGAAGGGCGTTATTAACACTCTTAAATAAAATATACATTAAAATAATTGTATAAGTAACTATCAACTTACACATTCTAGAAGAATAGATTCAATAACAGCCTCAAGGTGAAACAACGGCTGTTATAATTGCAATGAAAGATCGTAACATGCCGAAAATTGTAAAAAATACAGCGTTCAGTACAACATATAAAGTAAATTATGAACGCAAAAGAATTAAATCCTTCGTTTTGTTATCAGATAGAGGTCTGCAAAAATGCTGCGAATTATAGCTAAATTTATACAAACATTTAATAATTATGATTATTAGCGAATAAAAAAATAGTTTTACTAATTTTTGTTATAGTTATTACCAACTAGCTGATAACAAGCTTTTAACAAGCCCAATCAAACAGGATAAAATATTAAGATGGGACAGTATAGTTTTTCTGCTGCACTTATAAGAAAAAATACCTACGCTTACATTTTCTTAGACTTAGCTGTTGTGATGGCAAATATTTGTGTTTTAGCAATGTACCTAATTCATTATAAAATCTGAAATGAAACTTCTGAGACAGAAACCACAGATCAGTCAAGGTTAAAACTTGACCAATCGTTCTCGGGTTTCCTTGCGATTAATACGTAGCTAGGTTCGTACACTTCTTTCCAGTTGTGATCCTATAGAATTGTCATGCTACCTTCCTTTTATCTATTCATTCGTCTTTCTTATACCATAGTTCGGAGAGTGGAGACCCTTGGAAAAATCTGCTTACTCCTTCGCGGAGCCTCTTGGATTTTTTGCAATCGGTCACGCCAGGACGCATAAACCCAAATTATAGCCATAGCTAAATTCAGACACTTCGAGAACCATGCTTTACTGTCAGTCGGGAATAGAAAGGGAAAATAGCTACGTAGGGTTTGCGCTATTGAACTGTTAGGATGTACGTACTTCGTATTTAAGGGGTCAGAACACTTACCATGGTGCCAACGTTGGACTTAACTTTTGCGGTATTATCTGTATTGCAATTGATAATTAAAAATGACTATTAAATCATAAAACACATTATGTTCTGTTAACTAATACAAAAATCGTAGTATTACAACACATAACTAGTTACAAAACCAGCAAACAAATGTTTCTCAGCAAATAATGCAAGAACACAATTCGCTTCACAAGCACTATTTTGTGCTTGCAATCATAGTTTATGTACACAATACACCAGAACCTACTTCTAGGCACGAACCGCTGATGAAGAAAATGTTGAATTTATTTAACATTCACTTTTACAACAAAATATTATAATTATATAAGTAGGTATGTTTAAATAATGTTAAAGCTATTAATTTAATAACAAGGAGTTATGTTAAAAAAAAAATAGAATATTCATGAGTCTTTTTACAGAGCTATTACTTTTTATGCTGGAAGTTTTATTATTTACAGCATAAATATAAATTGTTATAAAACATTAACAAAACTGTTAGCCGAGTTCCATTCCGACTTATTTCACGGAGTAATTTAACGAAAAATTAAAAACAGTTTTACAATAACTGTATATTAAAAGTTAATTTCATTTCGAACGAACGACAATCGGCTTTGATTTTCGAACATAAAGGTGAGTCGATTTTCAATTTAAGTTACGTCACAACTCTATGGATACAAGAAAAAATATTTTTATTTTTGGAATAAGATGTTTTATCGTAATATATACTTGTAGACATGTATTAGAAAGTCGCTCGTAATTATTTAGAAAACTCCATGGCACGCCATATAAGAAAATACTATGAACGTCGAGCTCAATAGGTGTACCAGGAAATACGGAAAATTACTGATCTCTTCACTATGTTAGAAAAAAATTGATTCAAAAATAGAAATATTTGAAAAAAAGAAACAAGTAAATTGGGACTCAAGGGCGTTGTTTTATAATTACCTAATTATTTCAGGATCTGTTGTTTAATGAGATACAAGAATATATTAAAGATTCTTCGGTGAATTGAAGAAAAATAAAATGTTAAATTAAAACTATACACAAATGCGAACCAAATATCCGAGTAATCAAATTCAAGGGCAAATTTTATTTACCTGCTTATTGCATACTTTCAAATGAGGTTTTGTAGTTTTACATTAATTCAAAAAATTATGTTTAAATTATTCTCATTTATTTATAAAAACCAGTAAGCAAATTATGTTAAAATTAAATGCTTAAAAGTTTTAGAACATTATTTTTGTTATAGAAAGGGCTGCAATACTTACGTGTGCTAATAATAAAAGCAAATCCGGACATAACATTCATACACGAAAACTATATTGGACATCAGTATCACACATCACAAAGTCAAATGATATTTCGAATTCGTTTCACTTTATTCGATCGACTTATATAAACTCAATCGCAAATTACATTAGAGTAAACCATCCACGGTAACTTTTACGCTAAGAATGTTGCGGTAAGTTGTTGTAGCGGCGTGCTTGCCACTTCGTCAATGTCGGTTCATGCTATTGACTTAACACGCCGCAATTGTCAAATCGAATACATCCAAAAATTTAAACACTGCCATACGTCGAAAATGTTAAAAATAGTATCACTTTATAACGATAACGTAATAAGTTAAGTCTAAAGTAACGTGGTGCAAAATGATTGTATGCGGTTTTGATGCGGGCGAGGACTGAGTGAAGTTTGGTATCGCCATCTAGTATATATCAAAAGAAATAATCGAATTTCGTGAGCCATTTTAAAATACATAAAATACGTTATATCATTTATTATTTAGAAATTGATTTTTTTTATATATTTTTTTTAAATTTAATATCATTTTATAATAAAATTTATATAAGCAGGTCTATAGCTACCATTTTTTTACTCAACTTGTTTTGTAACAATAGACCAATGGAAATTTGCTAGTCAAATGCAATGCGGATGAAAATGGCGGCAATGTTTTTCCAACGTCTGCAATTATTACGACATACTCTGTTAACGGTGAAAACATTTCCCGCAACACAATTCAGCCTATGAATTAGTTTGTAATAATTGTTACTTTAATTTATTATAACTATACTATACTCTCATTTTCGATACTGCCATCAAACTTCTGTTATTGCCAGCAATTAAAATATTTCGTGCGGAATATTTTGTGGATAAATCACATGTAATTACAGTTACGTATTTCAGTAACTAATTAACACACTTCCTTTGTTATTACGTTAGTATATTTTTATTAGTTTCTATTTAATACGATATAGATGAAACCGGTCAAGCTGTTGCGTAACGTATTGTTTCTTTTCAACCGGCTTAGGTAATAGCAATGCCAAAACAAAAACAAAATGTCGTAGAAAATACAAAACCGAAATATAATATGGTATTGATATGAAATTGAGACCTTATAGTATTGTGTAATGATATTATACAGAACTGAATATTTTTGAATAATTATACATATATATACGTATATTAGTTTGATAAAAATTATGATATTTAGAAATAGTTGCATGTTGCATGTCCCAATAAATAGAACGTTAGCTTTGGTCCGCTGTTAAGCCAACGGGGGCACTTACTTATGATGTTAATGAACTAAAAAACAATTACAGTAAATGTTTTTAGTCTTTTTTATATGATTCAAACAAAATATGTAGTCTAGTAATGTAACTCTTGCGGATGAACCAAAGCACATAAAGTTTCACTGTTGGCCTTGGAATGGCTTGAAGAAGAATATGTACATAGTTCACTTATTCAGATTGAAGTCAAAACTGTCGAGAAGAGAGATAACATTTGATGCGTCAAGAGAGCTAAGTGTGTTTAAAGACCAATTGATAAAGAAATTTAAATCATTTTATAAATGAACCAACACAAATTTGAATACAACGCAGAAACTCAAGATACTTGCTGTTAAAATGTATATTGTTATAAAACAAAAAATAAGCAAGGGTGTGTTATTACCTTAAATATGTATAAGTAAAATTGTTTCCTAATAATTAAATATGTCGCCATATTTTTGTAACGAGCTGCGAGAACCGGACTGACAGCCTTTCCGATGTCGAGGTTTTTTTTTGCTCCACTTGAAACGTAAGCTATTAGCTTTTTGTATATGGTAAAAACAATTTTTTTTTTTGGTTAATAGGAGCTTATTGTTGCTAGGACTATTTTAATACGATTTAATATATTTTCATACGAAATTTAATAGTCTTTCTTTGTTGTTGGTATAGAAACATACATACAAACGATAGATTTTTGATATCCCATAACAAATTATAGATCCAAACGAATATATGAATATTTTTAGTGTTTAACTTAATTTTGATTTAAATTTTAATTAACAAGTCCAAATTAAAATTTTATATGTGGAAACTCGACAATCTTTAAAAAGCATATTACCAAACAATTTGTATGTGTAATAATACACTTATATGATGAAACGTGATGCACGTTTTGTCGAAATTATCTTTATTAGAGGTTGTAACACTGGCATTATAACGCTGGCATGAAATGTTAACAAAATATCGCTAGAAGAAACGCTTAAATTGGACATGCCTGTGCCCTGTTCTTAAATAAAGGGACGATAATAAGATGTCTTAGCAGATAATTATTTTACCCCCTTAAAAAATATCTACGAAAATATTATTTAAAAATAAAAAACAGCGTTTAGGTTTTTGAGTTCAATATTTTTAAAATTTTTATAAACAAATTTAACAGTGAACGAAAGAAAATATAAATGTCATGTGAAAGGGAAGAAGTAGTTATACATAAAATATATTTACTTAAAACACCGTAACCTTCATGGTAAAATTATACTTTTTAAATTTATTTTTCGATAATATTTTTAACGTGTTTCCGATTATAACACAATATGACATATAATCCGTTATGTTATCCTCAGCCATATCGGCTCTGGTAACACTAGACCTCTTTACATGATTCAATGAGCACGCTCTCTCCTGATTTCTCGGCGTATGAATTTTATTTGCATGCAAGTGCATAAGAGACCATTTATAATTAAGTTAATCAGATAAAATTCTAACCTGATACAGCCTGGTATGTGATTTAGATTATCTATTGTATCATACTATGAAATATATGAAACAAGTTTATTATTAGAAGATCTTGTAGACTCAAACTAAACACCATTTCAACATTTTTTCTTTTTACATTTGTATCGGTATGGGTACGACCATAAAAATATTATTGAAAAGTGTAAGTGTTTTAAGAAGTTTCGTATAATATATATCACTCGGCCAGTTTCTTAAAAAAAAACCGTAGATGTAGGAGCAAAATTGTTGATATATTTGAAACGGAAGGTTGGGATATACTTACGTAGTATTTCTTAATTTTTTCCTGACTGCAATATAAACTGAAAGTGAATTATATAGTAAGACAGAAAAAATATGAAGATACGTCCATATATAAATAAATAAATATATATGTATACATATATATATATATATATATATATATATATATACATGATTTTTATTTACTTAAGCTGGAAAGACGAATCGCACTAAACGCCTTCTAATTTTTGAGGCCCATGAATGTTTTGTTACTAACAAAAATATTGCAAAACTTAAGGTGCTACTTTTGAAAGATTATTGATAAAAAATGAGAAACATCGCCTAGTTTTTTGATATATCTGAAAAGAGAAAATACAACCTTTTAGTCAACGACTCCTGATTTGTGAAAAGTACAAAAAAGAAAGCGAGCATTTCATGAGACTGTTTTAAATTATGTAGGCGATTTAGGTAATTTTAATGATTTTTTACTTTATATGAAACCTGAGGCAATGATCCCAGAACAGTACATCGGAAATAAACACTTATTAAGACGATTAAGAAGATTTGGCTAATCTGCGTCAAAGGCTAAGTTGATTTTATCGGCAACTACAGTAAAAGCTACTGGTTTTTGTAGTACAAAGGACGAGACTATGGTTGATTTTTTTTAAACATGTCGGAAGTTTAATTCTACTAGACATTGGCTCCCACAAAAAAAAGACCCTAGTACTTTAGATAAAACTCCTGTATCATCAAGATACATCAATGTTTACATAACTGTGACGGCATTAACAAAATTCGTAACTGATTCCGCGCTGTTACCTGACGTGTCTTATTGTCCTAGCACCATGTGGCTTTTTGACTCCCCTCCTAAAAGTTACTTATGGTCAGAATTTATTTCGAGTCTCAGTACAAGTTTTAGTAGTACAAGTATATTCCAGTTGATGGTCAATGTGTTCATAAAAAAGTGATAAAAATAGAATTTTATGCTTTTTAACTACTTAGACCGATTAATTTAAAATTTTGTCTAGAATATTAAAAAGCAATATATTGGAGTTGACTTATTCGTGGTACACATTTTAAAAATATATATAAGTAAATGGAAAATTATTCGGTGTACTACATAGTTTTTTATTAATTAAACTTCCCACGCGAGAGCTTCGATAGTTTTATGACTGCAACACTGTCAAAAAATCCTATTCACATAGGAATTTATAGTAGTTTTTTCTTAATTTCATCCATTAAATTATTTTTTTCTGGAATTGACATGACATTGACATGACATTGACGTAATAAATGACATTGACATACTAGATTTGAGAAACAAACAATGTAGAACTAAAAGTAAGAGTGTTTTGGCAGTGTTGTCTAGAATTGTACGTAAAAAATATTAAGATCCGTTTTTTTTCAATCATGGACCGAATTCTTCCAAAATGTCATTTTAATCTCTTTATCGTTATAAAGTATTTACACACTCATTCTTCTTAGTATTTTTAATACGTAACTTTGTTTATTTTCAAGTTGTTTTGAGGCCTTATTTCTGAACTGATTGTCAAGTAATTTTTCAATTCATATCGATAGATATTAGAATGAATGCTAAATAATTCTTGGTTTTAATTCCCAATTGCTATAAAATAAATTGCTAGACGGAGTTGCGGGAGATAACTATATGCGAATGCTACTAGAGTAGCTGCTCGTAAAGTGGTTCTAGACTTGTATTAACAGACAACAGAGCTTAATTTTTTTTTTGTATAGCTTGTAACAGATTTTGAACGAATGTAGATTACTGAGTCCTAATACATTGGAGCGTCTTATCTGACACTGACCTTATTTTATTTTAAGAGGAATTTGTCTTCATATTATTTACAAAATATGTAGGTTAAGTTAAGCCTTTGAGATGATAACGTAACGTATGGTTATATAAAAATGTGGGTAAGTTTTTTATTTAATAATCTCCTAGGAGAGGTCATTGACTCTTTTTTATTTTAGTGGTTTTTTTTTATTAACCTAGTTCTTTTGTTTGGCATGAAATGACATTATAATAAAAGCGAGTCTTTAGAACCGCGATGGAATCGTCACACAGATATATAAATGTTCAGTAGTTGACAGTTTAACATTTATAAATATTTGCATTTTCTAGTATCATAATCACTGTAGGTAAAATTAAATAACATACGGGATATATAAACTGGACTTTCACTGATCATGTAAAACATAGTAACATTTAGTCCACTAAGTTGCGAAAACAGTTTACATAATATATTTTTTCTGACGGTTCTACTTTAAATTTAAGACGACCTAACCTTTTTTTGATACGGTATTCATTTCAATTGGGAAGTAAAGTGGCCAGCTGCTCTGTTCTCTGCAGCCGGCCAGGTGATGTTGTATCCTGACTTATACACTACGTCAATAATGACACGTGCTACGGACATTTGCATTCTACATACACATTATAAATCGTTTAAACATAATTTATAAGTAAGAACTAAATTATCCCAGACTAAAAAGGAAATTAAAAATAGCAAAAAAAGATAACATAGAATAAGCAGTCCGTTAATAATTTTATTGTTGCTTTTCTTTGTTTATAAAGATTTACAAAAAAAATGTGTATTGTAGTTGTATAAGTATGTATATTTTTATACGTATGAGGAATATTACATGTAAATTATCTGTGTTGCAACTTCAGCGTGACTGAAAGCATAAACTTTCTCGTTTATAGTCTTCTTTAATAATTCATTTATGATATCATAAATTGCAATTAAATTAGTTCCTTCATAACACGCAATAGTTTTCTTTTCTATATATCTCATGTGCATGGTTATAATGTAGATTTTGCACTCATGGCATACTATCTGGTATTGATAAGTTATCGTTATTTATCTCTGAGAACTATTGACAATCACCCTAGTTTTGGTTTCGTGAATAATGTAACCTCTTTTTAACATAAATTACAATGGAATGTTCTAGAATGTTATGTAGTACCATGAATACCTGACAACTTCTAAATCGTCCTGAGTCTAGGGTGGTTGAATAAAGAGCTATTAAAATTGTCAAAAATTTATTGAAATTAGACAAAGTTTAAACAAGACATTATGCTTCCACTAAATCGAGAATCCTGAATAGGAATTACTATGCGGGTTGTATTTATATAGTCCTTCGCCATTTTTGAAAGTCGTTTCGTTACTTTTCTCCGTTAAATTTTGTATAACTCCTCCAATTACTTTCATTTTGGAAATCTTTGTTGTATTCAATATTACTCTTATATCGATCAAGGAATCGTTTCACACAATCGCTGACTCATTGTTACGTTCGTTATATTTCTTAAGTTTGTCACGAGTCAGTGTTCCAAGAAATATCGTAATTGACAGAAAAATATGTTTATTTTTCTCATTCCTTACTTTATTCGAACATAATGAACTGTTTCTCTCCTTATGAGAAAAGCAACGCATCACCTTATTACGTTTAGCATTTCTTAAATAAATTTAGATCAAAAAGTAATCAAATTTAATATTTCGGTTAACAAAAACAAACCTTTTTTCTAATGTTTTTAGTTTAAAGGAACGTTTTAATGAAATTGAAATGTTATTATATAGTCTATGCTAAAAAAAATGTGTTTGGTAAACAATGGAGATGTAGTCAGAGGACATTATCTAATTTCGAGGGTAGAGCTGTTAAATAGTTAAGGACACTCACATAAACAGAGTTGAAAACAGCGAAACAAAAATAGTTGCTATGGGTTCTATAATTTTTATGGCTTCCATAAATATTTTTGGTATACCTTTTACCGAACAGACATAGTTTTCTGTTGTCATTATTCAGATACAATAATACATGATTACAGGCTTAATGAAACAAAGATAAAATGTTACTTAAAATTAAGTTCATTGCTATTATAAAAACCTTGAGAATAAATACGTATTCGTTATGTAGTTTCGGAGATTAGAGTGAACAAAACGATAAATAAAAGATATTGTTTTACGTAGTGAAGGTTTTTAAAACAGTTCGTACTATTTTATTGTTCTGCTTTTAAATGTATGACTATGAATAGGGTCCTTAGTAATTATTAAATAGATGGGAAATAAAATTACCGGTCGAAACGTGGATGCTTTGTTGATTTTATGTTTCACTTCGCCGGTAATACACCGTTTTATATTAATTTTCCTGCAAAGTGTTACCAATTAATAATTTATCATATCTACTTAATCAGAAATATACTTCAAGTTCTTTATTTCTCGTAGAAAAGATTTAAATTGATTTAAATATACATACATATGCAAACAATAAGTTATTAATTTTATAAACATTAATTTGAAAACTTAGTATGTCATAAACATAAAACATATTTATATGTACATACATCTCTATAGAAGAAAAATCGTTTGGAAACCTTAACTAGATTACAAGAGTCACAGAGTGTAAATATTTGACAATCTAATGACAATTTTATCTTACGTCTGAAAACAGTTGACCTCTTTTAGTTAAACATATACGAATGAAATATTACGATTTACGTATGATAATTTCGTTACAAAAAGTGTTTGCAAATCTGTCATAAGTAAATAAATTACAGTATAGATTGTACATCGTCATTGTGATTAAAATACAGATAATAACAGATGTTATTAAAATTAAAATGGTCTTTAATGAACTTGACGTATACAAGTAAGACTGTATTTTAAGCTGGATGTACATATGTTTACATAATTATAATTGGTGATGTAAAGCTTTTATAAGTATAAACCAAGACTAATAGGTTGGCTGTTGAATGATGAAGAAATATATTAAACTTTTAGAAGGAAGTTAGAGTAATAATAAAAAGGGATCATTTAAAATATATTATCTTTTTTTTTAATTGAAAAGCCGTACAGCTTCATTGAGTGCCATTACTAAATATGTGCGATAAAAAAATTTGAATTAGGTTTGAAGATAAGAACCTAATATTAGGAACATAAGGAACATAGGCTTATTAAGTCTTTATTAATATTAAAACATAATAACTTACGTTTGGTATTTAATTTAATTTTTGATACCAATCAGATAATAAGTAGCTATCAATCAAAAACGAGATAAAATAGTTTTTGGGATCTGAGGAGAAAAATATACTCGACCGACTTTTAATATTTTTGTATGAACTAAGATACTCATCGCCGTTGCGTCACAAAATGTATGAATTTTGTGGTAATTTTTTTCTATTAGAAAATATGAACTTAGGTATTATAGAAGTGTATCTTTTGTAATAATTATAATTAATTTGTAGAGTAAATCGATAGTTTTATGTAGCGAGGACCTGCGTTATGTCAGTACATGTTCAACAGAAATGATTTTTTTTTAAGACGATATAAATAAATGAGACAGTTTTAATTTTGCTTTATATGAGATGTCGGAAGATAATTTTACTTTAAAAATATAGTTAAAAAAAACTTTTTAAGTAAGTAGTCTGTCAAAGTAAGAGTGTTAATGTACGAAGTGTATGTACGTTTTTACATAAATGAATAACACCTATTAAACTTTAATATGAATATCACATTACACAACAGACAAACCGTGTGACAGCTTTATTTACGTTTTAGGTAGAAACAACATATTTCCTTTGATGTGATAAACAGAATACATACATAAAGTTAGTTATATTGTATTAAAACTAATAATGTTGGGCACGCTTTAACTTTTAACAATATTATTCAATGAAATTTTATCAAGTTTAGTAGATGTTAGTTTTTAAAATAAAGGTAAACACACATTGATTATATTTGATAAAACTGAACATAATTATATTAAAGGGTATGAACAATAAAAAAGAAAACAGCCGTACATGTGATCAATCTTATGCATTACATGACACGAATGTCAAAGCGATGATTTATCATGTTTTTGCGTAGTCTAGCCGTGATCCTATATGCTGTGTTCGTGTGTTCATGATGCATCGCCATTTACGAGCTACACGTAGGGACAATCTGGGATTCAAGAATCTATTTTTACTTAGCCTGCTAGTCACGGGGCAACGACCATGCGATGCATAGCCACCGATGATTTTTTAAAAGTCATTGCCCCGACTAGACCCGAAATCAAACGTCAAGGTAATGTCAGTCAGTATTTTATGATCCACTTTCGTGTACCGGAACCCTCACGTCCTTACTAACACTTAACCAAATATGATAAGACCTACATTACAAAGAGAAAGTGAACCCAAAGGAATTATGTGCCTTTGTATTCTGTTCTAAGTGTTGATTTTGAGAATTCAACTCATCTATTGTGTGGATTGGCGTGTTTTACATCGTATTTCTAGATGATAGATTCTATAGCATAAGTAACAACAACCGGTCAACTGAAACCAGTCTTTATGTTCGAAATTTAAAACAAAACTATTATATAACGCTCGGATGAGTCATGCCAAATTATATTTTATATATGATAATGATGTTACTCGTTTGTCTTCCACGGGTATGGAAACTATTATGAATGCTGCATGAATATGTTACCCATTACGGTTACGAGGCATACGATAATGTGGACAAAGCGCGGACGTTATACGATTTTCGGCCATCCGTTTATACTTCGCTTAAAAGGCTTCATCGAAATTATGGTACAATGTGTATGTTCGTCTCACTCTCTCGGCCGACGTCATCGCAGAAACCAGCCAGCCAATTGACCGGTATACAGTCAACCTTCAGTTTTTCTTTTATTTATAACTCGCTTCGCTCGGTAAGTTATGCTTCGTTTGAACGAATCAAGTTACTAGCAAGACACTTGAACGCGATTATTATGTATGATCAGTGTTAATATATATGTCTATTATAATATATAAAACAAAATTAGACTGTAAAAAAAATAACATGTATGTTTTAATTTTCTTGGTCAAAAGTTATTTTACTTTTTATGTTATTTTATTTTAATCGAATTTTATATTTAGGTTTATTTTTTAATATCTATAATGAAACATTTGTATTTATGTAACAAACGAAAAATATTAATAGTAAAGTTCGGTTAATATTACCAAAAAATGTACCATAAAGTAAGACACAATTCTTATTTTATAATATTTGGTCTGAAAGTAGTGTGAAAAATTAACTTGGTCATAGGTGCGAGTAACTCGACCATCAAGTGAATGTAAAGGAAGCATTTTGCGGTTTAATGAACGGCCCAAGATGGCGGCGCGCGGAGCGAGCACAGAGCGCAGTCGGCCTCGAGCTCCGGGCGGCGCGCGCGCAACACAGACAAACGGTGAAAGGACGCATGACTCATAGCAACGATAGAGATGAACGAGTACGCGGAGTACGACTGGAAGCTGCAGCAGATTCAGAATGAAAGGCTCTGTGACGTGTCCAGGAAGAGACTTACGGATGGGGACAGGCAACGAGCTCTGGATGGCCTCAAGGACGCCGTAGACTCGAGTCTCAACTTGGCCCTTCGCGACAAGAGCCGCTGTCAAGACGATAACTTTCTGCGACGGTTTCTATACGCCCGTAAACACGACGTTCAGCAGAGTTTTGAGTTGTTGGTACGTTACCATCAACATCGTCGGGAGCATCCGGAACTATGGGCGAATGCGGACGGCGGTGTGTTGAGGGCCCTCGCCGATGGACTCCCAGGCGTGCTGGCGCAACGTGACCGGCGCGGTCGTTGCGTGCTCATTATGTTTGCATCCAATTGGACTCCGCATGCATGCCCTCTAATATCTGTGTTCCGTGCCCTGCTTCTCACACTAGAAAGGACTCTTAATGAAGTGCAAAATCAAGCCAACGGATACGTTATCGTTGTTGACTGGACAGAGTTTACGTTTAAACAGTCGTGTAGCTTACAAGCGAAAATCCTAAAAATGATGATCGATTGTTTGCAAGACTGCATGCCGGCGCGGTTTAAAAGCATACATTTCATTGGACAGCCATGGTATGTAGAAACAGCATTAGCAGTTATCAAGCCCTACCTAAAAGCGAAAACCCGTGAAAGAATAGTTCTACATGGGAACAATCTATCTACATTACATGACGCATTACCGTTGGATATTTTACCAGCGGAGTTAGGCGGGGAAGGGCCTTCCTATAACTCTGAACATTGGTTACAAGAATTCTGCCGTTGTGAAAACATAGATGCCAAGCCCGTGTCGGTGGCGGTGCCCCCCGCGCCCGTCGATAACGATCTTCCTGCGGCGAAACTCAACAAAGCGTATAAACAAAAAGATAATCAGAACTTTTCTTTTCATGGAAACGAAAAAAGTGCAAAGTCTGAGCTGCTCCGTGATAAAGATTGACTCATTTGTAAGATCCCCAAGTGATTGCGATGGACAGCTGTACCACGGCGCCGTTAGGGCGTGCCAGTTCATACTTATGTATTACGTACTTTGTGAATGCATTTTGTGATATCGAGTGTATTTCTAATTTATTATACTTCGGGTTGCGTTAAATATTTGTGACCAAATTTAAAAGTGCCTAAATTAAAATAACTTTGAACGCATAAATAAAATTCAGCCTCGCATGTGAATCAGTCAAAATGTGTATCTGTTACAATTTGTATGTAGGAAAACATTAGATCGGCGCTCCCCAGCATTTTACGGACTGCATTGCGCGGGCGCACATAACGGTTTTGTGCTTTCTATAAGTTTGAAAGAAAATGTATCGAATAATACAAAAAAATATATATCTATATATTCCTGTACTATTTGATATTACACAGCTATTGTCAAATTTTGAAGTACCTAAGTTGGTTCTTGTAATTTGTAAGATTTATAAGACTGACCATGATTTGATTAAGATATTTTAGATGTTAAAACGCTTTCATAATTTTGCGAGGCTTATTGCGCATTTATTACAATTTAAGATTTGATGTGGTTGTATAGAAATATTGTAATGACTAACATAATCAAATCGATTAAGATAATTACTAGATAATTGATCTAGAATACTTTTCGGTGTCTGTGGGAGCTAAATGTATATAGCTCTCACGTCGCCTGATCAGCTCTCTTGAAATAATTAATTAAATGTATAAACTTGACCCGTCCAGTCTATAAAATGTAAATTGGAACGACTTACATAATATTATACAACTTTATATTACTTTTGTTCTAGTTGCTTTATCGATTCCCGCGTAAAAGATAATTGTAAATATAATATCGATTTATCGATAAGCCTGCGACGTGCTACATCTCTTAATTTGATATTAATAAACTTTATGAATATATTATGAGTTTTTTTGTATACTAACCTACTAAGCTATATTACGGTATAACATATATTTCTTATCATTGAAAAATGTCGTGTGGGCCATTAAAATTTTTGGGAGCTAACTAACAAAGAATATTAACAGAAAATGAAATGAAAATACCATACGATTTTTTTCTAGAAATTAGAGCTACGTTAATTGCTAATACCGATATTTGTTCCGATTTTGAAATAAAAATCGGTAAATTACAACTAACTGCTCTAATTATGTTAAAATGAAATCCTCGAGATCAATCGATTTTTTTTTATTAATGACGAATCTCAATATTGTAAGTATGTATACGCGTGTTTATTTTTCCCTAATGAGTATTAAATATTTAAATGTATTTTAATAGTTCTATTTATTATTATAAACATGTTAGAACTGCTTCTTGATTTTAATGTAATAAGATATGTATTTTAAGGTCATCACCCTTTAGAAAAAAAAAAAAATGGCACCATCCAATCAAAGGTGTTTCTGAAACAGATTTAACAATGATATAAGATGATACAACTTTATAAATAATACATAAAATTGATTATAAGTATTTTCTGTATTATTCGTGTAAAAATCATATTCTCATATAAATATCTAGCTGACCATTGTGTGGTACAATGAACGACATGTTTATTATGATAACATATATGGCTGGTCACAGTTTATGAAGAGCGGTAGACAATGGAAGAGAATGGCGCCCGGTTAGGGTGTCTATGATCCGCGTTTATTTGAGATTGACAGTTTAGTCGTGACTTATATCTCGCTCTTGAAGGATATTTTTGATAACTAACTCATTTCCATCACTATAGCTGATAATATTATATATATAAGTTGGTATAAATACATAAATATTCTAAAAAATTAAGGGATTTTTAATACATACTAATTTAATATTTATTAGTAGTTTGATGGATTTTTTTTTTAATTTTATAGATTATTTCAGATTATAAAGGTTTTCTTTTCATCAAAGCTGTTATCTTTATCTCCGCTCACAGATTATGTTATCTGATAACGTGGACAAACACAAGGTTAAGTATATGTACTTAATAGTTAGCACCAAATAGAGAATATTTGTCGTTCCAATAAATTGTTGGTACTTCCGGCTTTTATTGGCGCTCGCACTTTGTAAGTTTTTAAAAATATTTGTATTCAGCTTTAGGTTGACACTTATCAGTTTTATTGATAGCTTTTGATATGAGGTTTGTAAAGAATACGCTGAACCGACAGAGCGTGGTTTATGTTTAAGGTGTGATAACATAAAAATGGATGATTAATATTGAAATACACAAATACATAATGTGCATATAAAAATATATATTTAGGAAATACTGCAGCAAGTATCCCATTGATGCACTCTTAAAGGGTCCATATGTGAATAAAGAGAATTTGTGTTACTATTTATCTACTAGAAAAAACAATAATATACATAGCCAGGCACAGTCGCTCTTAAATATAAATTAATTAAACTTTTATCGCTGTAATAATCTTTAAAATATTCTATCAGAACGAATATTTCTTTAATTCTGACTAACAATGAATGAATTATTTATTTACATTCGGTAAAACACGCGTAATAAGTTAAAAAATCTGAGAAACAGTCATTTATACATACTTTCTATATATGTATGATAAATATATAAAATTTTATTATAAATATGATTTGAAGGTATATAAGGAACGATATTTAATTTAACTGGAACTTTTAATACACTTCAAAAAGGTAGTTTCTGAAATATGCATGATCTCTTTCAAAATCTATTGTTCCGAATTAAATGCGGCCTTTGCAATTCGATAGCGCATTTTCTGGAAGTCTTAGATATTTCATATAAAATATGTAGAGTCGTTAAAGAATTCTGGCTTTCTATAGCTCGGTATATGTATATATATATATTTATTTATTTCTTTCGGAAATTACCTTTGTTAATAACAATTTTAATCTAATCAAAACTTTTAGCTTGTAATGTCTGTAATGATAAAAAACGCTACATAAGTAAAGAGTGTATTTTAAAATCGATGCCTATCTTAAACACATATCGGTGGAACTGGTGTTTTGCATACAGGTCTTTATATGGCCACTCTACACACAACTCGTATGAGTCACGAGTAACGTTTCCGCTCGCCCGACGGATGGCACCATCGACACTCAATATTTTAATCCTCTGCAAAGCCTTTTAATCGCCCTCTGATGTTATTTAACACCGGTGCTATATTAACTTATCGCTTAACTTCCACTTAGTTCATAAAACTAAACTAAATTATATGTTTTTGTTTGTTTTTAGCGTGGATAGGCGGATAGCTAGCCCATAGATAAATATAGAGATGAACCATAAATAAGTTGGATTTTTTAATTATCATATTGAGTTATCTATCATTGCAGCAGCGTTTAGCGATTTGGGAATTCTAGGTTAACTCCAACCAATTTACATTAATACATTATTCAAAGTTCATATTTTGTGTAACCTGATTTTTTAAATGACAAAACTAGCAGAGTTCATAATCTCGGCGATTTGGTTTTCAAGTGTATAATTGAGATTTTAACAAATTTTTGTTTAGAAATTCTAATTAACTATAAATGAAGTGACTCCTTATTTGTAAATGAATCTTCTTGCCAACTTTTTCCCCTAAATTAGAAATTCTAATCCAAGAACGGGATAAGTTTACATATTTTTAGTTCATATACATACATTATATATAAATAATATGTATTATTTCGTAAATTTATCACAATATAATGAATTTAAACAATATTATGATTAATGTTGGGTATAATTCTTATTAGAACATCTCAATAGATACATAGAATATTATGATTCAGAATCATAATTATATAGGCTATATTTGAAAGTTTTTGTTTTGGTTGAAATCCTTTGCAAATGGTGTTATCTCGTGCGGAACCCGTTTTAGAGGCAGGTGAAATAAATTTATCTAAACATCTACAAGCATGCAGTTAATTCTATTT
The DNA here is from genome assembly GCF_018135715.1 of Danaus plexippus. Taxonomy (NCBI): domain Eukaryota; kingdom Metazoa; phylum Arthropoda; class Insecta; order Lepidoptera; family Nymphalidae; genus Danaus; species Danaus plexippus. The sequence goes on along the minus strand of NC_083548.1, from coordinate 3,402,371 downwards.
TTAGCATGTTCTCGATCATGCAAGATTCAAGCACATCTATTATTGGCATTATTTATACGTTACAAACAGTCCGAGAATCATTTACTACTTTAAAGTAGATTCATACTAACCGCTTCAGTTAATTTCAATTGTAGTCCGTATTTTTATTGAAAGTAAGCCGTATATAAAAGACTTGTTTATGTGTAATTCAATTAATGAAATTAAATCAATCTCCGTCTTAGTAACATAGGTACAAAAATGTAACTATGGCGTTATTGTACGACAATTTTATTTATAAATTATTTTGAGCTTATATATGCGAAGTACGAATGAATAACTTGTAATTCTTAAAAGTGAGGTAGATAATGAATAGTCATTGTCAGACTAGATCAGTATAGGAGACTCAGCCGACACTACGCTTACTCAAAGTTTAGATCGTCACACAAAATACAAAACGTTTTTCACTGAAATTGTTTTACACTAGGTATAATATTAACGTAGGTTACTAATTAAAAAACGGGAAACGCTTCGTCTGTAGTATGTTGATGCATACTCATGCTAAGCAGACAGATATTGCAGACGTTCTACAGTTAGGTTAATTAAAGTACTTCTTGTTAGTACATGATTCATATTATAGTATTAATGTAGGAAGTAACCTAGCATGTACCCCGCTTCTTATTCAGTTGAAAAAGATACGGGAAAACCTTCGTAAGGAGTGTAAAAATAGAAGTTTTGCTTAACAAACCGATATTGTAGACCATCAAAATGTTACCTTTTGTGCCCTACAGCATATACAGCGATTTACAAATACCTTCGCATTTACATGAATATCTTAGAACAACTTTTCATGTAGGTATTTTATGTTTTTCACATAAAAGCAATGTTGATTTATATTTGAATTAATATATAGTCGCATCCTGACACCTTAACTTAATTGGTAACGCAATATAAACGTGTCATTTCGCAACCCTTAGGTTCGAATCCTGCTCGTGTAAACGAATTTTTCGTTCAATATCTTCTAATTTAAATTTTCGTCTCTTTTTACAAACATATTTCGGCTAAGTAGATAGAAATGCCGTCACTTAATAGTTTTTTGAAGGTACAGACGAACCACTAATCAGCCTTAGTTTTCTTCTCAATCAGTCAATACAATCTTTTCATATAGATGTGAATATTATTGTGTGAGTGTCTGTAACATAAATAATGGCCGTCTTGCGTAATGTAGGTATTGTGGCTTGCGGTGCTCACTTGATATATATCATGATTTTAATTGCACCGCACAACTACCGTTTTTTATTATAACTGTATCTTGTATATATTTTTAATATTATAATTTACAAAGTAAGTATTTGATAAGTAGAAATATGATGATAGGTACGATTTTATGAGCAATAGGTACAAATTTAAATGAAATTTCACTTAAAATTTAAATTGATCTCGAATTAAATTCTGAAATATTTGTTAATAAAATATACTTATTTATAGAGAATTTATGATTTCTGTAAAGCTGTAAAAAATAACAAAGTTAATAATGTATAATTTTTGTCAGTATAATATCAACAGGTTGCTGGGAATGTATTCAATAATTTTGAATAGTTTTAGCAGGACTAATATCCAAAAAAAGTTAAAAGGAATTTCTAGGTTGTTAAGATAAAAGTGGCCGCTGTAATTCTTTGCAGTCTACCCATCTTCTTAACTATTTCATTGAAATCGTTTCAGTGATTAAACTGAGTAAATATAACAAACAAACTAACAGAGTGACTTTCAGATTTACAATATTAGTATATAATCATCATTGCTGTGGGACATTCGGTATTGGAAGGCTTAACCTGAATCGAACAACTATTTTTATTGGCCGATATCAAGACGAGTCAAGAAGAACCTTCCGAATTGTAAGAACGCTAGAGATAAAAAATAAATTTAATATCATAGAGGTGCTATCCCTTTAATAATATATAAGATATCATTTTAAACTCAACTAGTGACTGTCATTGGCCTATCTCTAAATTAGGTTATAAGTTTATAAGGTATGCTAGATTGTAAGCCTTAAGTGGTTCTCTTCCGTTAATTTTCAAGGATAATTAATCATTCTTATCATATTATCCATCTTGATAACACAATCATAGATAACGAGCCATCGGAAACATGCGAATTAATAATTTACGTCTAGTCTTTACCTTCAAATACTTGTAATGGATGTAATTCAAAAAAATATTCATATTTAAAAAAATCTTTAAATTATTTAGTGTAACGAAAGTATAAGGATAAATTTACAAATATTTATTTTTTCATATAATTAATTAATTATTGTGTTCATTAAAAAAAAAAAAGAAAAATGCTTGAATCGTATATTCGTTACAAAGACATTTAGTTTTTTTTTACAGTTTACAATCGTACTAAACTTTAGGTATCGTTCTTCATCAATCAAAATGGTTTAAAAATATATATAAGACAGTAATAAATTATCTATTTTATAAAATTTTCAACCAGATTTTTTCTTATTTTTTCTTAAATTGACGACGCTTAGAAGCGTTCAAATTGTTTATCAAATTGATAGAAACAAAATATTTTTTTTGTTTTGCAAGACATTTCTAGAACTTTTCAGTTTCACTGCTTCAAAAATTCACAAACTTACGAGAAATGAAACTCCAAGAATAATCGGTCAAACATCCCATAGTGATTATAATATTAAATAACTTTAAGTCGCATCTACATTATTTTTTTGTGTAAGATGGTTTCGACGATGTTTACGATGTCTAGTCCTGGTGTTTTGTCACAGAGTACGACAGGAAAATCATAATTGTAATTCTATATGAAACAGTATCACAAAATGATCAATTGTGGAGGCAACTCGGTAAGCAAGAGTTGCAAGGTTTCTTGGAGTGCATAAATCTTTCCGAGCATCTGTAAATTGTAAATATGGGATGAAAAATCACTTGGCAAGAAATATTCATATAAAATCATAAGTAAAAGTTTACTTTACCTTTACTTTATTGAGCCGTGAGGTGCTCTGTTTTTGTACCGTTAAGAAGTACTCAATATTTTTTTTGATGTCATTAAGGCTAACTTAGACTTGTAAAACGGTATTTTAACTAAACCTACACATATTAAACCTTTCACAAAATAAATAATTTATATATATAAATAATTCATTTCTATTAAGCAGAATAATTATAATTTAAAAAAATAAAAAAACATCATAAATTTCAAGTCTCATTTTCGTTATAGAGACAATATTAGTAAACCATAGTTTTATAATGTAAATTTTGTATTTTTTTTTCATTGCAATTTGAACATTGAACCTTACATAATAAACCTTACACACGTACGATCAGGTTCAAGGTGGTTACGTGACAATGTTACTCGTTTTATGACTGTTCCTCGAATCACCGACATGGTTTTGTTACATGAAAACGAATTGAACAAACACCTAAAAAGATCCCGAACGACTCGAGGATCATTGTTTTTCAAACAAAACACGTACTTCGACAAAAACTTACAATTTGTTTCGTTCAAATATATATTTTTCAAAATATTTTTTTTTTATATTTTCATTCAAATGACCTAATTTCAATAGGCAACAACGTATATGTATCAAAAAAAAACGTTATACCAAAATTTTACATGCCTTGAATTTGCTGTGGTTGTATTTTTATTGTCAACCTAAAAATGGTGCTGGGTCATGACGCATAGACACTGACGTCATTAACAAAATCTATATATTAAGTTCTGTGAAGTGGTTTAATTTGATTGATTTTCAATGAAATGAATTAAGATTATTAATAAAAAAATATTATCGGATTTCTATGTTTTATAAGCGAGATGAAGTATTGTTTTAGATGTCTTAAATGAACGTATCCTTTTACTTTCAAACAATGCTGTAATTATGTGCTGTGATGCGGAAAGAAATGTGTCATTGTTCTGTTATTCTAATTGAATAAACACACAAGATGATGAATATTACATTATCTGTTCGCAAAACAAAGATCTACAATGTCTAATGAGGGAAACGTCTTATCTTAAAGACGATTATTTTTTTAGGACACTCAGTCGAACAAAAAAATTATTATTAACGAACCATATTCACGCTTTGTCGTTGTTTGTGATCCTATTAAGATTGGATTATTTTAACATTTGATGTTTTTTTTTTTTTTGTTTAATCTAGGTCACTTTTTTTACTTGTCGCTGAAGTTGCATAGACATGGAAAACCGAAAATTTTAATTTATTTACTTTTCTTCCAAATATTAATTTTTTGATATCTTGATTTAGTTATATTTTTATAATTTTTGAAATAGAACTTTTTTCAATGTACAGACGAAATATTTTTGGTGCCATGTTAAATGTTTTTTTATTTGGTATTACGGGTTTTCCCTAGAGAAAACAAATAATGAGACAATATTTTCATAAATTAGGATTTGGTATTAATATCTTGGACGTCCGGAATAAAAATTTTCACTGTAGTCCAACTTAAGCTACTACACGCTACCTGCTGTAATAAATGCTGTCTGTGTTATGACAAACGACTTTACATATTGTATGAAGCACGGAGCAGCTCACCACCTCATTTTTTTTTATTACGCACATTTCAGTCACCTATCCTATTCTAGATAATGTGAATCTTGCCTAACACGCCTTTGCCCAACTCACCTGACCGTAAACGGTCACCAGCGTGCACTCTCGAATTCTTCGTAAACCTCAGGTTCTATTTTAATTTACCTACTAATAGAATGCATACCATTTGATGTTGGATAAGTAAATTGTATAAAAGATTTAACTGCACTTGGTGTTAAAATACAAGGAGATTGTTCATAACAAAATTATAGCGTTACGTCATATTTAAATCACGTTAGTCAGAACTCACAACAGCATGAATATTCAGTATAAACACAATTGAAGTATATCTATCTACTAATAAAACAAAGAAGTTCCTGTGTCCATCATTGTATGGCCAGGTGCTAAAGATGTTTTATATATCGGTCTAACAATGATCTATTATTAATATCTGTGGGGAGTATTAGTTTCATGTTGATATTCAAAACACGTCATGTACATATAAAATGCCACAAATCTATCAGAGATCATGCATTTCTAGATGAACACTTCCAATTAAAGATCAGACGTTAATGAAATAATTGTAGGCATCAAGTTCGATAGGTTGAATAAATTTTTTAATTAAAAGAAGCTGGTAATAAATAAAGGAGTAAATGGAATCTAGTTTCTAATAAAAACTTCTTTAATATTTGTACTTTATCTTGGCTGTTAGTTAGATTTTTGGAATAATAATAGAACAATGAGGTTCTTTATTTTGATCCTTTACACGGTCCATTGAATTTAGATCCTTGTCAGAAGAAATAAAAATGTGACTCAAACCCCTAAAGACGTACTGTCTAAAAAAGGAGAGAACACTTAAAGTTCTTTAGAATTTACGAGAACCTCTTAATAACAATGTGCACTTATCATTCAAATTAATTTGTTTCGCAATATTTTTTTTTTCATAAAATACCCAGGCCAAGGTTTAAGTCAGCATAAGCATAAGTCAGGAGTCAGACTTATAAAACCCTGAATGGAATGGAGACGCCAGACAGAGGTCTATTATTTTTGAATCACAATATCATTATATGTAAAATAAAATGAAATATGTATATCCTTAGATCTAATTAAAAAGACCATAATAATGATACATATATAATTCCGTTCTCCTTCGTCCTGTAGGTTCTTGAGTACGTATTTTTCGATAAAGTGTGGTCCGTTAAACTAAAAGAATAAATAAAATCTACTACCCACAGTGCAAAAAGAGGAACTTTAATATTCGAGAAGGTTTTATTTTCCAAGATAGTAATAACACTGTTGAAAAAAGCTAAGTTTTCCCGGGAAGAATATAAGATTGATATTTTCTTGCTTATAGCATTCGATTTTCAAATGAATTTTGACTTCAATCCATACTAATATTATAAATGCGAAAGTAACTCTGTCTGTCTGTCTGTCTGTTACGCTTTCACGCCTAAACCAGTGAACCGATTTTGCTGAAATTTAGTACAACGATTGAATAGACCCTGAGGAACAACAGAGGCTACTTTTTATTGCAAAAAATAAGAGAATGGGTAAAAAGAGGCTAGGAATGTTCATATGGAAATTCGTTATTTTTAAAGCTGTAACAGTGAAACTTTGTATTTAGCCACTTTATATTTAGACACTTTATGATAAACGAAAGACCGTAGGCTACCTTTTATCACTAAAAAATGAGGGAGAATGGGTAAAAAGAGGTGATGAAATTTCGTATGGAAAATCGTCATTTTTGAAGATATAACAGGGAAACTTTTTATTTAAACACTTTATTGGGAATAAAAGAACATAGTCTACTTTTTATAGCGAAAATTGAGGGAGAAAATTGAGGTAAAAACAGGTTATGAATGTTCGTATGGAAAATCGTCAGTTTTGGAAAAATAACAATGAAACTTTGTATTTAGACAATTAATGAGGAACGAAAGAACATAAGCTACTTTTATCCATACTAATATTATAAACGCGAAAGTAACTCTGTCTGTCTGTCTGTCTGTTACTCAATGACGCCTAAACTACTGAAACAATTTGCACGCAATTTGGTATAGAAATATTTTGATACCCGAGAAAGGACATAGGCTACTTTTTACCCCGGGAAAATGACGCATTGCCATGGGAAAATTCAGGTGAGCAGATCGTTTTACGCCTAAACTACTGAACAGATTTAAATGAAATTTGGTAAGGAGATAGTTTAAAACTTAAGAAAGGACATGAGTTACTTTTGACCGCGGGAAAACAACGCATTCCCATTGGAAAAATTACTTTTCTGGCCAAGGAAGGAAAAACAAAAAACATCGAATATAAAAATGTTTTGCAGTAACCTATCTTCTTCTTAAAATGTATTAACCTAACCTAACCTATGACAATCACACTTAGTATGGCCTCTTCCCATCTCGGTACACTTTAAACATACGTGCAAAAAGTACAGCTCAGGTTTTTTCATACTACTATACAAAAAAACTATCCAATGCGGACGAAGTCACGGGTAAAAGCTATATATTACTAATTCTGAAATTTACGCGGACGAAGTCGCGGGCAAAAACTAGTATAAAATAAAAAAAAAAATTAATTTGAAAATTTAAAAAAAATAGTTAATAATAATCAAGAGGTTATTTGGTGGACAGTTTTAATCAAAACTTGTTTAATAAATGTTGTTATTTAAAATCGGAGATCAGTAATGATGAAGATGTTGGCTTGATAAATTTGACATATCAATCTCCAGTTGCACTCATTTTCTCGGGGCTACCAGAATCATTGACAAGCGCAAAGTTATAAATTTTGCGCTACTGTAATTAACTAACGGTTATACTAATAATCCATTTTAATACAGAGTGCTGATTTGGTCTGTTTAACAAATAGTGTGTTAAGTAGAAATTTTACAAAATTTCTTGTGGTTTAAAACCACTCTATAGAAATTATAAGGTTTATTATTCAATATGGATGAATTATAAAATTTTGTATCATGATATTCCATTACTTTAATAAAATTAATATTTCACTAGAAATATTAATTTACAACTATGTTATATCATTATAAAATAACTGATATTAAAGACTTTATCTTTTAAACAACAGCTACCTTTTTGATTGTTTTAAACTTCGGATATTTCTTAGTTTTTTAGTTTTTTATAATTTTAATTAAAACAGGACCAATGGTTAATTGAAAATTTATATGGATATATTTTATACAAATTTCAATATGGGTTGATAGTGTGTCAATGTCTATTTTTTTTTTGATGGCAACATTGTTAGTAATGTATTATTTGATCGATGAAATGGACTCACTTCAAAAATCGATTACATTGCAACGATATGTATAATGTTAAATTGTTATGTAATACTTACTGATTAGAAAATTTTTGTTCTTTCAAAAAACTACAAATCACATTTAACGATCTGCAATCGATTATCTTTTGGAAATTTTGTAATAATTTTTATCTAAACGTTTTGGTGAATCGATTATTCCGATTAAAACAACATTTGCTTCGAATTTCACATCGATTATTTAAACATCCTTATTTTTTTTTTCGTGGTAATCAACTCACTGTCTAATGGGTCTATTTTCCAGCAAAATTGCTCATGCTTCAAAAATGGCGAACTCTGCCGAAATTCAACAATTTATTAAAGATGCTATATCTCAAGAAAAAGTTGTAGTTTTTTCAAAATCGTATTGTCCTTACTGTACACTGGCGAAAGATGTAAGTTTTTTATTGTTTGAACTTGTTTAAGTATTTTTCTCTATTTGTTTTCTTTAACTCGTATACGCTTAATGTTTTATACAATATAATAAATTTATAGAGAACAATTTAATGGTTTCAGGTATTCAGCAAAGTGAAGCAGCCGATAAAAGTATACGAGTTAGATGAGAGAGAAGACGGCTCAGTCATCCAAGAAAACCTTAAAAAAATTACAGGATTTGGAACGGTATGTAAATTATTTTATTAAAGAATTATTTAAATGAATTCCTATAAGTTTGACTAGAAAGTAGGTAAATTACTTTGAGTTTCATGAGTAACTTGAAAACACTATTTCATTATCAATGTGACCTCAACAATTTTATGATTCATAGTTGTTTTTTTTTTGTATTAAATGTTCCACCTCACCTTACAAGTTCAATGACATCCAAAATAAAAATGATTAGTAGTATATAATACAATATATAATATTAGTGATATATAGAATAAGTAAGAATTTTCCATTTTAACAAAGAATCAATTAAATTGGCAAAGTTCCATATTCTGATAAAATTTTAATGTGGTTTGATAAGGTTCTGTGGAAAGTGAATGTGGTCACATACTAATAGATACTGATAATATTGTTTTATATACATATATTTTTTACAATGGCATTACCATTGTAAAAAAAATAAGTCTTTGTTAATTATCCAAAGTTAGGTATATCGGTAAACTGATGGACTGTAAAGAACATCTTAATAGGTTGTTTCAATCAAACTTAATATTCTGTCTTACACATATTTAAGTAAATTGGTTTAAATAAATGTTGATATGTAGGACACAAGTTTATTTAGTAAAAAAATTTAAAATGCTTTCTGATACCAAAATTTATTTGTTGAATAAAATCACTTATCTTCACTATTTGTATTGCTAGAATCTTGTATACAATTTTCCTTTAATTCAGCCGTAGCATATATATATACCATATTTTGAGTTTGACGGACAAATTCTGATAACTCCTACATAGATTTCTAAATGTTTCACTAACTGTCTTACAAATAAGAGAAACTATCACATTTATATACTGGAAATTTTCATAAAATTCCTTTTTATATTTATATAAGACTAAATTATTATTGAAAACATCACAAATAATCATAAATTTGTTTGTTTCAATTTCAGGTACCTCAAGTGTTTATCAACGGCAACTGTGTCGGTGGTGGTTCTGATGTAAAAAATCTTTATGATTCCGGAAAATTAGAACCTATGCTCATTGGATAACATCTTATAGTCAAATAACAGATATAGTACATAAAAATATAATACAAGTGTCAAATTATTTAAAATATTAAGAATATTTAATTTCTATGCATTTTAAAGGCTGTACTGTACTTATATCCGATGCAACAAATTAGATTTGTTAAAATCAAAATCTTAATAAAAAACCATTTTGAATGGAACTTTTGGTAAATTGCAATTGCTTTTTTATGTGTATTCTGTTTATTTATATCATTAAATGTTCGTTTTTATAAATAAATTTTAAATTCATTCTGATTTTTATTGTACACGGCTTTAATATTATTGCCTTTTGTTAAATTTAAAAATGTAAGAGGAATTTAAGATGCAAATCTAAAGATTCAATTGCATTATGTGTAGATGTTGAAAATAAAAACAAAAGCTTATCATTTTTTAAATCTGACATTGTTATTGCTTTATAGTTTAAATCAATCATACCATTTTTTGGAGAATGTCTGTGCCCTTTAAGTGTCCTACATTTGTATATCAATATAAATTTCTAGTATTCTTTTGAATCATTTATTTTATTGATTCGCATGTGTAAATACAATTTCATGGAGGTTTCGTGTTGTAGTTTATAATATCCCTTTGGTCTTCTTAACCCCCGTAACTTCTCTATATATACAAACTGTCACATGAACAGTTTCTTTAATAAAAAGAATTTTGTTCGTGTAGTTAGAATGCACTATTTTAAAATTTAATTTAAACTTCTTGCTGGAATCTAACCATATGTCACCAGCTCAACGTCTACTAAGAAATTATAATATGTAAATTCAAATTTCGAAACATCGTTACAATAATATTCAAATGGTGGCAACACGCCGCTAATAATTATGTAAATAACTCCAAGTATAACATCTCCCCTTGACAGGCACGAGGGCTAAAATCGGTCCGAATTAATTCTAGAGATTCGTCCATAAATCCTTCAGAAGAAGTCACTCGTCCCCTTCCTAAACGCTTTATTACGCACACGGGATGAAAACATCAGGCTCAAGGCCACTACGCGCCTGCGGGGGAGATACGCAACGTACGCAAGAATCTGTATATCCTATGTCATTGATAAAAGCTCCGTTTTTGCGTAACACTATATAACAGAGATTTTCGTATCGCTATGCGTGAAAATGAGACGGAAATAGGCACATCACTACAGTTGCTACCCTACGTTCGGCCCTAGCCGCCCTAGCGAGTTTCACGTGCCCGCCGCTAGTCGCCGTTCGCGAGGTCGCATAACATATCTTATTTAGTATCAAGCTTGTGTAAACAAACAGTTTTTTTATGTTTAATTGTGACTCCGATGCACTTTTCCGAGATTATTGTGTTTGATTGCCTCATTTCAGTTGCCGGTTATTTAAAATGTGTTTGTTATTTAAGTTTGTGTTATGAGAGACGCGTCTTAAGGTGAGTACAAATTTCTATAACACATTGACGCTTTCACTCATAAATGAGAAAATGAGATCGAAAGTGTTTGTAACAGATTATAAATTGTAAATTAATGTGATTCCGTCATAAACAGAATCTCTTGACAAAAGTTTTGTAAGATATTCAAATTAGAAATGTAATGTATATCGAATGTGTTTTGTATTTTGTTTGTGAGTGTTTGGTAAAATATTTAGATCATGTATATGTGTTTTTCATGGGGTAATGGGTTCATATATTTATATATTTCATGTGATGTGTAGGACACCTAATATCGTTATTCAATTTCATAAATAAATTAAAGGATACATAAAAACATATCATTGTGTCAATAAAACCAGAGAACCTAGTTTTTTTATTAACAGATGACCAAAGCTTTAAGGAACAATATATATCCTTATACTTCATACACACCAGTAAAGTACTGTAAACTGATTTTTTTTAATGGACTAAAAAATAGATAAATGACAGGGAACACTATTACGTACAAAATATACTAGACACGAAATTAAAATTCAACCCTATCTTGGAAGAAATTAAACCCGATCATAGTTTAAAGTTAAAATATCGAAATAGAAGGAATCTATTACAATATACGAAAATCAACGTACAGTTAATCTGAAACTTTAATATATAAAAAAATACATATTTTTTCTCTCCATTTTAAATTGTGTATATTTAATTTTACATTTACATTTTTAATACTTAACCCGACGTTACGTTCGATTACTTTACAGTAACCAGTTTTACAGAAACATAAGATAAAATTATTTGAAACGTCAAGTTAAATGTAAAAAAGGTAAACTAAATATACGCTACGTACATCTGGAAAAATGCTTATATTTAAAATTATAGCACTATTGAAAATTTTGAAGAATTGTATACTATTAAAGTTTAAAAATGAAAAACAAATATACGAAAGTAAAAAGGTTTCTTTTTTATCTGTCTTCTATTGATGGACAAGGGGTGTTTGGCGGGAAACGTAACGTCACAGGGGTTGCTACGGGCGATATAAGGCGCGCGTCAGTCTGGCGTCGCCCAGAACGCCTACAGCTGCCGAATGGCAACGTAGCGCTTAAGCGTCGCGAGCAAACGACAAACTTTATTAACTTTCGACATACATAGTGTATTTTATTTGTGCTCGAATTCTAGTGAAAGAAAAATACATTTGCTTGTTGTTTGTTGGTAAGATTAAATACTTTTAAAATAAATAATAATGTAGTCGTTTTATATTTTCCACGAGTTAAACTTTTTGCTTATTATTGATTAAAAAGTGTTATAATACACCCTCTTCCAACGTATTTGTATTTAAAGAACATTTGATACCTCTTATCAACGTTTACACTTACCTCTATTTTTTTGTAATACATTTTTAATATTAAAAAGCGATTTTTATATACACAAAAAATATATCTCTGTAACAAAAATTATTTAATAAAACATTTATAGTAACTTTTCCGTATTTTATACAATTGTTACACATTTATAAAACACACGAACGTTGTTTATCAATTCCTTTGTTTTCATTCAAAAATTAAACAGTCACGTTTTTTACTATACATTTATATTCTGTTTCTTTTTTGAATTAAAAAACGAATGCCATGTTCTTCGCGTCTTTGTCTCTGGTATTTTAGTTTTACAAACATTTCAAACAGACATCCCTGTTTGTTCAGCCATCATAATTATTATAAATTTACGTGTTTACCTTTACAAACAAGCTAATTCCGTCATCTTATTTCCATATCCTGTGTGCCTGTCGTGTTGCCCGGCTTGAAATATATGAAGCACTTGACTTTATAATACAAAGCGGTTTGTACGTTGTTGACGTTGAGACGCACTACTCGACAAAAAGTAAAAAGGTTCGCTTATTCTCTTGCACATCAATAAACTTGCCTCGGCTAGAACCTTAGCGGTTATTTGTGTTTATTAATATAGCTACTTTACCATATTTGTTTACATATACATATATATATTTATTGTAATATCTTTGTTCAGTCATCCATTATAAAGCGAAAAGTCTATTGGGATCATATTTTTTAATCTCCTACCCTCATATTGGTTTGAATATTTTTTATAATGTGCATTTACATACTCGAATGATCTCATACGGCTTATCCTTTGTGTTTTCAAACAAATAATCCAGATATAACCAGCCGACCACAATATATTATATATTTGAAAAGTAATATACGTAAATGAAAATTTTGAGTTCGTATAAAAACATTAATGACCTATATTTGAAACATTCAGCCGTTAAGCCGTAATCTTATTATTAATTAAAGATATTTGATTGAAGTTAGTAAACAATACTTGAATGAACCTCGCCGTAAGCAAAATAATAGAAAGTTTTGATGGAAAAATATATTAATTAAGCGGCGCGAATGTGTCTGAGAGCTCATCAAAAATGTATAGAATTCGTATGATTTGCATAAAATTCATTTTATTGCCTCCGAAGACAAACAAAATAGAATATTAGCCGTTGGAACGGATCCAGCGATGCGGCGAGGTACCTGTCTCGGTTGTGCTCGCTATACCACGAACTTGACACTCTACATTCATTAAACAAAACTCTATCATGGGTACACTAAACATTATCTATCAGAAAAATTATATACGTTTATTTACTTATTATATATCGAAACTTTTTATAGCAGGTATACAATTATATATAACAAATCTTAGTTTAATAAAAAAAAAGTATTTTTATTTAGATTTAAAATTGTGTGATGTCTTAAAAAGATTTAATGAAATCGAAGATCATGAATAATTTAACGGCTATTTTAATTATATTTACCGTCTTTCAAACGAATATTGACATGAAAAGTCTGAAAGTTGAGTTATAAAAGAATTCAATGGGCTTTTGATAATTATGCCCAAGTAACTTCGTGGCGGGCGTTTGTTGGGACTATTAAATATTCATCGGCTTTCAATGAAATGAGCTTTCACTTTAATAGATATCACGGAAATCAATACATCTTCGATCAAGTTTTATGATGGAGGTTTGGAACTAAGTAAATATTCTCATTTGTTCCAGATGTCATATCGGACGTTGCAGCACAGTTATATAGTAGGATCTAGATAGCTTCTAGAATTTTTTAAAATAATGTTACGTAAACTATAGAACAAACCAAAGATAGTGGATAGATATAGTATAAGGAGTTTCGGGGTGATCTATACAAGAGTAAGATTTAGATAAAGTTATCGTTTATTTTTATAGAAGAAAATAATGCCAGAGCCTCTCATAAAGCATCGGTATCTGGGGTGTGTGTGTCGGGTAGCGTAGGGTGATAATGAATGAAGATAAGGAGGAAGCCAGAAGCGAGGCGGAGGCGGCGGCCAGCCCGAAACGATTGTGCTGGCCGCGGCGACCGCCGGCTCCGTTACCAGACACCAGGGGACTCTGCTGCGCCAAACTCCTCAGGAAGAATGGAAAAGCGAAGAAGGTAAGGTAATCTTATACACCAATAAGGTATTTCCTGATAATTTATTGAGTCCTCAATTTGGGAACGCACCGATCCTTAAATACGAAGATCCAACATATTTCAAGGTAGAGCGCCTCCAACCTTATAATTAAAGTTCCACCGAATTTCAGTCACGGTGGTTAAATAACCGTTATTTGAATCGGATCCACGCTATGTTAACTACACCTTACAGTTTATATAATAATTTGATTACTTGAATGTCTCGTAATACGAAACTAGTTTGCCTGATACGTAGACGCGTTTAATTTAATTATTAACTTTGGTTTTCAAATGTGATATAATATTATGTACATTGTGTTAGGGATCATAACTAGTGTAAATAAGTAGACGCGGAACCGCTAACTTTAGATCTAATTAGTTTCCTCTGACATCGCGTGCTCCCTCAAGTTTGATTACACGCCGCGAGCCGACAAATGAACGAGAGACTCCAGTAATCATTGTTGCACGATATGTATTAAATAGAATAAAAACACACCTCATAGCAATTTGTAATAATTAATAACAAATGATAAAATTAATTATAAAACCTTCTTACAACTAAAACCTAACCAACCTCTTTAATTACCTTCGTCAGTATTCTATGTGACAACCCTGTTTTATATTAAGATACAGTATCTAATTATGGTAACACCTAATTTAATATAATATTCACGTTTGCGAACGACGTAAATATAATTTGTACACGAAAATTGAATTTGCACATAAAAAAATATTCATCGACAAGGACATCGATGTTCAAGTCTGCGAATAAATTGAATTTAACCGAAAGGATCGTTAAAAAAATATATAAAATATTTGAATTTTAAGGCATCTTGAGTGCACTGTTTTGCAATTCGGAGTCCAAAGAGGTTTCAATCTCGCTAATGTGTCTGAGATATCACACGGTTCAGCTATACGTATATATGAGAATTTGAAATGCATTAGAACGTCGATATTTATTTAAGACCTTACATAAATTTGGTGTACGTTCAATAAATACACGTCTGTTCTCGACTTTCAAGAAGAAAATAAACATATTTATAGTAGTATAGGGTTCTAGAGAATTTATAGGTGCTAATGTTTATCATAATATATGTATGTATCATTATTTTTTTACGAAATTTAAACTATACTTTCAAAACTTTTTATTTCTAGCTGTTTTTTCTTTTGTAAATTTGTTTAATTAAAAAATATATTTATGAGTCAATTGTATCCCAATTATCCAAACTCATGCAAGGAGAATATGTAAACATGAATGCGTCCATAGCATAACGAGGACCTTTGAAGAATTTTGTCCATGACTTAATACAGAATCGTAGCCTAAAAAATCGATATAAAGGATAATGAAGTTAAAAGTAAATGTATAACAACTGTTTGACAATTATAATACAAATCAAAGTGTGCTCAGCGTATTTTGTGCATTTGGATCTCAACTTTAGCGACAGTTTAGTTCATAAATCGTCGGCAATATGAATCTGTAATTAATTTAAAGAAACACTGAAGAAATCCAGGTATTAGCAGACAATTAAAAGACCGGTAATTTTTTGTTATCTCATCCGTAAATTTGAAATTTTAAAACTATAAAATTGACAGTTTTTTTAAGACTAAATCGCTGTAGGCAGTTAGTAGGTACAATGAAGTTTCTTTGCTCACGATGAAAGATTTGCATAATAATGAATACTGAGAATTTGATTAGCTGTCTCAAAAAGTGCTGGCTTTCTAAATCGTAATTAAAAGTACTTGGTATCCTTTGTTCAGGCCTTCCAGCAATCTCGAATTTCTCTTTATTAATACTTTAATATTCTGTACTTGAGTAACGTATATTAATCATATGGTTATTAATTTTTTTATTTAGTTGTTATTGAAATTTGCTTTTCTTTTAATTTTATTTTTAATAAAAAATTTGCAACGTTCTTTAATTTAAGCGAGTTTAATTTTATTGAGTAATTATGTATCGACTTCAAACAATAAATAAATAAAAAATTACTCTCGTTCTTTAAAATGTAATTTAATTTTACATTAAATTTTTTGTAAAATATATCTTTGATCAGAGTCTTAAATTTTTGATTTTTGTAATAAGTACAGAAACATACAAAGATATATACATAACGTGTTACTGTACAGTCAGCTAAAAAGAAAATAATTAAAAATCGTGTCAAAAATCAACAATGTGAGAAAAGGCTGTAACGTAATGTCAGTGGAAAAGGTTTCTCTTTGATAAACTGAAAGGAATTCAAAGACTCTCAACTTTAAGAATACATTTAGAAAGTCTGATAAAAGAAACACTATTTGCATATTTTTCCTTTGAATTATTTCAGGATTCATACACTTCACGGGGAGTTAAAAAACTTACAGCTCGGATAACTTTACATAATCACTAGATTACTGACAGGTTTTTTATTTTTATTGTTTAGTTTATGTAAACGTAAAAAAAGCTTTAAACCGTAAAAAACACTCATTAATTGTATCGAAAATAACTGTATTATTGAACTTTCTTGTTCTTGTTAACTGTTCAATTTTTGCGTCACCATGACATTATTTTATTTAATATCTTACTTTGAAAAATTTATGTTTTACATAGCGAGTGAAATTGACGCGTTTCTTAAATCACATAATCAAGATGCTCCCATATATATGTATATATTTGTATTTTATTTTATTAAAATCATATGTTACGATAATATAAATATTAATAAGTAAATCAAAGTATATATTATTTTGTAACCAAAAATTTATTCTGTATAAATAATAAGATCTAAGCTATTATATATATATATACTATATGTATGTATAGTATTGTTTATAGAAGTAGCGTGAAAGAAGTCAGAAGAAATCAATTAATCCTCCGGGTGAACACTTTAATCAGCTCTAACAAAGGTTTTCTTGTTAGCCGTTGATATTTATCAGTTCCAAGTCTAAGATGTCAAGAGACTGTTCGTTTTCACGACTTTTTATTGGACATCACAAGTATTGCGCTTTTTACGTGGTTGCCGAGCGTCTTTTTACAATTTATTGTATTGTCTATTCTTGTTCAGTCGGTTCTAACATAAATTTTGTTACATGTTTCGGTTTACGGAATTCTTGTTAAAAGCATATGTGTTCAATAAAATGTGTGTTGTATCTAAAATATCAGTATTGTACTTAGTATTTATGGTTGAATTTAATTTGAAACGTAATACTTATTTCGAGGGATGGTTACTATCATCCGGATGTTTAAATTATATCTTTGCTATAAAGAGATAAGGTTTAAGAAGTACAAAAGGGAGAAACAAAGGGATTTAATCCTTATTGTACTAAATAATCTCAACTTTCATAATTTTTTATGTCCCCTCGTGTAAGCTACTGAAAACAAACAATATAATTTCAGTATTTATACAAAAATATACATTAATTCATAATCCTTGTATAAAAATAACTCAACTTTTTTTTTTCTTTTTCTCTAAATTATTTTTTTTTGCATTTGGAATAAAAAGGTATGGTATGTTAAATCGTGGCTATGAAAAATACTGTTCATGTGATAATAACAAAGGAACTCGTTGGTTTAACATAACATTTATAATCACTTATCGTTTTTAGATTTCCATATAAAATGCTTTATAGCTCACAAGCATCTGCTCTCTCAATGTAATATATGAACCAGGTTCTCTCGAAATTGAAGCAAACGTAATGACGATATGATAGCTACCTCTCATTAACCTAATATTTATATAATTTTTTAAACCCATGAAATGTTTGCTGTTTCTACTTAATATAAGTAACTGATTATATGTTAATTCAATATATGTCTTATTTTTATAGAAATAGATTAATTATTCGTTTGGCATCGAATGTAGAGATGTTTATATGAAACCTGAATTGTTGACTGACGAGTGATATTTAAGAATTAACGAGATCTAAGATTTTCGCGAGTTTTATTCATTTAAATGAAACTAGTATTTTTCGAATGAACTACGCGTGATTTATTTTTGTAAAAAAACTACATACTCCGTGATCACGGTTGCTGAAAAGTAATCGAAACGTCGGGAGTATGTAGTTTTTCACAAAAATAAATCACGCGTAGTTCATCAGAAAAATACTAGTTTCATTTAAATAAATATTTAAGAACTATTCCTTATAATGCCTTATTTTAATATGACTTTGTTATTCGAATCGTCGAAAAGAGAGTAAAATCGTGAATCAAATTTCTGTTTATAAATGCTAGCTAGTTAAGTGGTTTAAAACGCCTACGGATTATTGTCCTAGCACTAGTTACACAAATAATAGTGATGTTCAACAATACCAAGTAAGAAAAATGTATTGCGGTTTCAATCTGAACATACTTTTTATTCAACTGAAAATCAACAGCATAAAATACCAAACACTAAATGTAGCTTTATATGACGTAAACGTTTTGGATTTTGTGACACTTTCGATCTTCATTGTCATTGTCAACTTTACGTCATTCTGACAGATAATTGTTATAAAATAAGTTGAAAAAATCTTTGTCATTGATTGCATTAAGGTCTCTCAATATGTAAATAATTGCTTTTTTACAAAAGAATAATTTTTGTTAGTGTGGACTTTGGGCGTGTGGAATGAATCTGTGTCACAATGATATGCTTTTATCCTTATGTAAATGCACGGAATTTTGGCATAAATTATAGATTGTGTATTATTCTGATTTCGAAACTACTTTACTGGAAAGTTTCATCAAAGTCCGTTCAGTAATTTTCGCGTAAAAGAGCAACAAACATTCATACATGATCAGGGACATTCGTATTTAGACTACTATTAGGATAATAAATACTTCGCGTCTTGATATTAACATATAAGAATATTCTGGAATTGTTTTAAAAAATGTATATGTTATATTATTGATTTCTTGAAATAAATTTAAGCGAGTGTGAGGGAAGCAGTTACAAATTATAATAAAAAACATTATAAACTGTAAATGCGTGTTTGCTGTTATTAAAAAAAATATATAATAATTTTTTGAAGTCTTTCAAATTAAATATCTTATACGTATAACTGAGAATTTTTTTGTCATTTGATTAACTTACTCACAACACAGGTTTCTCGACTATTTCTATTTACATATAGAATAAGTAAAATAAGTTGGTTTTATCATAGAACGGTAGATTCACATGTTCGGATGTTGTAGCTGTCTCAGACTCGATCTAAAGCCACTTCGCACGAAATTGAAATCACTGACTCCACTACGTGACTCTAAAAACGATTGGTGTACAAAGCTGAATAATATTTACCTTGGCTCACCAATTCTTCGGTATCGGGATTCACGACACTCCTCTTTGATTCGAAAATCAAGCGACTTTACATTGAATTTATATTTTTTCTTTTTGACAAAACTCTTACGTGCTATAAATAAATAAACACATGTAAATATTTCAGTAAACATGTAAATAAAACAAGGTTATATCATTTATACAAATTTATGAATAAGTTACAAAATGGTCCGGTTTTGTTTATCATTTTTCACTTAATTTATACCGATTCGGAACCCGGATGTGACGTCATGTGAAGTGGTGCCATTAACCCATCGGACGTCGATGGTCGACGGTGGTTGGTGGCCGAGCAAATACTTCCTCCCCCACGGTTATCGGTATAGTTATATCAAGCTTGAGAGTTAATCCAGCAATATTATTATGACAAAACCCTCACGATTTATATATAGGAAGTTACCTTAATCATTTTTGCAATAATTTTATTTAAATAAGGTCAATTGTCCATGCATAGTCATAGTCATATATTTTCGTATCTATGATACAGACAGATTTACTTGCACTTTAGTAACGTGAATAAATAAATAATTAAAAAAAGCCAAAATTATTGTATGGTTTAAGTATAAAAGTTATAAACTAACAGCAGTTGTATTTTCTTTTAATTCATCGATGGCACTATATTGAAAAACTACTTATTTAAATGAAACCCCACCTTTATTTGTTATCACCCATTACATAGTGTTCAAGCAATAGGTACTCCAACATTTTTGTGGTGAATGCTGCTCTCGAAAACGCTACCATTAATGGAACGGGGTAAATGTTTTTAAAAAAGGGTTTTTTGGTGAAATATTCTAAATGTCTTATTTTCCATTTTATAAAAAAAAAAAATTGTAAGCAAAATTATTTTAGGCTCACATCTAATGTGCTATTAAATTTCTAAAACCCATTTTCTGAATATTCTTAAACAAGCTAAAAATATGGTAGGTAAACAAGCAAAGTGTAAGAATTTTTTTTTTTATTCTCGATGAAGAATTCATTATTATTTAAGTTTGTTTTTAAATAAAATATGTTATAAATTTGTTATCTTATAAAAAATAATACGTGACATTTCGACTATATCACATCACATCACATCAGCCGAGATCGATAGGAATTACTTCCCTATTTATCAGGGTAAGCTTCACGACACGCGCTTTTTGTCCGAATGTCGAATCGATCTGAAGAGTGATTGCGCTCTTTCTTCAAAGTTCATTAATTTCTACCGCCGCTGAAATAGAGAAGACAAAGCAGTAATTAATTCCACGGAAAGCCTCGGATCAATCGGAATAATTGCTGTAGCTTGCATTCAACTCTTTATTGCTACCGATCGATACTGGTTTTGTCGAAAATGTCTCCGAATAGAAGGAAGTAGACTGTACAATATCTAACCGAATAAAGGAGTATTTTTAACAAACTTAACAGATTCTGAATTATAAAACCTGGATTTAAGTTAAAATACTGCATGAAATCGGGTTTTCTTTGATATTAATTAATTTAAACGCTTCTAGTTTAAAATATCATCGGAATGAAAAACGAATTCGTGGGATAACCCGTCAGTTGTACGGGACCTGCATAGTTCTCTTGTTTTGCATTCAGCCGTTGTGGAGTGAAAGTGTTTTTCATTGTCCCCTGATTTTCCCTCGCTCGACATACGTAGGGCCCTTTTTGTAACCGCCTGTACGGATCCCTTGCTCTTTGAACCTGATCCTTGCTTTAGTTCTGTTCTATAACCACTGTGCTTATGAACTTTTTACAAAAAAAAGAATACTTATATTCACCAAACAACCCATTGAAAACTATCTTCATATACATAAAAAAAGGTGATGTCTGTCCGTAATACCAACATTGAATTGCACGTACACAATGTGATGTAGAGTTTATAAAAATATGATTAAATATTTCCTGTATTTTCTAATTAATTTAAACGTTTTTCAGTGACTCAGTAGATAAAACACATCGTTGGATTACTGTTGATATTTTAATTTGAGCAAACTTATGCATAACAAGTGCAAATATATGACGTAACATTAGTCGGGAACAAAGTTTTAGGACAATCAGTATTAAAATAACAATTAAATCTTGACTGTTAAGCACCAGTGCTGAATAACTTTTTATTAACAAATTATGACTCCGAACTCGATCTCCCGCTATCTTTATAAAAGTCAAATGTTAAATTTAAAAACCTCCGCTTGGCACTAACTTAAAACTTATGTAATAAGAAAAAAAAAAGTATTTTTTTTTTTTTTATATATAATTAAATAAAAAAATTTAACAAACTTGATGCTGTTGAATTTTATTCATGAACAAGAAATGTATATCTATTTTCTGTTCACGAAACTTAATGGAAAAACAAAGCCAGACTAGGGTATTAGATGACATCGATTTCAGTTGTTCTTTTTAAAGATCCCACGGTCTGCTTGGCATATTTATTCTCTTAAAATTTCACCAACAAATCATAAAACGCAAAGATTTATAATTCAACTCACGTGACTACCGCTAATGAAAGACTTACTTAAGTAACTGCGCCGCCGAAGGGAATTAGCAAGTTCGAAATACAATTCAGTCCTTAAACGAAGTTCATTTTGACGTCGGTAAAGTGGAAAACTTCGACCGTCTCTTTTTTTTTGAGGGGAATTGATGTAAAGTTGAATGTCTTTTATAAGATATGCCACCCATGAAATAATCCGGTCGCGGTTTTTTCTCAGGCTTAATTTCAAGATACTTTTGAAGCAAGTTCAGAAAGTCAAGTGTCAGCCCCGAAAGGGGTCCTTTATATTTTCATTTCCTCAAGTCGTTAAGTTAATGACAGTACGTAGTTTATGTCACAGGCCGTGCTGTAAAGCTTATCTGAGGTAAAATTAAGAAAAACCTCCAAGCATTTTTTCAGCCGTGGTTGTCGGCTGATTGCTAATTCCGCGACAAAGAACGCTATTACGTGGCCACCACCGTGCTAATGGAAATACTCTCGGCTCTTAAAATATGACTTTTATGCATGAAAACATGAAATTGTTTCTTTCTTTTCATAAGACAATAGCAAATTTCTTGAAATATCGTATTAAATCAAAGCGTATCGCTATCTTACAAACTTTAATGATCGGTTAATGAACTTCCAAGAAAATCAAAATTCCAAATCAACATGAACATAAATCAGCTACAACAACATTATTTTTATTTAAAGATAAAATATTCTTTTGGTAAAAACAACAGCACAAGTCTATGAATTAAATTAGATTTAAACTCACAATTCCATCAAATATAAAGTAAACATCTGGGGAGTCTGTTTACAATATTTGCAATCAGACAATATGAAGAACGTCGGTAATAATACTGTCAATTTGATTTGAAGTAAATTTTGTACGACAAACATGTTTGTCTTGTGAACGACAGACCCGAATATAAATTCTGATTCAGATTTATTGCCGAGATGCTGAAATATTCTTTCGTACAGGTAATATTAGCATAATATTGAATAACATGGAACGCAATTGTTGAATTATTTAGAACGGTGCTCCTCCCAGCTAAAATGTTCTGTCAATGAATCTAGTAGGTACGTAGACACCCTATAATTTGGGATAAGTAAATATAAAAATTTGTCTCATAGAACACAGGCTAAACGACATGCATGACGTTTTTTCACGAGATAATAACAAGAACTAAAGATATCCTTATACAGTTGTTCCTACTGTTGTCGAGGTTAAAGTAACTAACAAATTTTGCACCAGGTGTACCATTTAATTGTTTGTAGACAAAACACGCAAAGAAATAGAGAAAAAGTAACCTTGCAAAAATATATTTATTACTTGGTTTCTTGGCTGTGATATAATTTTTTTATTACTTTGTGGCACATCGGACAATGTATATTATATTAATATTTCTAGTATTCAGCAGCACAGAACACAATGGGCTCTGAAAGCACAGTCATTGGCGCTAAGCTGCCGGCTAAATAAATAGCACGATGGTAATATTTTCACCAAACAATATTCTAGTTTTGCATTGTGAATATTTCTATTTGGATACTTGAGAATTATTCTTTTACTTTATGTTTATTCTCAGCGTTAACGATATAAAGAAATATTAAAAATTAATCTTATATAAATAAAGATGTTGTCATTGCTTAAAATCCTTTTATTGACATCTTCTAGTTAAGTGTGGAAATAGGAGACTTTTCCTTTTTCTTTTCAAACTCAAGGGTAAAAAGGAGAAAATACTATTTAGACCTAATTTGCATTCAGTAAGGACGTTGAGGAAAGGGACTAAATCGAATTCTTATCATTTCTCTATAAAAAAAAAGGCGAAACTGACTGCTATATGGAATTTTGGAATTTTATTAACCCCTTTTTTGTTTTATTGACAATTGCTAGATATTTGACAAAACAAAGAACGAATTTATTTTATATCGGAAAAAAAATCTAGAATGAAATGAAAGATCATTATTAAGTATCACTATCTCAATCAATAACCACTTACAATACAGACCATGATGAGGCTGAAATGAGAGATGGATAAAAAAAAACCGAGAATTTTTTTCGCTCACCGACAATGAATGATTTGCCCATTTTTGTTCATTCCCAGCCCCATCTGGATTCCATCTTCATATTGCAATTCATTTTCAGCTCTGGTAAATTTATATAAACTTGAAAACAACAATACAGTAAACTATATCCAGCTTTATCTAAAAATATTATATCTGCACGTACCTCTTTGCTTGCAAATTCATTTGAAAATTTAATTAAACATTATGAATTTTAATTTGAACTGCCGATTTTCAATGATGGTTTGTATCAAACCGGTCATTAATGTTTGTGGTTATTCAGTTTAAAAAAAACATTATATACAGCAAAATATATGTTGTCTTTCAAAAACTAAATAAATATCTTCCTAAATTCTGCTCTTTATATACAACTGTATAATGCATATACATCCCAAACCCCGGATAAATGACATTACCAACGCATGAATTGTAAATTGAACATTACTTGTTACACTTCGGCCCCCGGGGAACTAGCAAATGAACTATGCTCCTGCATATAACGAGTACAGAATGTATAACAATATTTAAACACATCCAATCAACTAACGATTTTTCGTTACAATTTATATGTAGTTTTTTCCCCGATTCCAATCCCTATTAACAACGCATAAGCCCATGATAACGTATATTATGTTTGATCATCGTTTTCCCGATCGCATCATTATACCAATGACAGTGACATCCAATAACACATTAATGAGATTATAATTCGTGTTGCATCAAATTTATAGCTTGCTATATATTTGATGGTTTTAAATAATTTGTTAAAATTGCATATATTTATTTGGTCTCATTTTATTACAGTTATACATGTGCAAGCGTGTAATAGTAAGATTTTTTCTTTTTACTCGAGGAAAGAGTTAATTAAAATCTAACCCCAACTGCGTAATAAGCGAACTAAAAAGATAGAAATGAGATTAAATAAAAATTTGCAGTCGGAGTCATAATGTTTTGTTTCCTCCCTTTCTTCTGCAGCTAATTCTATTTAAACGTATCTTTATATTCTTTCTAATTATATATTTCTTGCATAGATTTTAATGTTAAAATTGTTTTTTTTTAATGTAGATCTTATAGATTACAATAATTTCTATCCATTGACAATTGAAATACTTTACAAAGGCAATAAAAATGCTATAAATTTTGCCGTTATGAATTAATCCTTTTTTCCAAATATAGACGAACCTACTAACTTAACTCATAGCTTGTATTTGGCTTCATTGTTGTCAGGTAGCAAAAAGCTCTATACTTTGAAGCTCGTATTACCAATTTTGGTGATATCCAGCCGGTTCCGACAATAGCGGTCTATCATTTCCAATATTGTTTAGATGACTGCTGTTATTGTTTGTACGTGCTTGAGAAAGAGGACGTGTCTTCTAAAATCCCCATTATTCTGTGCGAAGACTCATAAAATATATATCATATTTTCACGTACAGGTACTAAAATCTGTTGGCATCTTCCTTTTATTTTTCATTAAAAAACCATTTCTACCAAACTAATGTCACAACTGTCACTGTAGGTCAGTGACAGTTGACAGTTCGAATATTTTCCGCGACAGATTATGCAAGGTAAACCATTTAGAGTTGCAAATAAAACGGAGGGCGATGTATGACGCAACAAGAATATAGTTTCACAGGCCGGCAAGCTGGAACAATTGGATTATGCTCAGCTATTAAATTCATCCCGTCTCGGAATGAGTAAACTTATGCCTTCACTAATCGTGACTGGCTAGAGCAACGATTTATTCTAAAGCACTATTTGACTGTAGCCAGTAAAGTTATATAAATCCAGGTATTTTTGCTTTTGTTGCTAAAAAGCGGATGTGATCAAGCTGAAATTGGACTTATCTCGTGGATGACACAAAATGTTTCTCTATTATTGTGTTAGACCCTTTAAGTTTTCCATTTCCCTTACTCAGACAAAATACAAGTATATCTATAAACCACCCATCGAGAGTTTTGCTGTATCACCTTCGTGTTTCCTGTTTCGTATTTCTTATTTTTGGTAGATTAAAGTTATTGCGAATATTGTTCAACATAAACTATTTGATAATATTAAATTTATTACATATCCTACTTTAGATAAATTATTAATAAAATTTTCATTAATTTCGTTATAAAAAGTATAATAATATAAAATATTATATTCCTATATTCTGCACACTTTTCTACTTTTTATCGTGTTGCTAGATTTAGCACCCTTTGTGCATTACGCTTGCCTCGGGCAGACATCGGCATCGGGGGCGGGCGCTAACCACACACTATCCATAGATAATACTAGTATGAAAGTAACAAATACCTAAGCTTATATAAAAACTGTAAGCTGAAACTCTTTAACTCTATTTTCCGAACTAACAAGAACTCGGCGGAATCTTATTCAATTTCAAGATTATATGAAAATACTTCGCAATTGTTATAAGCATAGTATCATTCGAAGTTAGTTAAGAAAACTCTAAGTGAATACAAAAGTAGAAGCGACATTGCATCTCCCTAGTAAGTTTATGCATACGAGATGAGTTGATATTAGATCCAGACACGGTCACATCGACTTCCTATTACAATATCTCTGATGTGTCATGTGTCATGTATCAAACGATTTAATGTAAATATTATCCGGATAACATGAAACTTTCATCTCGTCGTTATGTATGGAATTGAAACTATTTCGGAATATAAATCTGCACAGTTCATGAATAATATATTTCTAATTAACATCAACAAATTACTTAACCCGCGATTATATTATAGTTGCTTTGACTGAAAATACGGGTAGAATATTTATAGGCCCTTTATGACATAAATTTATTTTTGTAATTATATAGAAATATAGTTAAAGGACTCAAATTTGTAGACGAAGATACTCAATTATCTGTTAGTACTGTCGCCCTTCGTCGGAAATCACATGTTGCCATTCCGTAGCCATGGCAACGCCGTTAGAAAAATACCCATACTCAATCGAAATAGAACCACAATTTAATTATACCTCCCACTTATTCCGCTTCGAAATGAAAGTTCCGGTTGCCAAAAATTAATTTGTTGTTCTAATACATCGCTGAATGCATTGGTAATCTCATTACCTCATCTTAAAACTTTAAGAGTTTTAATTTCCACGCCATACCGGTAACATACGACTAAAGTTTTATGCTAAAGAACAGCTGTAGCGTACAATGCCGCTTTCAAATTAATTTTCTACTTTTATTAGCATTACTCCACAACATGTTTTACTTGATAAATAATGTTTGAAACTAGACAACTCCAGCTATTTCCCACGTTTTTATATCTACTTGCATGATCTTTAAAATTTTTGAAAAAAAAGTAGCCTGTATTATTCTACCTAAATAAAAAGACCCTTTACAATCAGTTTAGAAGTCATTGATTCAATAAGTGACAAACAGACTGAAGATATTTTACATTTATAAAATAGGTAGCAACATCTTTATGTTCCCTGAAGTCGTCCCATTAAATATTTCTTCGCAGGCATGACATGTCAAAAGTATATAAGTTACTAAAAAAAAAGGAAAAAAATACAACACACTCTTTTATAATATAGTGAAGAATACAATGATTTATCCTCCCTGATAGATGTAGGGTCAAAATCTTCGAAATTCTGTTGAAAAATGAATAATAGAAAAGCTGTCGTAATACCCACATCAAATCAGAGAGATCCTCATCTGTCCGACAAATTGTCTGCGGATATGTGTTCAGAAAACCCCACAGCGATCATAGACAAAATATACATTGAAATGAATAGATACGTTCTTTGTGAGCAAATTGCTAGTGGATACAGCATTGAGTCGAACCGG
This sequence comes from Danaus plexippus, assembly GCF_018135715.1. Lineage (NCBI taxonomy): Eukaryota > Metazoa > Arthropoda > Insecta > Lepidoptera > Nymphalidae > Danaus > Danaus plexippus. The sequence goes on along the minus strand of NC_083548.1, from coordinate 3,374,395 downwards.
ACGGAGAGCGTCCGCGGATGCGACCCTTTGTCGCGTCATCAAACTACAAATTGGCAGTTTAGTTCAGCTACCGGCTCGCTGCGGGCGATCGTTACACAACTTTGCAAAAAAAAAAGCGACACTGAAACTTCATGTTGTTATAATTTCAACGATACCAGTACTTTTTATACATAAAACAATCTATTCTATCCGTCAACATTATAAAAACTTTAGTAAATGGAAACGTACGTATCTAGAGCTTAATTACATTTTATACTCTAATTCTATAAAATCGAGATACATTTATATCAATAAAGACTTATGAATGAAATCTCGTTAACGAATCGAATGCAATTCAAGTTTAGCGGAAATTCAAACAGTTTAAGTTGTATTTACAGGTCTAGTAATCAAGGTGCGGGCTAAGAGCTTGCACTCGCTAATGAAACTCAATGAAGTGAGCTACACTGTATGGGCTCACGAGCACTCGCCCAGGTTAATTAAATTTTAACACCAGTCGATGTATGCGGATGTATTCCAACGACCGAGCTTGTTATCGTAATTTGTATAATCGACTTCACAGCGATGTATCGAGTGAATTGAATTCGAAAACATATAAATGAAATGGATATAATAAAAAGCAAAAGTCAACAACAATATTACGGCATTGGGGTTATCAGGGTCAGATACATGTATCAAGATTGATCGTAAGAGATTTTGATGGAAACCGCTCTGATATATTAGAAACACAGCCTGTCTAAATATTGTTCCTTGCAAGTTTTTTACTGAGTTATAAAAATGTTCAAGAAAATCGTATGAAAGCAGTAACTTGGGCTGTTTATAAAGTACAATGTGTATTGATTAAATATATATATAAAATTAAATTCAAAGAAATCAATAAAAATGTTGTCGCAAGTGATATTAGTAGAATAATAGCGTCACGTATCTGTCAATGTCGTAAATATTTTTTTACAAGCGAAGCCTAAAGTAAACAGTCTTAATCGAACAAACAATATTCCCATATAAAGTGTGATAAAACCTTCGCAAATCGCCCTTCTCCGAGGTCGGTAGAGATCGAAAGGACCAAACGCATTCCATGGGGACGACCATACTTTTATGAAATACTTTGGGTATAATATAAAGCATTAAAGCTCTTAATCTTGTGCAAACCAGAGAGAAATTTATTATAAAGGCCATTAGGGATGAACGATTTTATCATAATATTATTGTTTGATTTATTACTCTCATAACCCATCATTTATAGAAAATATATTACATAAATAAGTGACATTTACCTCTAGTTCAGAGTTAGGTTAGGTTAGGTCAAATCTAGGTCATCACTAAGCCTTTGTAAATGTTAGTGAAATTCTGAGTAAAGAATTTTTGTTATATTCATATTCAACGTCATGACATTGGGAATCCCTTAAGCGGTAGATAATCCTCACGTCGTATTCATAGTCCAGACGAAATCCATAATCCAATTACGAGCGCTACAGCCTCGAAACTGCACTACCATGGAATTACTTCATCATATTGGAAGTGGCAGACTGTAAAGATACGATTAGTAAAAAAATATTTAACAACAAAATTACTAACAGAATGGATTTTTGTCTAATATTTACTAAAAATCAAAGGTTCAAGTGACGTCACGTTTAAATTACAATTTTGAATTATTCTGGGAAACTCTGATTTAGTACTATTTTTACCGATTCGTCATGCATATTACTATAAGAACGCTGTTGACATGAGTAGTGTTGGAAGTTACGAGAAAGCTCTGAATAAATTTGTCCGTTCTATAAATTGTAATATCCAAATTAAGTTAGACCCGAGCGCCAAGAGTGAAGTGTCGTTGAGAACCTGAGCGTGACTATCTACGTCCTTCATACTATTTTAAATGTTATATAAGGACACTCGACTAGACACCAACGAATTGGTCCTGTTAGTTTACATAAACCGTTTACACTCCATATTCTCTTCGCATGGACTGTATTAAGGAAAACCTGGAATAAATATCATCCAAAAGTACTACAAAATAAACCTAACCTACTATTGTCCTGATACATATAACTCGATTCTTCAGTTCGAGTTTATAACAGAAAAACGGTCTATACGTCACTCGAATTCCGCTGTGAAATTAATTGATTGACAAGTTTACAGGAATTCGTAATTGGACTCTCATTCAGCATCGCGATGGGTCCGTGAAAGTGACTGCTACCACGAGTGTTTTTGAATTTTAACGCTGTGAATTCAAGTGGTCTGTCTGCTTTCCGTTCGACTCTCATTATATTCTATTTACAATTTTGTCGTTCAATTTTTATTGAATTTTGACATGCTCCTTTTGTGGTTGGAAATTTTTGCTCAATTTTCATTACATACGATTGATATATTGTGAACTTTAACGATTTGTTGTATTTTATTACATGCATAGGACCTAACTTTAAGTATTGGGCACGGTCGAAGTTCGGAATAAGAAATAAATCTTTAATATACACTTGTTAATTATTATTTGTACGTGACTGATGAAATTGTTATCAACAAGAGTTGGTGCAGGTAAGCGCATCGATATAGGCGATGCTTCTCTTTCAAGACGAACTATTTAGATTTGAATTTTCATTTATCATAAAGTCCGTTCTATATAACACACAGAGATACTTCGTTAGATGATTTTATTTTAAAAATTCTTCATTAATTGATTTAAAATAAGCAATAAGTATTTCCTTCCTCGGGTTATGTTTAACTAACAACTGTAGTTGAAAATTTTCATTTACTATTCAATAATTTCAAAATTAATTACTTCACTTGTTATAAAAATAGAGATATTTAAACGAATCTTATGTAATTTTAATTATTTCCATTTACCATTTAAATAAAAGATAATCATTTATGTAGGATTTTCTTAACTTGGTTTGATATTCAACGAATTTACAAACTCATAAACAATATTAATACGAGGAAACCCATTATAGACTATTGATATTATTAAGTCTGTAATGTTTAAAGAGTTAAAACTATATACATATGATTGTTAAAGTTACAGTACTCGGAATAAGTTAACTGTAATAACTATTCAAGAGGCACGCCTTCCAAATTAACTTACAAACTTTGCACAACATGCACAGAGTATCACTTGTTACGAGCTGAACCTTTGAAAAAGTTTCACTTTACCGTTTTGCATTTCAAATTCCCTAACATTGAAATGCTTTTAAGACCATTAAACAATAGTTAGGTTCGTCAAAGGGTCGCAGGGTTCCGCACACCGTCCCCGCTCGAGACGTCCCGCGTCCGGAACCCAATCATTAGTGTGCTCAGTCGACGTGAAACCGATTTCATCCCCCCACGAGTGCGCCTCTTTGAAACTGACGCAATATTGTCGAAAGCAGGAAAACTCGTCGAGAGAAAAAAAATATATCACGAGACGCGTCGAGAAAATGAGAACGGAATGCCGGGAACCAATCGAGCGTACCACTCTTACAGCCAATATTCTTCCAGGTTTTGGTTGTAACTTAGTACGATGTAAATACTCAGTCTCCGAGCAAACGAGCGCTTCAGACTTGTATCGCCCGAGGTGAACTGGAGCGTCGGAAACAACTTCGTTACCAACTCCGCTGTTTTGTTTCTGGTCGGCAATATTAGTTTTAGTCAAAAAGCTATTTTTCAACCGCCTTCAAAAGGCTTGTAAAGTTTTCTAATTTAGAAAATTCGCTCAATGATTCAGGAAGTTGGAGCCGCAGGGCTAATGGAAGATTTCCTTAAACTTACAATACTGATACAATTATCAGCGGTACCGGTTATTTTAAATCAATATTTGAGATATTAATATCTTTGAATTTATTATTATTATTCTCTTTTTGTCCTAAATTATCCGGTACATATGTTGAATAATAAGTAAGTTTAATATTAAATTATACGATATAATTAAATGACCGCCGGAGAGTAAAATTAATTATCCATAACTAACAACAAATTGTCCCAATAAAATAGTACACGGTAATGTTTCAATAATATACTATACATATATTTTATCTTACTTGGACTTCGTATTGCTTATTGACAAGCCATTAATCATTCTAGCGGACCATAGAAATGTGTAACATATAAAAATAAATCTAAAGTTAATTATTTCGAAACAAAGAAACTAATACTCGGTATATATTTTATACCTTTAAATATCTTTTCCTACAGAATTAAATTATAATGGATTCTACGAAAAAAATCGGTATATTCATTTGTAACATTATTATTTGATTATTGTTCTACTTTCATTAATAATGCAATTAAAACAAATAACGCAATTAAATTTCTTATGATTTTATTATTTGCAGGTGTTGATGTTCCCAGAGGAGGGCTGGGCGAGGAGTGCCTCTTCTTCATATTGGACATTACAGCCGTGCTGGTGGCGTCGGTCCAGGTGTAAGGTTATTGAAGTAGCTGGCACTAGAAGGTGACAATTTCATATAGGATATTAAATATCTAAGTACCCTCACGATCCACTTTTTGTAATTGCTACTCACGTTTTATTTAAGTTACTTTCCTGATGTTTCCTCTGGGTTCCGCAAAAATATTCTCTTCACCGGTTTAACCGATTTAACGTTTAAGATTTCTCTAACGCTGTTCTTAATTAACCGTAATTTAGCGCTAATAAAAAGAATTTATAAGAAAATATCGTCCGGGTAAGGGAGCGGTAAATAACTGAAAATAGAATTAAAAATAAAATTTAATGTTCCCGTTCCCGCCGAGGAAGCAGTTTATCACGCTGTCCCACATTGGACGTGCTTTACGTAATTAACCCTCAGCCAGGTAAGTGCTGCTTTGACAAACGGTCCGGGTTGGTGGAGAGCAACAATCGTACGTTACGTAGGGAACCACAGATATACAACTATTATAGAAATATTTATTTTTTAAACTATATTGACATATATGGCAGTAGAAAACATTTACATAGGTTCGAAATATTACGTTACTTTTGTTGAGAACTGTTAAAAATGAAAGCAATTTTTTTTTTTCAGAATAAAAAGAAAACGTAAAATAACAAATAAAATCCTTTAAATCTTTTATGAGATATATGGTATAGGTAGAAATCTTTTGTTTCCATAATATATATGTTGAGAAGTAGCGAGAACGTGCCGCAAATAAAGATGGCGGAAACGTAAGGGCTTAGTTGGAATAAGATACCTACGATTTATTGGACACCATCTTTGTTATCGAAATATATTAACTTTAATATTAACCCAAATATGTTTATATATTTCTATAGATTTAAAAAAAATTTCTATTGTAATTCTTTTTCATTTTTGATATTTTTAATTTTTTTCGCTTACTTTATATGATTAGTTTGAAATTTGAATTTGAAACAAGTCAGTTTTCTTACATAAATACAAAGTTAATTTATTATGGAATTGTAGATAAGAAAAAATAAATGTTTGTTTGGTAGTTTAAAAAATTGAACAATTTTTTTTTATTAAAAATAATAAAAATTTCAAAACTAAATAAAAAAAAAAACAAATTGCATTTTTAAAACTGTATGAAAAATGTTGAAGGCCTCGAGTACGTTAGAGTATTAAACGCTGTTAGCGTTAACGATTATTGCAGCCCGACTATTTTGCCTAAACGACACGTATTTCATGATAAAACCACCCTAAAGATCTCTTAATAGTTGCCGAAATTTATAGAAATGCGATTTCTCGTTCCCGTTAAAGGTTTAAGTGATTTTATTTACAACGAAATCAAATATTTATTTCCTTTATAGTTTGTTTAGATGTTTCACCGACAAAATTTAATTTCTTAAAGCTTACTTGGGCTCGTTCGTGAAATATATCAAGTAATCAAGTATACAATATAAACAGGGTTTGAGCCACAAAGGAATTTTATACTTTGAGATATTGTATACTGATATCAAAGAGAATATTTGTTTCACATTCACTCATATCCTGAACAACGTCTTCAATAATATTTCAATTTGCTACAATGCAGTCTTGTAAGAAATTCAGATAGAATAAAGTTCTCAGCGGTAGTTGGTTGTGCTACCATTATTGCAGCTTATTTCGTCTTTATACGTTGGAAAGGTTTTTATTCTGTGCTAACTCGTTAGACTAACGCAACGGCACCTGCAATGCCAGCTACCTAATTCCGCAGAAACGTTTACTGGCGTCCCGAATTTCACAAACGTGTGGCAATAACCAGCTAAGAGAGTTGGGAAGTAAAGATTTTTAAATATCCACGCCTTGCGATTGATGTTTTTAATGCCTATTGAGAGAATTGTGGTTTTAGACTGTGGAGATGATACAGCCATTAAGCAACTATCTGATATTACATTGGCTGTTAAGGTTACGTACGTGTCGGTTCTGCCCTACTAACAGGCTACGTGCCACGCATCAGAATATATCTGTAACAGATCCCAGCAGAGTAATTAAGATACTCGACTGTATACTGCATTGACGACTGAAGTCATCCTTGGAGAGATACATAGTTTTATTTTTATACCTTAATTGAATTAAATTTGTAAATCGAGCAAAACGTTTTTAAGTGTTTAAATATAAATGTTGTTTCTACGTCATGAATCGTATATATTAAAACAATAACTGGAAACGTTTTTTTTATAAGTGAAAGTTATTTCTAAAAATAATTAATTATAATCTATTAATTTTTTATTACGATCACTTACTGGTCTATTTAAATCGAATCTCTCTTTTCATTTCAATTCAGATATCTGGAATTACACTAGCAATATTTTCAGGAAAAACTTCTTAAGGTTAATTTCCTACAGTTCATATAGCCTAACCTATATAATTCTTGTTTACATTTAGGCACAGTACACACGCTCGTATGGTAGTGAGCGGTATAAACGCCGTATACATCGTGGGCACCTTCAAACATCTAGCGGCCGATGCTGACTTCAAGGTATACCCATTAATTCATATCAATATTTATAGATACGAGAAGAAACGTTACTTTTATCATACATATTCTATAAGGAGCCCAGTTTTCATATCTCGACACAATGGCTCCTGTTTAAGGTTATGAATATTCAAACGTATATTTTGTTCTATGTTAACGTACTCGAGATATTTATATAACATTAATAATTCAATTGTAAATATTATCTTAAATATATGTGTTATTTGATAAATAGTGATGAAGGTAGTTTTGGAAATTATTAAGTCCATCATGTATTGTTTACGTTAAATCTAGAACATAACATTTATTTATATAAAAAAATAAGATACGTTGCAAAATGTAAAATGTTGAATTGGACGGAGGGTAACTCTGGCGACAGGAAATTATAGTCTTCCTTTCAAGCTGTACCTTTAAAATTAGTTTCAAGTGTCTTATAGAATCATGTAGTAATATTTACTAGTGATGTAATTATTTGTATAATTTTACGGTTTTTGTGGAATAATTCAGCCAATGTCAACGTATAATTCAATTGTTATTTGAACTATCATACAGCTATACTTGACAACGAACGTGACCCAAGCGGATTTCAACATGGGTTACACGATGACTGGTACCTTGGAGAGAGGCAGTCGGTCCAACAACAGCTTCCAAGTAACCCACTTCGCTGTACTAAGACGCTGCGACCACGAGTCCCATCACCTAAAGAATGCATAGATTATGAACTAAATATAATAAAACATTTCACAGATTAAAAAAACAATGAACAAATTATAAATAAAGCATAGATTACAAATTGATATTCATAAATAAACTCACAAAGTAAACACTCGGAACCAATAATAAATAATACTTGGATTACTAAATAAATTTAACCAAAAAATTAACAGATTAAAAACTGATACACAAATATGATATGACGCATAGATTATAAACCAATAAATAATTTCACAGATTAAAAATCTTACAACAATACCAAAGAATGTAAAGATTAAAATAGTAATATAAGGCCAAAGAAAGCTTAAGTCAGATATATTCAAATAAAATTCTTAGTACTGTAATTCTAATCTTGCGGACTTTGACCTTCAGTATTTAGTATCTGCAATAATGCTTAAGTATTGCCATTATTTATAACGCTAATAGTCCGTCATTATGTCATAATGAATTCCTTGTTTCACTCTATTAATGTCATCCTGAAAGTAACTATGGTAGGATTGGCGAAGTCCTTTGATTTATTTCAAGTAAGTTACTATGAGCGTATTGCAAAGCGATATTGTGATGCTTAGAATCCGGCAGTGAATCTGAATACTGTAGTCACTCCCGAAGCTAATAGATTAAGTGAAGTTACTGTAGTAGAATAAATTTACATTTATATATATATAATTATTATAATGTAGGGCTTCTAGTCATGTACTTGTGATAGATACGCGACATATTTTTTTATAACCGATAAGATAGGCATAAAACTCACCTTCTGTATCTGTTAAGGTCTCTGTGACAATCGAAACACCTCGATTATGTTCTAGAGTCGGTGGTACCTGGTAATTAATAGAGTATTCTGAGTGTGTGTATATAATAATTGAACCGCTCGCTAGTACACTATATAGGCGGATCGAGGTTCATCCTGAATTGGCTGTGAGCGATGTGGCTCCATAAGGTTTCGGCAATTTTAACATAATTCATAATATATAAATTGTTCGTAAATGATGCAGAATTAAACATAATTTCATCAGCTTGGTATATAACCAACATTATTTTTTTGAAAATTATTACATAATAAAGAAAAAATATTTTCCAAAGACGTTCATGTCATCCCAGTTAAAAAATTTCTGTTAATTAAGATTAAAAAAAAAAACATTAGATCGAATTGAAATCTTAATTAGTATCGTGTAAGGAAATAAGTCGTCCACATTTGTAGTTCAAATTACTACAAATCGACTTATTTAAGAAAGGTTAAACGTCCAATATCGCATTTCCCTCCAATATTTTATACAAAGCTGAGGTCTTTGATAGCTCCGTTTAGTTTAAGCGTCGTATGAAATTTTTAACCATTTTTATAATTAGATAAACAATTTAAATTACTTTCCTTCGTAACTGTAAACTAATAAATTTTACCCACTCAGAAATTTAGCTTGTACGACATATGAAATCTTTTTGTCGTTAACTTAAAGATTTGAGGTTTTCTCATACATTAAGTATTATCGCGTCCGTTATGATAATGTTAGGTGAAAAGATACTCATATTTATAACTAATGTAGACATAAAGTAGATTGCTTTTCTAGTTGTATTCATAGAAATTGGTTGTGAAATATTAAATCATCGATTCTCCTTGTCACGTTAAAAAAAAAGATAATGGCTGCCGTCATCCGTCATTAAAGTAAAAATGACACTTGACAGCAAGACGTGACATTGACACAGGATTCGGTAAATTATAATTTATATAATTTACATATTTACTTAATTTTGTTGATTTATTTTATTACGTTATGTTGGTTAATTAATAAATTATTATAAAAAAGTTTTATACATACAAAATTGTTGAATGATTTTAAAAAATAACAATTAAATATAACATACTTTTTTTATTTTGTTTTTCTAATATTATTTCTCTTAAATAATTATTATTGATAATAAAATTAATTAATTGTAAATAAGACGTTATCATTTGACTCTGTTAGATATGTTTTAAGTGTAAGAATATTTTTTTTCTGTTTTTCTTTTGTAATATAACCTCCTTTACTCACCTGATATAATATAAATACGCTCAAGTCGGTATCATTAAGTAAGAATAAAAGCAAGTGCCAAAATTAGGGGAGCTTTTATAGATCTCGAATATTGTTTTAAGTATACACCTAATTGTATATATTGAACGCTTTTTATTGTCATATGATTCAATAAACAGTATTAATACAATGCCTTATTTTATTTACACATGTTTTTCCCTCACATATCTCTTGAATCAGCAATCGGTGGATTGGTCTCTGAGTGCACGGCTAGCCCGCGATAAGAGGAGCTCTGAAGATATCTGTAGGTATTGTACATGAAATTCTTTTATTAAATAAATTAATAATAGTAATAAAGGAATAATATTGTTAAAGTTAATATCATTATTGAAATTTAAACCTAATGTGAAGGAGTAAGAGTTGCGAAGTTATTCGAATGAAAGGATTATCAGGTTCCAAAAAACTTGGGTTACTGATACGGAAAAGTTCAAGGACGATTGCTTTAACTATACAAAACACTGGAACATGTCTATTTGAGTATTTCAAGCGGTAAAAACCACCAGGTGGGTTTGTGCTCCTTTGCTATATTATTTTCATAAAAAAAAAACAATGTTAAGACTGCAGGCTGTCACTATTAATAAAAAAAATCAACTGTTAATCATTGGAAAGCAAATAAAACGAATAGCACTGTGCACGTTTACAAAGTCAGTCGCGAAGAAGGTCTGAAATCACCAAAAGTGTTACATGAATTATTTAATTTGAATGTTCCTTCATAGACCAGAACGCTGAAGGCGAAACAAAGAAAACGAAAAAATCAAAATGACATTGAATATATGATTAAGAAATATAGAGATATGATTTTAATAATTATGTATGTATTACTAAGTTTCTCTTCAATTATAGAGATTTATGAGAGAACAGCCGATGTGTTCCACTTCCAGCTAACTAAAGGCGATAACAGTAATGGGTAGAACATAAAGTTAATGTAAAGAATATGCGTAAATTTATAAGTTCATGACATCCTATTTCGCGTTGTTCTTAATACTGGCCATTTTTAAGTTCAAGCTATTTATTCTACGTAAACTATGTTCGTGACGTGACACAATATGTTTATACAAATCTCCTGAAGAATCAATTCATATGTACCGTTAAAGGAGTTAGCTTAAGTTTGATAAATACTATCTGTAATATTTCTAAGTATGACTCTTTAAGTTCATTTAATAGACCTCTCGATATTGTTGAATAAGTTATCCTACAAATTTAAAATTCCATACTTAGCCTTTATTGTAATTAAATTAATTGCTACGCCACTTAAATCTCAGATTATTAGATACCGCGGAGCGTTACAATGTATATAGCTGTTCGCAAATAATAATATCAAAATTATATTAGGATGAAAGCCACTGGAAAAGGAGGTGAAAATTATAAACATGAGAGGAAAAATAATTTACAGTCGACCAGAGGTCGGTAAGGGGAAGGGTTGAGTTTTTAAGGGTTAAAAAACGGTTTATTTCAATTTCCGGTTAATCTAAATATCTTATGAAAAAAAATCAAATGGCAAAGTTGTAGGTAATAAAAAGATCTGAAACCTTGTATTTGAACTCTTTTTTCACGTAACCTCAAAATTTTATGTCAAAATTTAAAAAAAGGTTTTGTTTTTTATTTTTATCTTTTACAAAAAAAAAATCATGTAATTTGATGAAACCTTTTTTATGTATCAATTACGCTGTAATTTGTTTGATAAGGATTTCTTATTTTGTATTAATATGAAAAATTAAAAGTGAATAAGTAAATTAAAAACATACAAAACAAACGCAGACTTTAAAATGATAAAAATATTACATATATATTTGGTTTCTTTGAGATTTTTCATGTTTTTTACTCGAATGTACCTAACAGTTCGGAAACCTCAAATAGAATCCTTACAAATGTCAATGAAGATTAAATCTGAACGCGTCCAGGTAATTACTTATTTTTATAATCCAATAATTTTGCCACTGTATCCCAGGATATGGAGTTAAGTAATTTGTCCTCACTCAATTATTTAATAATGACCAGATATATATGACATAAGTATGAAGGTTGAATGTTAAGAACATTACAAAAATAAAGAAATTTATACGATGCACACTTTGCAGGAGATTTTTTTAATATTTTAAACATAGATCCTATTTCCCACAGAAAATGACTCAAAGGATTGTTAGTACTAGCAAGCAAAAAGTAATACGACTTATATAAGAGGAAAAACACTTAATGTTTTAATAATTATTAATGTCAAGTATCATGGCATTGGATGTTTAAAACAATCATTAGATAATATATATTCATTGTTCCTTTGAAGGCCATTCATTTGAATATAAAAAAAATATTTTAAATATAAAACATTAGTATTATTAAAAAAATCCAGTATAATTTAACAGTATATTAATTACTGTAACTTATTTAATTTTTTATTACTTAAGACTAAAAATAAGTATAAAAAGCTACTTCCTTGTCACTTGTGAGTTTCCGCTAACCAAATATTCTATTAATTAAGTTTATTAAACATTACATAATTGTTATTTCGAGCCTGTAGTTCATCTCCAACCTCTCATTTAATACCAACAGCACACGCAGAAAACGATGATGGTAGTGAGTATGGATTGTATGAAAAAAAAATGTATAAAGGCTTATAGATAAATAATATACGGGCTGTTAGACTAAAAGACAGGTCGCATTTCTAAGAATTCTATTTACGTAGATAATAAAAGAGTGAACATAAACAAATTATGTATATACAAACAAATAAATAAGAAAATGGATAAACAAATGTTGACATGGAATCTACTGAGAAGTGTTATTTATCATTCGTTATTATCATAATGTAAAGAATCCGTATTCCTTAATTATGTTGTAACTAAAAAATAATGTTATTGAAGGAAATTACTTGTAAACAAGAATTTTTGATATAAACAACAAAATTGATATAGATAAGAAAATAACGGTGTCCTTGAACGATCTGTGTATTGGTTAGTCTGTGACTAACGCTTCATAAATAGTTAATCCTTTGCTTATTATTCAGTTAGTGGTTAGCATCCAGCGGCGATGGATTTCGTTGATAAAATAGTTATCGTCACCGGTGCCAGTTCGGGCATTGGGAAATCTTGCGCTATGGACTTTGCGAGACATTCAGCAAAATTGGTTTTGGTTGGTCGTAACGTTAACAACTTGAAGGAAACCAAGGATGAATGCGAACGAATTAGTGGGATTGAAGCTTTGACAGTGACCGCTGATATAACCAAAGAAGACGACATCGATCTCATCATCAATAACACAATTGAGCATTACGGGAAAATAGACGTCCTGGTGAACAATGCCGGGAGGTTGCTTATGGCTGGTATTAGGGACAGCATCACGAATTACGATAAAATATCAGCTGTTAACGTCCGAGGTACATACATTTTGACACAACGAGCCCTCCCGCATTTAATTGAAACGAAAGGTAATATTGTTAATGTATCAAGTGTCTTATCAACCACCGCACTCCCAACACTGACGGCGTATTGCATGACGAAAGCAGCGTTGGACATGCTGACCAAGTGTGCCGCGTTGGAGCTAGCTGAAAAAGGAGTTAGAGTAAACTCTGTTAACCCGGGTCCGGTTGCTACAGAATTGTTTCTGCGAGCTGGTTTGGATGAAGAAGCAAACAGACAAGCTTACGCTAGTATGGGCATGGCGATGCCTTTGCAAAAGATAACCAGCTGTGATGATGTAGCCAAGTTGGTAGTCTTTCTCGCAAGCGACTACGCCAGCAGTATCACAGGAGCCACACATCTCGTCGACTGCGGACTACATCTCGGAAAACCTGTTTTTTAATTTCAGTGCATAAATACCGTATATTATTTACGCTTCTATTTTAAAAGCTATCTCACTAGTGTGGTTTTTGTAGTAAAATATCAGTAAAATGTATGTTGAATAAAGGAAACGAAGAGGGTTTGGTTCATTTAATTGAGTTTTCTCTTGTCTTATCCAACATGGAAGGGATCATTAATATAAAGGAACGAATATTAAAATATCTGAAGCATTGTATCAGATTTTAGATAGAAAATAAACAAAATATCTCTGTCTTGCAAAAGTCCCGCAGAGACTCGTTGGGATTGTGTTTTCTTAGCAGTTTTACCTGAAAATTCTGTCTTTGTGGGGAAGATGTACTTACATAACGTTATCTGCTCCTTCCTACAGATATCAGGATAATAACTTAGTCAGTTTATTCCTTAAGAATAATGTCGTAAGTACACACAAAAATATTTTTTATAATATATATAATATTCTTGGAAACATTTTGTTTATAAAATGGATAAATTCAAATACTTTTCCAGGTACATCTGTAATGTCAGGAATACTAGTTATTAACGGTTATAAAGATAGCGATATTTTTTATTGGCCAGTATATAGGAACATAAAATATTATAGGTTAACGTTGGCAGTTTTACCCAACTGTCACGTTGGCCTCATTATAAAGGTATTAATATAACTTAATATCAAGAGCAAGGACAATTAGTAAACTGATATGTTTCTGTTGTTCTATTGTATACAAAAGAAAAAATAGATGTGCCTTTTGTACACAAACGTGACATTCAGTTCTAAGTATATATATATATATATATGTATTATGAGATATAAATAATTACATAAAAAATATGTTGCATATATTTACATTGCGAGTACATTAGTTTATTAAGCTGAAACATTAGTTTCTTCAAGATATATATACTTCTTTCTAATTTTGTAATTTTAAATCGGCTTACGTTGGCAAGGAATTTTAATTCAGGAAGTATACTCTTAGTGGAAAGCACGTAATAGATAAGGAGCTTTTGGGGTTTGTTTTCAGTAGTCTGCATGTTTAAGCCTTGATTATATATTAGTGTAATCTATGAAATACAACCAATGTTAATCGCGGGATGCCGCTCTAATTATAACGATACCTTAATTTACGAGGACTCGCAGCAACCATAATGTCCTTATATAAATATTCCTATAAGTTAGGTTTATTTTTTTTTTTATTAATGTGCCATGCATCTTTGTACTTTGAACATGTGTCATTATATTAAAAAGAAACATAAAATGCTATGCTTGATGTCCCCTTGCTATCAAGACCTAGCAAAGATTTTTTTAATTATTTAATGTACAGTTACATGAAATAATTAAAAAACTATATTTTCTTTAACTTTTAAATTTTCTAAGCGTTCCAACTTTTCAAATTTACCGTCACCGTCACCAAAACGGTAACTTTCAATTTTCTATTTTATGTTCTGTTTATTAAAATTGGAATTAAAAAAGCACACGAAAGGAAATATTGTAGATGTTTTCAATAACACTTAACAGAATCAAAACGAACACGTCCCTCCCTTATAATATAGAATTCCCATAAAACTATATAGACTTCTATTGTTGAATAACAGCAAATCGTAACCGGTAATTATTTTTTTGTTTTGTATGAGAAAACAATAATACCACCCAATAAAATATACTTGTACATGAAAACCAACACTTTTTCACACATATTTTTGTCTTTAACAACTATAATGTGGTTTACAACAAATAATAGAATATCTAATCTAAGTATGACATGACATAAGAATATGAATAAAAGAAATCAAATCTATAAGAGGTAATTATAAAAATGTATGTAGACGAGACTTTTATAAAAACATAACTTCAAACGTACTAAGGGTTATTATAGAGCAAATTTTTCCATATATATATACACACTTAAACCTTTCCTTCCTTATCTAATATTCAAGCAATCACATCAATCTTGCCAGCCGGGAACGCGGAGAGGTAAACTGTAAGACTAATTCATTTTTTATTATTTAATCTTGTGAATACATGTTACTTAATAACATCAGATACTCAGATAGTCAGATAGTACTTAAATACTAAATAATCAACCATATTTGTAAACAATATTACCTTTTATGATCGTCACAGTTGAGTTAATTAATGGGTTAACGTATGTTTAAATGTTCGTTATTCTTTTAAAAACTACTCAATTGCTTTCAATGAAACCCAACTTTCATTATGCCATAAGACTACAATAATAAATTATTTTCGAAAACCAATAGTTTATTTAGGAATAGCAATCAGTTCTTGCGGGAATACATGATAAAAGTTGTATTTTATATGTAGTCATAAAATATAGAATATAGATGGCGCTGTTGATGGTTACAGTTTTTATTCTCTTTAAACAAAATTCCTAAGTTTACGAGTACAAAATTAAAGGCAGAAGAAAATAGTCTAAATATGGATAAAAAAAATTCAAAAATAATAATTTAAAATTCTGTTCTTTGTTATAATTGAATTAAAAAAATTTAAATGAAATTTGTTTTAAAAACAATCAGAAAACAGCACATTCAATGTAAACTACCTAAAGCTGTAGTCTTCCAACTGTAAATAAAATGCAAACCTCGACATAAAATGTAAAATACAGGAATCTTGCAAAACTTTTAAAGTGTTCATGATTTTTCATAACTCTAGATATTTTTTTCATGTTTCTTATTAAAAAATATGAATTACATACGCGAAACTTTCGAAGCACCTACTAAACTCATCGAAGAGCCTTGAAAAAATTATCTTTTTATTTAAACTTTTTTTAAATGTTCACAATAGTCACGTTGTATTGCAATGAACATTACAAAGTAATTTTTATTTTTCATTACGTATAATATTAACATTAATTCTAGTCATGTACCATCCAATATATTTGATCATATTAAGTTTTTATGCCAATTTATCTCCGAGAATGGGTTATTTATTGGTATAATTACTGCTAATGCAGACGTTATTAAGTCTTATTGACAAATATGCCCTTGAGACGATGAAAGGTCGTCTTGGGACAATATAGAAGATCTGATCTTTCCAGGCACGTCTTATTTACTATCAGTAATCATGAAAACTCGCAGGTCTTCGCCCTTACAATATATTGGACCCCGCACACCCTGGAGACCTCACAGCCTGCTTAGTCAACACCTTACCTATACACGACGAGCGTATTTGAAATTCAATCTTATTACCACACAATACAGTGTAATATGACGGGAATGTCCCAAAATAATACCAAAATGGATGGCCAATAGAATGTATGTTAAGGTCAACAGTTCGTTTTCCTTATTCCAGTCACGAGCTTATGTTACGACATATATTAAAAAAAAGTATTACAATTTATAAAAATACAGGATACGTGAGATACTGAAAGCTTTCACATCAACCGGAGCACAAGACCATGAGAAATAACCGAGAATCACACGGTAAGAATTTACTAACCTAAATATCAAAACCAGGTACAGTCATATATTTTTATCTCCCTTTTATATCATACCGTAATACTCTGTGAGAAAATTAGTATCTATTAAAAATAATTAAATTCACTATATATATATATATATATATATGTAATTATCTTAATACCCATGAAAAATAATGAAAATGTTTTCTATGAATCCGCAGTTTTCTGACTTAATAAAATGTAAGGACATATTCTCGATTTATTACGGCATAATACCAGGTGTTCATGAGCCACGGTTTACTAAAAACCTGCAATAAAATGTCACACGCAATCATATTTTATGAAGGGCGATGTTCCTAAGACGGATTTTCCTTCAGCGGGGTTTATATAAAACTCTTCAATATCCGCAGCCACATGAAACGCCCTGTTAACAATAACGCGAGCCGATACAAACTTTACGAGAACAACTTTAGTTGGCTGTTTGTTGGGACACATTGAACACTTATCACTTTATCCTACATTTATATATTAAGAAAGAGTTTAAAATAATTACGCCTTAAATGAAATAAATTGTTCGGGTTGAAAATATACATACATAATTAAATAATAGGTATAATTGTTGGATAAATAAAAATGCATTGTGTTTACTTGAATTACATGCCTCGTGTATGCAACAAAGTAATTTTGTTATAAACACGTCTCACTGACTAGAAATTAATATGCCAGAAGACACTTGATACGATCTAGTAATTAAATACTGAATACAATGTCAATTATCTTGTGAAACTTAGTGTTCCGTATCAAAGGTACAAGTTATTGTTCTCCCATAATAATGTGTTACTCATACTGTATAAGGTTTTTCTGTTAATTATAGACACATTAAATATTATATATTTTATTTCATAGAAACATTTTAAAAGGAAATGAATAAAATGTACCATTTGTGATTTAACATGTGTCGCTTTTTTTTGACACGGTCCGACCCGGCGCCATAAGGTTCGTAAAATATTGCTCGCTCGCATCAGTGAACAACACATACCTAATAAATGTTTGTTACTGAATAAAACATATATAATATATATATAAATATATTGATACATTGCAAAAATACAATGTTCATTAATCTTTTTTTAAAAATAAAGTGAATTAAAACCAAAACTTCTACCCGTTTCAATCGTACATATTACATATGAAAGAAAACTACTAAATTAATATTGTAACTTTAAACTCAAGTTACGCAGGAAATTTTCAACTGTAATTTATGCTCAAAATATTTATTACTAACATGTCGTGTTATAAATTTAGCTACTAAATTATATTAATAATAACAGAGTATTTGGGGCGCGTGACCTCTCTAGGAACAGGTACACGAGCTATAATTCAATCAACCATGGCTTAACCGGCCCTAGCCCTGTTTACAAAACACCTTCTAGCTGCAATGACAGCCTCATCCTACCGCATAACAGATCGCATCCTAATTACGACAAGCATCAAGCGATTTTCGTCCTTACCAAATACAAACCTAAATTCACTTTTCATTAACACGCCGTTTAATAATACGTGCTCTGAAAACTAAAATCAGTTCTGAAATCATATAACATGAAAGCGTACATATATTTTGTGATTGTTACTTCTCCGTTAATATGTGTTTGTAGAGACGAAGATAAAATAGCCAAAGGTAGCTATTGAAGTTTTGAGTTTATATTAATATAGGGTGTTTAAATCGGTTCCATGAGATGTGGATCAGAGTTTTTAAAGGAATGGGGATAGAATTGTGGTTAGTCTATACCATCAATAGCCACGAGGGAGCTGTAATGGATCTGTGAAAACTACCACACAGAAACTTAAGGATAGCTACCTCCTCTATAAGATTTATTAAGTGTACCTCTAACGTTTAAAAACGGACGGTTCGCTATTGTTTAAAACACTTTAAATATGTTTCAGGTGTTCTTCTTGTAAATTAAACAAATTAAAAAATATGCCCTCCAACGTTTATAATATTAATATGTTCGGGGATAATTACCTGAAGATTTTATTGAAAAAATATATATAAATTAATCGACTACATTTATTTGGTACATAAATATAAACAGTTAGTTATTATTGTATTTAAAGCATGTTATTGGCCAAATGAGATTTACGAGCCGTGTTTTGGTGGCTGTGCCGAGATCTCCTGCGACAATCCTCGTAACCACCTTCGTCCCTGCTACCCGTACTGCGAGCCAGGGTGCGTCTGCGAGGAGCCCTACGTCCGCGACGATCGTACCCATCAGTGCGTCTTACCGCAGGATTGTTCACCGTATGTTTTAGACCCTCTACTTCGATATTTACTGGCGATGTTTAAAAGTTTTGGATACCTTTTCGTGTAAAAATTCAACTATTTAACTATAACTGATACATGGTATGGGTATCGTGTCCTGTTTGCGAAGTTACAGACTTGATGAGGTTTTCATAAACCCCATCATCTATTCATGTATTTTTCCCTATAAATCGAGAGTATTTACGAATTATATTATGATTTTTCATAAACGTAAGGGACCTTTCATAACAGGACTAGTTTAATGGCTACATAAATTAAATGGATTCATTAATAATAACTCAACCGATTCACATTCCTTGCTCATAAATAAAAGATTTAAGACATGTTTTAGCCTTCCAATTTTATTATACTGTAATAAATTTTTACAAATTTATTTCAGAACACAAATGGGGATTCCCGTACCTAGCAAGAGATCTGGTCAACTAGGAAACCCTGCACCGAAGATGGTGGGAAGATTACCGAGAAGCCACATTAAACGGGATAATTTACAAGAGATAAGTGACGTTGACGCTAGTATGAGTCACGTGGAGGATTTCAGACGAGCAGCGGAAGTGTCAAGAATGGGGAATTACTTCAACATTGTCATCGCCCCGCCTCCTATAAAAGCGCTACAACCAAGAAAAACTTTGCAGAGTGACACTCAAACAAATCCTGGCAAAAGTATATGAAAGTATAAAATAAAAATATTATTATGAATATAGAATTGTTCTTTCATTTCATATTCCTTTAATTGTTATATCATAAATATATATCTACAATCTACCAAAACAGTGTATAAAAGCAAATAAGAAATGCAAAGATTAAACCTGTTTTATGACTTTGGAAACATAACATTCTCTTTAAGAATAACAGCGGAATGCCCTTTACGATTGCAAAACAACACATCCGCCGCGTTTTAGTTCTTTTATCAAACAATCAAGCAAATTGAGCTGATTAGAGTCCAATAATTTGTCGTAATTAAAGCGGGAAACTGAAGTTATTTGCAGACATAATGGACAGAACAGTTATTGGATAATAAAATGCGCAATTTATTACTTTTGGCACTTTTACTTTGTAAGTGGTAATTTATAAGTTATCCCTACAAATAACAATTAATGTTGATTTAATTACTTTCCCAAATACATTCGTTTTTATTTGCCTTTTAATTACTTGGACGATACATTGAGATGAATTACTTTTAGATGATTTATTTTTAGACGATATTTGTAATGCAAATAGGCTTTACGATTATGACGATCCTGAAGGTATCAAGAGACATTCTTTTGTCGATGAAAGACGAAATTGGAGGAAAAAAGCACTGCTCAAATCATACGATGAAGACCACAAAGAATGGGACGACAGAGGATATGAACATGTCGCGCCGAAATATTTAGATGAACCGGATGCAAAATATTTTGGAGGAGCGGAAAGACAGGACATGGATCGCTCCGAGTCTTTATATAGAGGACAAAGACGTTACGACGACACTGAAAAAGCAAATTTGATGCATAAAATAAGAAGTTCTGAAGTCGGACACCAACCGGCCTTTACGTAAATATTAAAACTACACTTCATTTACATTAAATTGTCTCTATTGACGAAATTGAAAACAATTTATGCCACACGTTTCAGTGACAAAGAAGCGGATAAAAAACAAGCGTTTACAATGACTTGCGAGCGAGTCCATGAAAGGTATTGGAACTTTGTTAATGACACATTCCTCCCACTGAATGAATTTATATCTAAATTGTGTAATAGATACGAGCCGTGTTTCGCGGGTTGTGCCGCCGTGACCTGTGACAACCCTCGTGAGAGACTGCATCCCTGCTACCCCTTTTGTGAGCCGGGGTGCATCTGCATTCAACCATATGTAAGAGACGACAGAACACACAAATGCGTCCTACCGGAAGAATGCTCAAAGTATAAAGACTTGTACCTAATTGCTCTTTATTTACCATTTAGATGTTTAATAATTTTTGAGAATAATAATGTATTTCCAGAGGCCTAAAAGGGATACCAGACCTCGGCGATGATACGTAGAAAATGAACAAGCAAAATGGAACTTTCAATTGTTCCTACTCATCTTTAAATATTTTCGTATTTTTTAAATATATAATAAAAATAAAAGGTTCATATTCATGAGTGATATTTTCTTCCAAAACATTTAAGCCAAATGATACTTTTATTAAAAAAAATAGACACAGAAATAAATCATTTATTTGTTTTGCTGTTCCACATTGTTTTACTACCAATAAGTACAAAAGAGGCAGAACTATTGTTTTCCGTCGCCTATCGCCTAGTTTTCACGTTACTTATACTGAAATACAACGTTTTTATCGACATAAAATATTTTTTGGTAAAAAAATTATTAAAAATATAGTATAATATACTGAATATTTAAAACCAATGGTTTGATATTTCCCGTGTTTGAGAAACACACAAATGTGGAACTTACTGATCTTGTTACTGGCTTTTTTTTTACTACAACGTTTTGTTATAGCGGACTCAACGTATGGTATGTAATAAATAATTTTATTATTTTCTTTATTCACTTGTTTCGTGGCGTGAATGGAAGTTGTTTTTTGGAAATAGGTACTCAATCGAAATTGATGCGAGCGTTTCTTTAAATGTGCTCCAAATATCTTGGCAACATTTATTTCACATAAAAACTTGAAGTTGTATTTGAAATTTAAAATAAAAATCATAGTTTTTTTTTCTTTAAGAATGCGGAGAGCACGGCAGATTCGAATACTGCATCGATGAAATACCGGGCTGCGTCATCGGCTGTCATTGTCATCCCGGATATTATTTTGATACAGATACAAAAATATGCGAACCTAAGTATTGATATTTAATGTATACTTCTTTATTATATGTGTAATCTTTATTAAGTTTCAATTTGTTAAATATAATTCCAATAAAATGATTGTTAATTTTTTAATATGTTGCTTATAGTTCTAAGTTATTGGAACACCACAGGCGACATTATGTCGGTGAACCGACGAGGGTTCAGATTGATATTACTCCTCCTGATACACCCTACATCGAAAAACTACTACCAAAAATATGAATAGCCATGTCAATGAAATAGCGAAAGACGCCGACGACTTGGGTGACTGGTTGTATAATCAGTTTTTTAAAACAATAGAAAGCCAAGTTGTTAACAATACAAATCAAAAAGAAACATTAACAAGGCGTAGTGGATCTAATTACAAGATGAAGAAACCAAAGCGAACGAATAAATGGAGTAAGGGAAAAAAGAAATACAGGAAAAGAAGCAGAAATAAGAAATCGAAAAAGAACTTACTGCGTATTAATGAGAATGATAGTTTATTCGATATTGATTCGAGCTCGAGCTCCGATTCCAGCGGATCCAGTTCAGCATCAGTTTCGTCTGATGAATTCCAAGAGAAAGAAGACGTTCATGAAAACGAAAATGAACACGGACATAAAAAGATCGTCATGATTAACAAGAAACCAAAACCGCCTTTACCGAGCTTTATCTTTTTGCCAAATATAGATACATCGTTTTATCCTCCCATAGGACTACCGCCGCCACCAATAGTTCCCATGTATCCGATGGTTCCAGTACCTCCGGTTGTTCCATTACTGCCTATTCCAGGTTAGTAATTATTGCGATAGCTTTTATGACAGTTCTTTATTTACACAACTAATAAACAAAAAGGAATATTTATAAGAATAACTCGTCCTTAGTAAAAAGTGAACTAGACTAATAACTCAATGAATATTTTTCAGATAACTGTGAAACCACGTCTTTGTCTTCGACCACTAATGACGTCACAACAAAATCTATGGATACCTCAAAAACTACAGTGGATGAAACTACAGATACTGCTCCACAAGAAACAGAAACCGAGGCTGGACAAACGGAGTCTGCTGCTACGGAGATTACTAAAACAGACACAGAAACACCTAAACCAGATGCGCTGTAAATAACAACTTCTTTATAGAGCTAAAGAAAAATATGTCTTCCATAATTTAAACCGTTTCATTTTCAGTCGAGTATTACAACGCCAAAAAAAAAGAAAAAACCCTGGGCAACGTATTAAAAATCAGCAAATAAAACTTGGGTAATATTAAATATACAATAATATTACATATACAATGTTTAAACATCATTCAAATGAACTAAAAACAGCAATAACATTTTAATTTTTCACAGGTTAAATAAATTGAAGCCGAACGGACGTCAAAAAATTGTACGGTATTAAAGCATTGGCACTAAAATATGTTTTTATAATATATATTTATTCATAATTTTAACAGTTACAGCGGCTTCAAGCGAAAGCAAAGAAACCACCAAAGG
This sequence comes from Danaus plexippus, assembly GCF_018135715.1. Taxonomy (NCBI): domain Eukaryota; kingdom Metazoa; phylum Arthropoda; class Insecta; order Lepidoptera; family Nymphalidae; genus Danaus; species Danaus plexippus. The sequence continues at coordinate 3,350,915 of NC_083548.1, read as the reverse complement.
TTGTGACGGACGAAGTCCATAAAAAAATAAAGAAAACACCATTCATGAATGACGACGCTGAGGTTCCTTTCCTCGACAATACAATACCAGTTGATGCTAACAACAACGACATGCAATACAATCCGTGGCAAGAAGACCCTTCGTCTGTACCTGACAATGTTGATTTCAAGTACATCACAGAACTCATACATCGAGTTGATCTAAAAAATAAAACAAACGATCTGCTACCGCCCATCGAATACAATCCTTTGGACAGTATTGAAGTCTATAAGCCGAAGAGGAATAAAAATTATTATCAGTATTACGATACTCCTCTGAATGCATTCGAAAAACGAAGATCGAATCGCAACAATGAAAAACTAACTGACGATTCATATTATACCAACTTGGGCAGACAAATTGCAACCATGATAAGGGGCATTGACGCACAGAATAAACAAGCGAACATTGAAATGGAAAAAGCTAACGACAAATTCAAAACTGATCCATACTACAATAAAAATTCAGCTCAATCGTTTTGGGAACGATCCGTCAGATCGCCACTGACATTCCTCAACGCGAATAGAAACAAGTTTGAATATTTAAAGAAAAGTAACGAAATACTTTTCAACATTGAAAATAGGGTAGAAATTATGGCATCCACAGCACCAGCGCTGAGTTTACGAGAAATAGAAAATATCGTAAAAGCAATGGAAGCAGCCAAAATGGATATACAACAGAAAGAAAGCAATGTTGGAGATAAAGTGTCGTCAAATAAGAACCTTGATATAAAACTGTGGCCTCCGGAGTTTAAAATATCTGGAAAATTAAACAGACCGGAATTAATGAAAAAAGACGATGATAACAATGAAGTCAAAGACATCGTAAACAATAACCAAGCAGATAATGATAAAACTCTTCGCGTGCAAAATGTTCAAAAGTTTTAAACTTACCTAATCAAAATCTGATGGAAAATAATCAGCGTGCGAGACAAATGCCTGAAATAAAATTGATAAAAAATCCGTCCGTCGGGAACACATATTTCGCAAGCAATCCTCTGAATTATAATCAACTACGCTACGGAGTCGCTAATCAGAGACAAACTAAAGCCGGCGCTCTCCCACAGAAACCTTCGGCACAGCTTTTGTTAGAAAATGAAATGAATCCTTTGTTTTTAAAACACAGAAAGTATTTCCAAGATAATAATAATAATAATGCTTTTAGTAATAACAGAGAGCTGGCTCAGTACAGCCGAGCTTCTTTGATATCGGAACCCTCATATTTTCACCATGAAATAAATCATTTTGATTATTTCTAGAAACCTAAATAGGAATATATAATATATATCTTATAACAAATAAAATTGTTATAAAATTGTTTACAAAAATAACTTTAAAATAAATTTCTTAGATAGAATTAACCAAATCTGGGCTATTACTTGTATCTGCTTCCATCCACACACCCTAATAGTTTAGTAAATCTATGTATTAGTAAGTTTTATAATCCGTCCAGTAAATAGGGATAAGTGTAAGAAATAGTTCAGCTTGAAACTGATCTGCCAAAGTTCAGATAGCTATTAGCTGATATACAAGTATACCTAGATCCTGTTATAGTAAAAGTAATTAATTTAGTTATTCCTTAGCAGGATTAAAACGGAACACGAAATGATTAAACTTCCTCAAACTTATAATTCTTCTATCAATTTATTTTGCTATTAATGTATTATTTCAAGAATCGTGTGAAAAAATCAAAAGCGAACACAATCCTTTGAATATAATTATATTTTAAACTATATAAAAACTTCAACCTAAACATTATCAATACAAATATTTACATCATTCCAAGAGACTTGTTTAATTGAATAGAAATGACATTGAAACCATGTGAATTGGTCCCATCAAGCTCGTCATATAGGGACCCGTGAAAAAAGTAACATGTATCGTGATACGGAGACGGGCTTACAAATAGGGTCTTAATTTATTTGACTCGTATCGAGAGAGCGTTTCCAATTTTCATATTTTCCGAGATGGTACGCCGCCCTGTGAGATAGGTGCAAAACTAGCGATATTTTCATGAAAAGTAATTGATTCCATAATATATAACGTTTCTTGTTCTAATATTTTATTTTATATGTTTTACTTTTCTTAGATTCGAATGTACAATACAATATATTCAGCAAAAAGGGTACGCGAGATACTTTCTTAAAGACTGCTACCAGTAATAAGGGTAATAGAATGAAACGATATCTGCGGAGCTAAAGTACTGAACAAGTTACATGTTTGCTCAGCGACGTCTCCCACTGCCGATCTTAGTGAGTACCAACCTTAGAGTTCTTTAAGTAAGCTTTGTACGAAAAAATTTTGGCTGCTCTATAACCATTGACGGTTTTGTTGTCTTTTTGCGTTTATTACTTTACTGAACTCTTCAATGCATACCGATAATTTGTTACTTCACCATCCCTTTGTTTTCAGTGATACAACTTGCTAAATATTTCCCAAAGGTGCTCTAATAGCAAAAAACTCAAATCAAGCCTGCAATCTCGGAAACACTTCAAGAATTGACTATAAAAAGTGTAAATAAAAAACAACTGCTTTTATGTTTGTAACATTCACTTAAAATATGTCTGAAAGAAAACTTTCCATTTATTATTAATAGGTTTTTTTAACCAGTAATATATTTGTTTAGGGTTAAGTCTCCAGCGGCCGCAATATAACCACCAAAACAATTTTGGTTCCATACGTTCAAAGTTCCGAACCAAGCGACGGCGGTTGCCCCCAAGTTCGCTTTTACTAATGAATTCGTTCCCGGATCAAATCCTCTAACAAATTAGGATTAGATGAGGGACCTACTGTTTTTAGGTCAAATCGCAAATGTTAGTTCGACGGAAATCCCGATTCTGTAGTCATTACAGACGCGCGACCCTTACTTATTAGTTTGGGACACCGGCCACCTGATAAACAATGAAGAATTAACTTTAAAATTGGATCCTTACACAATCAAAATAACATGACATATATTGAGAATACTATTTATTGTCCTTTGTAGTAAATAATAAACGGTATTGTTGAAACATTACTACTAAACTTCAAACAAGCATCTATAAATTTGTCCGACATACTTTATACTATTACTTTCTTCCAAAAAGCCAACAATCCTGTTAAATAAATAAAGGAAAAAGTCAAAAATCGAAGAAGAAACATTTCGCCTGACATGCGGATAATATTGTTAGGTGTTGTGGATCACTGACGTTTGGTCCCCACGGAGACGAGAGACCACAAAGTTCTTGAATTATGTTCCTGACACAAAAACATCCTCGTTACAGAGAATATATCGACAGCTATAATAATCACATTTGTTATTTAAACAACAAATATTAAAACCAAATATTTTTTAAATATATATTATATGTAAAGGAAGGAGATATCATATAATAAATTAAGATTGTCGCTATGCGGAACTATGAAATTGTATTTTCATTGAATTGCAAGCCACCGGAGATACCGGCCGTGTTTTTCTGGAAAATGAAACTTGCCTTCGGAATACGAAGCGACAAGATGGAACATCGAATCGAAAACTGTTTATTTTATTACAGCCGGAGCTGTGTGAACTGGACGGACCTCCAGCTAAACTGCCGCAACCCCAATTAGAGACGTACTTCAACATTTCCTATTACACGCTCGTGCGGCATTTGTAATTTTGGAAAGAGATTGTAAGGGTTTATACCTTCTGAACGAGTTACTGTTATATACATAGGAACTAATGTAACGTATTCTATGACAAAGTTCATAATAAAGTAAAATCATACTTATTTATATTGTAACAGATGAAGTTTTATGTTTATTTATGAATTCAGACATACAATACTTTCTTACGCAATAGGAGTTGCTTTGATTGTAGTATATATTAATAAGAAATTAGTAATGTTGGTTAAACTAAATGCTTAGAATCACAATAAGCAATACGGAACACAACAGATGGTTCCGTTTCATTAATAAAATATGAATCTAACAGTCTTTCACGCTAGATTAACTACTAATTACACTTTGTAAGGATTTCCTTGATTCAAAATAAAGATCAAAATAAAAAATATTCTTCTGTGATTCGGAATAACTGGCTAATGTTGAGAAATTTCGAAAGATTAGAGCGTTTCTTCTAGATAATACAAATATTATTAAAATTTCAGAACAGACAGACGCCGTTGCTTGTTCACGCGTAAGTACCTACAGTTTATAGTTTTTTTTCTTTTATTAACATGTCTCTGTGAGTTTTATGTTTTGTACCGTATTATTTCAATGCTACACTCATACAACTTGCCGCCAAATCATATCACACCCTACAATAAGCACATATTTTCCCTTACCCCGGGTGTCTGACCCGCAATTGAATTCCGTCTGTCTGCCTTTTTTAATGGATTTAGAATATTATCTGAAAATCATATGATTGAATGTGAATTGAAATTTATAAGTTATAACTATGTTTTCATAAATCAGATTTATTTTTTGATTTATGCTAAAATTCTCTCAAAATTCTTGTTTTCCAGCTGCAAGTTTTCTTCGCCAAGTTAAACATTGTCGGTTTCAATATTCTGTCTACTTGGATAAGATATACACATTATGAATACAAGACTTAAAGAGTATTACTCTTCCGATGGCAACTTGTACTAAGCCACCTCTAATACCTATAAGTATTCTAACGTCAACCAGTCTGTTTCAAGGTGTTTCAGTCCTAAAACATATCATGTATAATTTTCAACCACAATTTATGAATGTATATTGACTTTAACTTTTAAGTATGATATTATAAACTCGTACTTAGGATATTGGTTTCGAGGTCGCGTGACCGCAATATCAATATAAAAAAATGTCTTGACGATTCTTACTATTCAAATCTTCTAAAGAATTTCACTTTTTCTTTTCATTTGTTTTTTAAATGAGACAATGACATTTCAGATTTACGTAAAAGTAAAATATCTACTTACCATTCTCTCTCGATAACAGTAGGTACGTCATTTTTATTATGTTGGTAGATTTAAACTAATCGCAAAAAAAATTGTTGAAAATTTTGTGTGGTGTTAAAATTTAAGAAATTTTAAGAACTGTATACTAATTACATAATTAGTATACAGTTCTTTGCCTAGTGTATGTGTATAAGTATAATGTATATAAGAATATATACAGCAGATCCTAATATAACAAAACCAGAGAAGAGATACTTAGAAGTTATTTAATTTCCGCAAATTCCATAGTTATAAAACCTTGCCATAGTTAATTTATTAGATATTTTTAATATGCTTATACAATTTTTTTCCTTACATATATAATATGCCTATACACAAGGCATTCCATTCCAATAATTATAGGTAATGTACATATGAAAATGAGTAATTTCTATGCACAGACGGATGGAAGCAGTTACTGCGGGCTGTTCAAATGTGTAAACTTTACCCGCCCGGAAAATTTGAATTTTTCCGCTTTTACCTGCCTTATAAATCAAGTGCAAAGTCGTCCTAAGCTCTCAGAAATCGTGTTTTGAAACATTTTAAAATTCAAATTATAGGGCGCTACGAGTGAGAACTCATATTACGGGAGGAATCATTTAAATTTTGAGGATAATATCCTTCTATGTAACTACTGAGGATATTTACGTGTTATTATATTATAAAAGAAGGGAAAATAAAAAGAAAGAGTTGAAAGTAAGGAGTCACGATTATTTTAATGGAAGAATTGTATTGAGAATTTAAAATATTTTATATAAAGTTAGTGGTACGCTTTCATCTTTGGTTAAGTTTTTACGTAGGTACTTCCCCCTCAAGTCTAATTAAGCTTTTTTAAAACATAAATTTAATTATTAGTAATTAATTGTTAAAAATGCCTATAACTTGTCTTTTATCGTTATCACTAATTACTTAATCTTAAAAGTTTTAAGAAATAATATTTTTAATATAAATAAAGAATATTTACCGTGTAAAGAAAAGAGTTAATTTAAAACCGCTTTTATTTTCCCCAGGAGCGACATCTCTCACAGCCAATAAAAACAAATTGTAAAACTACAGCATTTAAAACCAAACAGTATTACAATATCCCAAAAGAGGGCACTAGTTGTCTTTGTCTAATTGTAAGTCCATACATATAGATGGCGTCCTTCTTTAAGTATGCCTATATTATGACAGTTCTTTTAATTCTGTTAATATTTTAAGGATTATTCACAATGGATGTTTTGCTGTCATAGTAAAAATGAAAAAAGTCAAGATACCTAATCATCTTTGCAAGGTTATTGCTTATGAATTAATTCCTTACATAAAGTAAAACAAAATAAACCTTTAGAATTTTTAAAGATTATAATATTGGAATACAGGCTCTCTCCTGACTAAGGTGTTATTCAATTCATTTTAATTTCCACAAAAACCCTCCAGAAGTGAGAATAGAAAAGTAAAAATACGTATGAAAAAATAAATACATATATAATATAATACACTACGGTTTCCATTGAGATTGTGATTGCGCAGTGGCGCGTTTTGTAGAAAGATACGTCACAGTCAACCCTCCCGTCACTCTGAACGGCCGTTACGTTAATAAGAAATAATAAAAGTGTTTGTTTTGACGCAGAGCTATCAGCTAACCTCGATATATTGATTAAAAGCTCTCTCAAATCATAAAAAACTGAAGGTAAAACTGCATGATTCAACGAAAATCATCTCTTTGACATATTCATTTTTATATCGAAACATCATCAGCACGATTCCATTTCTGTTTCCATGTACCTCTTCTGTAATCATGATTAGTCTAGCTCTGTCCTACACAGAGAGATATCGCTATCCATAAAACATTACGCAACAACGGGTTCCCGCAGTGCGATGAAGCCGTCTCATTTGCTGGATCGTCTAGGATCGAGGTCGCAGCCCTTTTCATTCTTGAGCTGAAACAAATTGTTATATTACATTTATAAAACAAAACTATTCTTTGTTTGCTTCTTATTATTTTTTACTAAAGCGACAATCTGTGTACGTTAATATGACATACTATTTTATTTTAAATACAGTAGCATTATCATTTCATTTTCATTATAAAATATTTAAATGTTATGTATATTTTATCTGTCTCCTCAATTATACAGTTATAATAAATTCATTTATTTTATCGCCACCTTTTAAAAACCATATACTTATATCTTTATATACAATAATAATGACATAGTTCACTCTAACCAATACAATTTAATATATTAATTGCTAAATGTTTTTATTTGGAGAGAAAACTATAAAATATTTCAGAACTGTACAAACAGACCAAATCAGCCCTTTTAATGACTACAGCTGACCCATTTAGAGAAATCACAATAAAATATACTTCAGATTTTAATTAAGGACGCGTCTTAAGAGTAATAACAGAACCATTAAAAAAAAATAAAAAAAGATATTTATCTTTTTTTTTTAATAAAATTTATCTTAAATGAACCGTTTTTAAATATCTTTTCTTAGTATATAAAATGAAACGACACTTACGAAATCAATCGATTCCGCAAAAGAAACTTTACCAAAATGACATAAAACTATAGACGGAACTCTATCAAAACAAGTTTCCTAAAAATCATTGCGATCTTTCGTTCAAATCTGTCGGAACTTTGTAGCGGGCTGTCGAGTCACGCGCTCCGCTGCCCCCATAACTAATACGTATTTTTATTTTCGTGTGAACTATTTTAAAGTTTGTGTATTAATGTATTTATATGCGAACATTTTTAAATAAGGTAAGTTTATTACATAATAAACATTTCTATATTGTACACAGACCACAGTACACTCCAAGCCTAAAAGTTTAAAACAATCAACAGATTAAAAATTTCGTTAGCTGTAAAGAACAACGTTTTCTGACTAGTAATTTTTCAGCACATGTTTTAGTTTAATTAATATAAATCTTTATATATTTAAAGTCATGTCACGTCACGTAACGCGGTGTGTGTATGTTTATGTAGCAAACAGTAACTAGGTCACCGAGCATCACCCGCCCACAGCTCTGGGTCATTGACCTACATATAAACATACCGCCCTCCATTACATCTAATATAGTTTAAAAACGGTTTGCTGACGTCACAAAAATATGGAACTTACAGCTTAAAGCATAAGTAATGATCTCAGAAATATAGCTATGTATATTTAAAACTTAATCATTTTTGTACATTTGTCCCATGATGTCTTCAAATCATTCGCCACACGTGTTTCATACTTTACACCTACTCGCACATCTTACAGTCAACAAGCTCGAGTCTTACATAATATTTTGTTGGTAATGTTTGTTTTGTACTGACTTGACACACTCTCAACAAAAACTATTCCGTAACACGTAAAATACAACATCATTATACAATATCTTTTTAGAAAACAACTACCGACGGAAATTTGAATCATTAATAGACTTAAATGACAACAATAATTAAAAAATGTTTAACAAATTGATAAAAAATATTTTAATATCATTATAGAATTGTATTTTAATGATTTTTTTTATATTTTGATTCAATGATTGGCATAACAAGACCACCTTGGTCATAGTTATGGCACATATATGAGTTGTAATTCTAAATTGATTGTGTAATGTAGGCCACGGCCGACGAGCCCAATACACAATGTAACGTTACCAATTGATAGAGTTGAGATAGCGTTAATATATTTTAAAACGTATGTACATATGTAGGTATGTTAAATTTCATTGGATTCATACAATAGTACACAAATAATGTAGAGTTAAACAGAATTTAAACAGCTGAACTCTAGTACCTTTTGTGCGAGTTCGTGTGTCAACTAAAGATTGATAATTTAATTGTTTTTATTACTGAATTCTTTATGACGAAGATACAGAAAAACTGGTTTGTGACGTTTTGGTCGACGAAACAAGACCAGCTAGGGTTACAGAGTGGACCTCATTAAGCCGGTGATGTTAGAGACACCTTCACACTAAACTATAAACTGTAACGAAACGTGTCTGAAACGTCGTCTCTCAACCATTTATTTCTTGGTTTAAAAAAATATTCTGCTGTATTAATTACTGTCATATGTTAAATGTTTGTTTAGAAGACATCACACCGAGGAACCAGTGACCTGTGACATTTAAACATCACTGTAAGTAACTATTGTTAAATAATAAACCTATCGTAAAACGCGTCCCCTAGTTAGTACAGAAATAAATCATTAATATTGTTATTGTTATTTTTTATTTATTACAATACAAGTTTTAGTATTTTTAGAAATAAATTACACTTAGTGAATAGTGAAAAATTTTAACTTTAAGTTAGCTGCTCGTAAAAACACCAGTATCAACGTTATTTTTATGGATCTTTTAAAAAAAAAAATTGCGACCGTAATATTCATATGTAAGGCAGTGAAATTGTGAATGCTCACGGTGCAACCTAAGGAGTATTGATTGGTTTAATCCTAGCGTGCGGGCATTAGTGTCTGGGCTAAAGGTTAATTGTTACCCAGCCTCAATATGTAGGGTATTCATACAAAGGTTACTTTATCAAGTGAACGACATTTACAGAAACTATTATCTTAGTTTAATTACGTTAATGAGGAAATAATACTAATATCGATTTGTTTCCTTACAGATGACTTCACCGGCAATCAGCAAATCACCTGAAAAACAAAAATCAGACAGCAAGTCTCCAGCTCACTCGACAACAAACACCGAGCCGCCACCTTCACATGCTGATGGCCCCTCGACATCGTCTGCTCCGCCGTCTGATCCGTTCAGCTGGTGTAGGATCTTCAAGCTTGCTGATCTTATGATGAAACAAGGATGTTAGAAGATTCGAGATGAACTGCTCCTTTATGAAATGGAATTTAGAAAATAAATAAGTATTAACATTTAAAATCCATGTAAAGTTAATAGCTTTTTAACAGTTTTATTAATTGGAAACAATAAGTTAACTAAACCAATAACTTCGGTTGGATAAACTGATTGATTTAAATTCTTTATCAATGTCAATATATAAATTATATTTTGAATATTTTTCTGATTTATAATATAGGTAAGAACTTTACTTGTTAAATATATATAGTTGTTAGGTACAGATGACGTAGATACCTTAGGTATATAAATACATACCTATAAATAATTCCATGAATAGAAAGGCAATAAACTAGATGTTCTAGAGAATAGATTTAGTTGAGACAAACATTAATTATACAAAGCGATTTGTCTCCAAGTTTCTCATTAAATATCAGAATACGAATTAGAATAGAATGAATAGGAAAACATATGTTCGTTATTAATGACAATATGATAGCAATTAAAATATAATGCAGAAAGCATTTATTTCTCTACGTTTGAAATAAAGTTATTGTAGCACTAGTCACGTGATAGAGAAGTTATAAACTAGGCGTAATAATTAGTACCATAATGTTATATTTACTAACTACTTCGATGACAAAAATATAAAGGTTTCCTCAAATAAAACAACGTTTATTCCACATCGATTTTCCCTATCTCCTAATTCCGTCAACGTTCAGGTATGGTCCTACCTTCGTGATAGTTATGTTATCAAAACACATGTGTTATATAAATATAAATGAAATAACTGTCCAAAGAAAATATATTATTTATGTGAAAATTTAAATTTCGAATATATTGTATTGTTATCAACTGAGTCTTGTTTTATTTCATTTTAAAACTGTCCACTGCGGTTGTATGGTGGAAAGGAACATATTATAAGGAAAAAGTCGATAGTTAAATATATGAATACTTATCAATAACATTTCGGCGTTAGTTATATAACTATATACGGTACGTTTCACGGCCATCCAGAGGTTCCAGGAAAACTATAATCTTAAAATATAAGAATTGCATAATTAAAACTTATGTCCTGTTGCAATGTCATCTTTTGCTGCATCATGTATCTTCTGGTATCAAGTGTCATGGCCAGATAATCCTTTTACAGAGTCAACAACGTCATTCGTTATACCATATTTTATCCATACAACTCTGTTTCCCCGACCATGTTCGTTAAATTGTTCATGTTTCGCGTACATAATACGTTGATATAAATCTTTCAAACCAGCACAATACAACTGCTTTAACTAGCGTAGGTACTTCTTTATTTTTCAGCGTTGCCTTTATTTAATGTACTTTTACATAAATAATTTATATCCTGCTAATAAAGTTTGGTTTTGTGACGTCACATTAAAATTTAAAATAATAAACGCAGTTTAGAAATGAAATAAAAATAAGTAAAAATGAAAATAGCTGTTTTCTGTCGATTATTTTAAATACATACATAAATTTTAAAATATGTGACGTCACATCAGGAGGGGGGGGGGGTATAAAAATGTGACAACCTGTGACAAGGATGGGGGAGGGGTTCGAAAGTCCTAAAATTCGTGAGACGTACTTTATAGATGGCCCCTTACTAAAATAATTACTGTTATTGGTTACATATTTATATTAAAATATTACCCATATTTTAAATATAATAACTAAATATCAGCATATTATAAAATTAAATGTAGTTCTTTATATATTGTATTCTCAGCTATCAACGGTGCAGTGTGTACAGTTAATAGGTACCTATTTATATATTCACAATCGATCCGTGCCAAGACGTGCACGCTATACAGTTTGGGATTTATTCAGTCCATACCGTCATAGTGACATAAACATCAAATAGCACTTCTTCTTCAAGAAGTGTTGCTTATGTTAACATATAGTAGACTAAAAAGGAAATAATACTTCAGGTTTACTTATAAAAAAACATATCCGGGGTATTTCTCTATAGCAACATCGGGCGAATGTCTCTCACCAAATCGGTCTAGCAGAAAACAGTCCTCAAATCTAGATCTAAGCTTCTCAAAAACTTGCTGACTCCTTAACCGATTCTTCCATAATTTCATTATTTAAAAGAACAATTGTAGTTAGTTTATCTTCACAGAAAAAAATCCGTTGGAGTGAAATCAGGACTAGATGGACGTGTCATCTTTCAGTGATATGAATTACCTCTGCAAACATCTACCTAACCAACGTTAAGCAGTAATTGCACCGTCAGGTAGGAAAAAAGAACACGTACCTCGCCTATACACCTGTAGGTCCAAGTTCACAGTTACAATCTGTAATTCTCTAAGGAAATATTAATGATCCCGGCCTCCGGGTACTAAGAGACTTACTCCCAGCAAGCGCAGAAGTCTGATGTTTTCAACATAGATATTAGATGGTTGAAGATCTAGATTCTAGAGCCTACGATTTTGTTTGTTATACACTTTTAAGTGAATGGGAAATGCTGGAGAATTTTATTGACTGTTATTAAAAAAAATTCTTACTTAGATCGTGTACTTGGGAAACATCAGTCTTTTTATTGATTAGAAGCTTGGATTTAGAAGCAATCGAGCTTTTATTGCTAGTCATTAATGAAGTACTAATTTTATTACTTTACTAGACGAGCTATTCTATTTAATGGCTAACTGTCCCCTTTAGTATAACTGTTAAAACGGTAAACGGGTAATATGGCAGCATTATTTACTCATTGCAGATCTATAAACTGACTGATACTTTCAAGATCCCAATGTTTCAATACGACATCACAGCACTTAACACTGTCGTTAAATACTAATTGATTTTGAAATATCAACGACATAAACCTCTGACTGCCTAAAAAGGTTTAAAACGCCGTTCGCTAACAACGGAATTAGTGTAAGTGCAATATAAAATACACATGACTTTAAATTCAAGTTTCGTCAGCCTCGACTTAAATGTTTCGTGGTTGAGTCGGGAATGAAAAATAAAACAAATGTCAAGTATTATTTTTTTTTAATAGTATTGGTAGGTAGGAGGTACATAACACACAGGAGTCTGGGCTTTTTGGATAAAGGGAAGTAAAGATACAATACTATTCTCAGTATGTACAAAATATACAATTACATCTATACCTAGCAATTTAATCTTACAGTAGAAATATGATCACAATATTTTTATATCCTTAATACAAAGTTACATCTAAAACCGTAGCTACGCGAGCGGCGCGGCGTCAGCGGCTGCGGCTGCTGCTATATAACAGTCTAGTCACCTCACCTTCACTTTTGCTGCACACTTGAGATCAAATGTTAATTTTATACATATTTAAGCTACAACTCTCACGCGGGCAGCAGCCGCCGCCGCCGACCGCAGGCCGCGCCCCCCACTGGGTGCACCCGAACAAACCCGATCTCACCCGAACGCACCATACTCTGGGCCCGAGCGGTTCCGCCGAACCGCACCATATTATACTTCTCATCACACCTACCACCTACCGCTCAGTACCGCTCAGTCTGCGACCACCGACCAAATGAAACGTACACCGTGTCCGAAAGGAACGTTCTCGTATTAATATTAGACATTAGTAATTGACACTTTGACGTAAAACGGAGGGATGCAATTACTTATTGGCAAATTTATAATTTTGTTTGCATTCCGATTACCAAAAAATAATTACATCGCAGCAATAAATAAATAATGAGTAAATACCGATTTGACATCAATAAATATTTCTTCTATAATTCTCATGTGCCGTCTACTATCTCATATATTTATCTCATTATCAAGACTAAATACTGTTACGCTATATTTACTGGAAACTTATTTACATCGACTTCCTTCATAAGGAAGTCAAATACATATTTTGGGCGACCGTTTACTAATAAAATTATGTTTAAAATTAATGGACGAAGTGACAGTTCGTTAGTGTTTCTCCTAGCTAAATCGGGAACCGCTTGCGACGGAAGCATGACCAAACATATAACATTTTTACAACTATATATTTTAATCTTAAAAAGAATATACATGTTACGCGTGCCGTTTACTTCTATATCGTACATATAAAATTACAAGACATAAAATATTTTGTACTCTGTTTTTAGTACGACGATCGAGTCGCAATTTCCTCTTAACAATACTTTGAAAAAAGTCGATTAACCAATTTTTTATATAAAGACAATTGTAAAACACGGATAAGACAATCGAGAAAACCGGCCAAACTCTACGCAGACGCCATGAAGCTGCGAGAAGTATAATATGGTCGGTTCGTATTACGACAGCAAAATGTGTTTGAAACGTCGGGGCTCAGTCGAGAGATCGCGTCGGGTGAGGCGAGTGGCGTGGAATGGAGAAAACTTACTGTCCGAACATCCGATGAGTAACGGCCGATGAGACGTCACCACTACAAACTGACGAGGTTGCGTCCGGCGTGTGACGCGACTCGCGTATACACACATCGGATGCAACCTTCACTGTACAACATCCAGAGGACAATGACTTCGGTTAGTTTTAATATTACACATTAGAAGCGAGAGGCACGACTGGCCGGCAATCATCTGCATTTTATTATCTTAATTTGTCATGATAGTAGAGACGGCAGACAAATTAAAAGCATAAAATAAAGTGTTACAACGAGTTCGTTTTAAATATGACTTCGATTACTTCTCTTACACTGAGCATTTGGAAGTGATGGCCGCTATATGCCGCCAAATGTCGTGTACACTACACACACATACACAACACGCAACATAGGGAGTGACGTCACATGGGCCGCTACGATCACACATACTCATTCCTGCGTATGCTTTACAAGACTACTTATAAGCCTACAATAAGTCAGAATCACAGTTTATTTTCCACGTGTATTTTTTTATCGTTTTCCATAGAATTAAGTTCCTTATCGTTAACAGTATTATCGTACGACCCCGTTATAAGAGTTCTGCATTACCTACCGTAATGATCTAAGTGAATAAATCCAATTTTAGTATGGGTAGATCAGGTATTTACAACATTTAAATTACTTTAGATCCTAGGCTTAAAACAAAATAACAATTTACACTAACAATAAAAAATGCTCGATAGATTGCCACCGATCTAATCGAAACCCAAAATTATTAAATATATTTAACTGACTTCGCACGTCAATATCATATTTTTATAAATTTAAACTCCGAACAAGGCCGATCCCAGTCGACCATAACAAAAGTACTTTACAAAGCTACATCCTAAACCTAACCTTAAATAAATAGACGAAGGCGGCTTCACACGCGGCACTGCACTCTATACATGCACGTCCATGCGCGCCGAGCGTATCGCCGACACTAGCGTTCCTCACCACCACGATCGTTCACACGAACGTCCACAGTCCGCGGCCGCAGTCCAGCGTGCTGCGGCCGTTCACATTATAAAGAAGTTTCACAACCTGGATATATTTACATTTTTTTGTTAAAACACTCATCGAGCAGCGTGTATAAATAGTACAGTTGGTCACGGTCGAGATCGAATATTCTAAATTCCGAGAATACGAAGTCCAGTCCGGTCCGACGCGGGTGTAGGAGTGGGGCGCGCCCGCAGGCGGCGCAGGCGGGTCCTCATCCGATGGCCGTGGCGATGACGATCAGCAGGTGAGCTATGTTGGACACGCGGTGCATCAGGTCGGGGGCGATGCGGGTCAGGTTCTCGTTGGCGAACTCGCACGACGGGAATATGTGCACCGTGTACATAGACTGTAGCAACAACAAACATATCATACACGGGACTCGTCACGTCAGAAACGCCACTCTCATCAGTTTTATATGAAACATTTACAAACTCCTCGTCCCATTTCCCTGTTATAAATAAACAAACGCTACATCAAAAATAAGTTACTTAAAACGGGAAATTAGTTTGCGATGGTTATCTCAACTAAATTGCTCGTCCGTCTAAACTTAGTTCCAATGATTATAACATTGATAAATTATTAAAATCCGTCTCTATTCCCATGAGACTACTCTATATTAATAAACCGCTTTACCTGATGGTGACCCGGGGTGGGCGCTACATTAACGATGCCGGCAGCCTGCTTGCGCTGCAAGTAGGTGATGAAGCCGGCCGTCAGGTTGGTGGACTGCTGAAGCACGTCCATGTGGTCGCGGCCACAGGGTAGCGCTAGCAGCATGCAGTGTTCATTTTCGAGCTAACGAGAATAATAATATGAAAATACAATTAAAACGCCTTTTGGAAGTCACGGCAATTAATGCATTACAAATATTCTAGGGCGTTGTAAGCCACGATGAGCAGAAAAATCCTGCATAAGTAAAAGTTCTCCCAGCTGTAGCGCTGTGTCAAGAAAAATCGGTACCTTCATCTTGCGATGTACTTGGTCCAGCTGAGCTGGTTCTAGCCTCATGCGCTGAGCGATGCGCAATAAAGAGGCGGCCGTGCCGTCAGAGTGTCGCGACAGCGCGTCAGCCGCCACACCAGGGTTGCCACCCACGAAATGCATCTGCACGGCCGCCGAGTCGTTCTTGAGAGCCAGCAGACCTTGCCACATGACCGGGTAGCGCTGAGGACGGAAACACGTTAGAATTAATTACGGACGCAATAATAGAATAATAACGTTTTGTGTCCTCGACTAACCCGCAAAAGCATCTGTAGGGAGTCCGCCTCCCTGGGGACCTGCGAGGCGTGTGGCGGGCCGGGCGCGGCGGGCGGCGGCAGCGCGGACGACGGCCGAGACGTGCCGTGAGCCGGAGGCGGAGACCGACCGCATCGCACCGCGTACACTTTAAACACAAATTACACAATATATATCATTAGTTAGAGGACCAACTACACCAGAAGAATTCTTTAGAAAAGTTTTTCGTAAGAAATGGGCATATTTTTGTAAGAAAAACTGTATTGTGTACAATGGGGCGTTGAAATAAGCACTTTTGCTAAATTTACTGTTTCACTTCGCTTGGGAGTATGTAAAAATATATCTTTTCTATTGTAACGGTTTGTCGACACTTACTGATATGCCGGTCGTGCGGCGAGGGCGAATGCGCCGGACGGGGCACACGAGCCGATGGAGGACGACGCAGTTCCAGAGGAGGCGTCGGAGCCTCCGAGCCCTCGGCGTCCAAGGCGCCTCTGTAAAATAATTTATGAGTTATTTATTGCTAAAATTCAGTAAAATCAAAGGTTATTTGCAAGGAAACATGTTATTGTCATTTAAAGTAAATTATAGCGTTTTTTTAACGTAGCCTTGTTTTTATACTTATCGTAATAGATTATTACGCAGATACTGTAATATTAAGTTTTTTATAATTTCGTAAAAATAACTAACCTAGTAAAGGATGTTGGCGTGTCCCTGTTTTCTTGTTGGGTCGCACGGAAATGTTGCTGATACATTTGGTAATGATGATGTGAAAAATGCGGGTATACACCTTCGCCCTGCAAATAAAGACGTGCCAATTAGAATCCAAGTCTTCTGTAGTAAAATAATATGATTGTAAACTTTTTTTTATATAAATATAAACTTACAATTGCCATAGGTCCTTGTGGACTGCCAGCGGGTACACTGGTGATAGTAACGCGTGATCCTGGTAGAAAAGATAATGACATCCCAAATTATTATTATTTTAACAATTTTTAACTCACTTTTTGTGTGGATTTTGTCATTTGTACACCAAATCTATGATTGCAACGAACCTGGATGATGGTTTTGTCCGATGACGGCGACCTGTTTGGCGAGTGGGGGATGGTGTGCACCCCGCGGCAAGCTGGCCGGGCCCGGGTACGCGCCCCGGTACAGCGCTGCCCCCGCGTCCATACCACCCATAGCTCCACCCATAGCGCCCATCGCGCCCAAGGGACCCATGGCGGCGATCGGCCCTCCTTCTCCATCGCCACCCCTGTTTAAAAGTTTTGATCAGATGTTTTTCGTTCCTCATATCTAACTAATTCCTCCGACCTTAATATGATTTACGTAGATTCAATTTATAACTACTGACTTTTGTGATTAAATTAGTCTAGATTATTAAATAACATATTTGTGAACATATAAAAAGCAAAGTTGCATGGGAAACCTGTTCTTTCAAGTTTTTTACCTGACAAGGATGGGCGTAGCTCTATCGGGCAGGTGATGTGAGGAAGGTGGTCTATGCGGCAGGGCGGGGGACTGTACCCTCGCATCCGTCGCCTCCGTGGCTCCCACGGGCATCATGTTAGAGGGTACATTGTCCACGAGTCGTCGCCCGTAGCCCGCGTCGCCATCACCAATGGCACCCTCAGCCGGTGGCGGGAGACGTTCCGGCTCCGACGGTAAGATGGATCGTTCTTGAATACGGTTGGTCGCGTTAGCAGCCGCCTCGAAAGCGCTGGCGAGCTTTGCGCTGATTTCGGATATCATCTTCTTGGGTGGTTTCATTATAGGTATCGGGTTGTTATTAGGTGGACAGGTGGTGGCACTCTGACTGGTAACTATAAGAGGCTTAACGACAGGTTCGGGAGTACATTTGGTGGGTGGGATCGTGGGTTCTAATTTCGGTATCTTGGACTCTTTGATTATTTCGTCAGTTTTAATATTTTCTTCACAGCTTTCCGTGGAAGCATCTGACAAACTTCTATCCCTTGTTCTTTTAACTCCTCTGGGAGATTTCCGTGTGTCACTTGAGAGCGCTTTATCGCCCGTTTTATTGACAGTTTGTCTTGTACATTTCTTTTTATTCGAATCTTTGTTATTAGTTTTAAATTGATTGGCCGTGCCTTTTACGACATCATCAATGATGTCATCGACGGAACTCCTTTGTATATCTTTTTCTTGGAGCCGTCGAGACTTTCTTGTATTTATTGAGGGCGATGCAAAGACATCAGATTTTTCTTCCTTATGTTTTTCAGTGACTTTTACAGGGTCCTTCTGTGCTATACTTAAGGTTGAAACAACGGTATTGGAATTGCCAGAAAGAGGACTTTTTATAGTCAATATTAAACGTGGTCTTACTTCTGTTTTATTAGGTGACGAGACTGTTTCATCCCCAGAATCTTCATGAAAATCGTACACATCACCAGGCATATTATTAGCATTGGTATTTATCATGTTTTTAATTTTTTTGTCTACCTTCCCCCGACCTCTGCCACGTTTCGAAGTACCTCTAGGAGTTTTTGCTATTTGACGGGTATGTACCTTATCCGGATTTCTGTCAGATTTCTTACCCCTACCACTACGGCCACCTCTTTTACCAGTACCAATTTTTTCTGTAACATAATCTTCCATCAAACTATTATCTTGAAAGGGGTCTATTGCGTTTTCAACAACTTTATTCTCATTTGGTTTTTCAGTTTTAGCGGTCTCACTTTCTTCAATAAAAATCTCATTTTGAACATTTCTTTCAACGGACTTTTTCATTTCAATTACTAAAGGCTGTTTGGTTGTATTTTCTTCTATTTTCTTTTCTTCGACATTGTCACTACATAACGAATCAACTTTCTTAATAACAGATTCTATATTAATTATATCTTTGCCTGACCAATACTCACTTTCATCTAGACTTTTTATATCATTTGTAGGTGCTTGCGTTTGAATACAAAGTGGGTTATAGAAATCATTTTTGTTAACACCGGATTCAGGTCTTATAGAATCGTTTATATCGACACTAGTTGGTATTGCGGGAGCGTGGTTTTCTTTTGCGATAGTTGTGTTACTTTCCATTGGTTTCGATAAGTCATCCTCATCAGTTTTAGGAATTTTCTCGGTTATACATAGCATGTTGTTATCAGGTTTAATTTTTGTTGATAGTTCATTTTCGCATTTTTTTACTGAAGACATATCTACAGAGTCAGATTTTTTAATAGTGTTTTCGTTGTCTGCTTCGTTTTTTATAAAATTTTCTACTTCATGTTTCATAAGAGCTACATCATTATCAATGCTGTTTCTTCTATTTTGTACTTGACCAATAATTGCAACATTTTTATTAACATTAATGTCAATCTTTTTGTGATGTTCATTTGTTATTTTAATTTCATTTATGTTATCTTTTAAGAGCTCTTCGAAATCAGTTTCACATTTACCAACACGATCTATGGGTGACAGATGGGTTACAGGTGAAGGTTGTTGTATATTATTTTGTTGTCCTAGTTCTTTATGAGATGTTTCCGTTCTATCCTCGCTGGCTTGGATTTCGTTATTGGAATGGGCGTCAACCTGCTCACTTTCACTTCTAGTATGTAGCCTTAAAGTAGGTTTTGGATTAGGACTAGTTTTCAAAAGCAATGGAGTCATCACAACATTAGCGAGGCTGGATGTTGTAACAACAACTGTGGTCGACAACTCTTGTTTAACTCCAGGCGATGACGTTCGTACAGCCGCCATTGATAAAACAGAAGGAGGGCCTTTTGCAGGTTCTAGTTGAATAACACTTGTTATAGGACTTGAAGATACAAGTCTTTGTGTATTTATGGAATGGATGACATTTGATCCGTGTCCTCTGCTCACAGTAGTTACTTCTTGAAGATTACACGTTACCGATTTTGTATTGGCTTGAATTATATTAGAAGAAGAATAAGAAGGACCCGATAGATGTATAATCGGCGAAGAAGTAGCGGCGATGATATTTTCAGATTTGCTTATGTGAGTATCTCTCTTGTCACTGAATGGGCTTTTATTATTTATTAAGACTTTGTTTGGTAAATTCAAGCCGGAATTTATATTACTCACATGAATTGAATTTTGCACAGGTATAAGACGATTTTGAGCCATTACAGTTGAGACCGAGCTTTGCAGTCTGTTAGGTGATAAAATAATTTTAGAAGCATCTGGTGGACTGTCCATTTTTCCCCTGTCTCCTGGTATTGTCTGACAGATTTTTTGCTGTTGAATTAACACAGAATCGTAAGATCCGCTTCCTTTGGTTGACTGAATGATGTTAGCATTTATTTGCTTTGAAATGGGAGCAAGAACCGGTGTTACAGGTAATCGATTAAAGTGTATTGGAGTTCCCTGAGTTTGCACTAACACAGAATTGGGTCTGTTTGGCGACACCATAGCTCTCGCATGCGGAATATGCATACTGTGTATAGGACTTAGTGGTGACTGTTGCATTCGAACCACTGTTACTTGTTGACCCTGAGCGCGTTGCTGCGCTGTGCTCGGTGATCCAACAACATTTTGAGGTGAAGTACTCAATAAAGCCATATTAGGTAAACGTGGTGAAGTCATACCTTCTGTTTGTACACTAGATTTCGGACTCAAAATTAAAGGTTCACTATTTATCCTTGGTGATATAACAATGTTAGTTGGCTTTTGATAAATAATATGGGGTTCAGGAATTTTGATTGTTGGAGGTTGAATGTTAGATACTTGAGGTCTAATCATTTGATTTATCACTTGGTAAGGAGCTGTACTAACCCTGTTTGAATTTATAATAGGCCTCAAAGTGTTATTTATCTGAACTTTGGGACTATGTGATGTTTTAATTTGTACAATATTTGTTTTTATATGAGTTTGGGTATTTTCAGAAATTTCTCGGCTGCTAGCAGAACTAACAGGAACATTGGCTACTTGAGATTCTATTAACTTATTGTTTGACAAAGTCCAAGATGTAATGACTGGAGTCGCTGTTGATGTAATTTGTTCCACAGTTTCTTGTTTTTTAGCAGGGGGTTTAACCTGTTCCTCCTTCACATTATTAATCGATTCGTTAATTTCTTTCTGTACAGAATTTGCCATTGTTGGTTTCGGCTTCGTGATAACAATGCTACTAACTTCGGTAGATTGAGCAACAGTTATTTTGGTGTTATTATTAAGGGATTGGTTTGTTGCTATGAGGTCAACCGGTAATCTGTCTATAGTATCCTGAGTAGTGTCCTCTGTTTCCTCGGTATCCGTGTCAATCAACAAAAGATTATCGTCAGACACTGGTGTATCAGGTTTCATTTCCATTTCACTGGCATTTAAATTTTGCACAGCCTGTCTCATCTCTTCTGCATCTTCTTCAGGGATGAGTTCACTTTCGATCGTAGTATTTTCTATCTCCATTTCATTGGACGTGTTGCATTCTACTTCTTCATAACAATCAAAAGTATTTACTTTACCTCCAAAACTTTCACCAAGTAAAGCGGCTACAGCATCTTCAGTTTCTTCTTGTGAAATTATAGCCCGAGGTTTTTCTTCTAATTTTTTGTCTAATTTACAGTCACTTATATTTTTTTCACTTTGCACAACAGGTTTTTCAATTTCTGGTTCTAAATTAGATATGCTTTTAACCGCCACTTCACTTTCTTTTACATCTGTGTTAACATTAGAATCCTCACTATCAGGTAATGATATTTCTAATACTTGATCAATTGGAGGATCTTTCGGTAGGGGCACTTCACTGATGTCTTGAACAATATTGTCTATAGGGGGAGGCATAGGTATGTCTGTCACTTCAATATTTCTTGTCATTTCATAATCAATCTCGACTTCATCGTCAACGACGAGACTTTTAGGAGTATCATACTCATTTGTAGTGTTATTGGTATCTTCTGCATTTAAAACAAAGGTAGGGCTATCTGTTATTCTTGGTAAACTCGGAGATTCAGATAAAGATTTACTGTCATCCGACTTATCTATTATTTCAACTTTAGGAATATCGGTAGGTAATGGTATATCGAGTAATGTTTTTGGTGATAATTGTTCCATATGATTATCTAAAAATGAATCCATTTTATGTAACTTCTCATGATGATGTTCTTTACGGCTTTGTCTTTCTTCTCTATTTCTCTTCTTTTTCTTTTTTCTCTCTCGAGATTCTTTTTTGGACTTCTCATTATATTTATTTAAGTCTCCTTTATAATTGATACCCATATATTTCAAATCACTTTCAGAATTGACTTTAGCTTCTGTTTTTTCTGATCTAGAATGGTTGTTGTCAACATTTGACTCTTCGAATAATCTAGCTTCAATAGCTTTACTTACAGCATCTACATCCAAGCTGTTATCATCTTCTTTAACGAAATGTCTCTTTTCTTTTCGTCTCTTTTCTTTTCGCCTTTTAATTTCCTCCTTGTCTCTGATCTTCATTTCATCACTACTTAATTTATCAGCTGCAGTACATAACGATGTCTCACATTCTGGTGGCAAAACATCAACTCTATTGCTTATAGTCTTGACCTCTCTGTCAGATTCATCTGACAAAGGACCAAATATGTCTTCCATTTTGCCTTCCTTTTTGTTATTATTTGACATTGCCTCCAACACTGTGTCAAATGATTGGTTGGGAGAACACTTCTCAATTTTTATTTTATCCTTTTCTTCCTTTGGTTCGTCAGCATCAATACTATCACGTATCTTATCTCTTCTTTTTTCTTTTTTATTACTGTGTCGGCGACTTTTATCAGAATTCTTATGTTTGTTTCTAATTTCTGTAGAACCATCATGATTACTTTTGTTTTCCTCGTCCGAATATGTAAACTTATATCTCTTTTGTTTTTTCTTATGTTTTCTGCGTAATTCAGAAGATATTCTATTCGGTATTGATTCATTTTCTGAAGACAAGTCATTTGGGAAAGTTTTTGTGAATGACATTCTATAATCATTATCATTTTCAAATGTTGGTTTAAGTCTATTATCTTCGCTATCGCTTTTACCGAACAAATTTAAAAGCGATGTTTTCTTAACTTTATCTTCGCAGGGTTGTTTTAGCTGTATATCTGCATCAATGTCTTTGCATTTCGTAGAAGATTCAGAATCTGAAAAAACTTCTTTCTTAATTCTATCAATAAAACATGGACTTTTACTGGCTTTCCTCCGACTGTTCTCATCATCAGATGAGTCAGACATAATCCGTGTTCTTGAATTTTTACGCGATAATTTATTAGAGGAATCCTCTTCATTGCTTATTGTGTCGAAATAATCATTAGTTCTATTACGGTCATATTCAAGACTCGACCCTTGTGATTTCTCACGTTTTTTACTGTGTATTGTAATGTGATCTTCATCGGATGAACTATCCATTGATATTTTACGAGATTTACGTCTTTCACTATCAGAATCACTGTCTTCATCCCAACTTGATCTTTTCTTTTCCTCACGTTTAGCCCTACTTTGTTTCAATTGACTAAACTTGGCTTTTATTTTTTCTTGTCGCTTTTCTTCTTCCTGTTTTTGCATATTTTTACATGATCTAGCTTTCACTTTATCATACATAGATATGTTATATTCGTCATCAACTATATCAAATATTGAATGCTTTTTGGGTTCATCTGAATCCGAGGTATCAGTACTATGTAATTGTTTTCTATTTCGTCGCTTGATGTTATCAGTTTTCTCATCCTTGCTTTTTCTTTCAGTAGACATCCTTTTCTCTCTGGAAATATCTTTTTTCTTGTCATCACTTTTAATTCTTCTATCATCTTTTATTTTGTTACCTATCTCTGCTTGCTGTAAGGCATCTTGTTGCATCTGAAGTTCTTGAATTTGTTGCAATTGTTGTATTCGTTTTTTCTCCTTCATCTCTTTCCTTAAAGCTTTTTGTTTCTCGTCTTCTTCGCTAGACCGAAGTTCTAAGGTAGCCAGAAAATCAAAATTATTATGCAGGGGTTCGGATGAAATGTTTGTTGGAGCAGATATTGTTTTGCTTTCAATACTTTCGATCGGACTTTTTCTGGATGTCTTAAGTTTATCGTTACCGATTTCTTTTGTGTCCAAGCATTTAGGATTAGTAAAAGTTGTATCAGGTGGTTTGACTTGATTTTTCTTGTCGTCTTTAGTTTTACTCTCAATTATTTTAGCGAAATGTCCCTTACTAAACTTTGTGGTTTTGTGTCTTTCAACAGATTTACAGTCCTTAGATTCGCGACGTTCACTTTTACCTTTCTTTATTTCCTCATT
This sequence comes from Danaus plexippus, assembly GCF_018135715.1. Taxonomy (NCBI): domain Eukaryota; kingdom Metazoa; phylum Arthropoda; class Insecta; order Lepidoptera; family Nymphalidae; genus Danaus; species Danaus plexippus. The sequence continues at coordinate 3,326,336 of NC_083548.1, read as the reverse complement.
GAGACAATCTATGCTGTCTTGTGAAGACATTCTTCGCTTATGGCCTATATTAGACGGCAAACTTGAACACGAGTTTAAACGCTCTTTTCGTTTAATGTCAACGCTAGGTGAGTCTAGTGAATAATGTCTCGACTTTTCAGAATTCTCTGTTTTAATTTTCTTATTATCAACATAGCTTTCTATTTTATTCCTAAAATGTTGCTCAGAAGGATCTTTTTCATCTTTAATTTCACTTTTAATTTTTGTTTTACCATCCAATTTAAGGTGGTCGTGATGTTTGATTGTTGGGTCTTTATCAGTTGTATCTACTTTATTCACTACATCCGAGAGACTCTTAATTCTTGTTTTCATGTCTTCCTTTAGCTCAATGTTTTCAGATTCCCTAGATTTTGAAGAATCGTGGGAAGCTCTTGATGTTGTAGAGTCTGTCGAATCTTTTCGACAAATATCTCTAATAGATTCATCTCTGGAACTTTTTCTACTTTTCGATGAGTCCCCTTCCCTCTTATTATCACGCTTATTATCACTATCCTTTTTCGGTCGATCATTTTTATGCTTTTCTTCCTTTTTTGAAGCCTTAGCCATACTTTCATTATCTGGGATATCTTTTTTCCTGTCCCTTTCTTGTTTATCTCTTTTGTGATTGTCATGACGAGATGTTTTATCTTCAATTACTTTAGATCTTTCAAAATCGCGATCTTTATCTAAGGTTTTGTCTCCTTCTTTCTCGTTTCTAGTTCTGTCAGATTTATCTGTATGTATTTTTGTACTAAGAGAATCATCTTTAACTTTACGTTCTTTGTCGTGTTTATCAAACTTAGAACTAGTTTGCTTGATTTTTGATTTATCTCTTTCTATTTCCTTGTCTAATTTGTCACGAATATGTCTTAATTTATCTTTTTCAATTTTAGCACAGTCCTCCTGAAGTTTACCAGCAGCCTTTTCTTGGGGCGGTACAGAAGTAGTTGATACATTCACGTTATTAGATTTATCACATTTTACGTGGTGTGTCTCATCAATTTGTTTCAAAAGAATATTATCTTTTGCACAAGTGATACTTTTCAAAAGCATCTCCTTGTTACTTTTTTCAATATGACTTGACTCTTCTGCCGGTTCCGTTTTATTTTTAGGTAAATCAATACTATTTAATGAATGAAAATGACTTTCTGATTGCACTCTAAAGTTGGTAGCATTCTTGTTAGTGGCGTTATGATACTTGTCTTTAAATCTTTCATTTTGCTTGGGTTGACAATTGAATTCACTTTTTTTATCGTGGTCTAGCTTTTGTTTCATATCCATAAGCATTACTTCAGTCTTAGAAGAATAATCGCTTGTTAACATATATTTATCACTTTTGTTCATGTCCATGCTCAACTCTTGTTTTAATTCACTTTTTGATTCTAGACATCGTGATTTAGTATCTTCTCTGAAACATTTTCTTTCGAACTTATTAAAGAAATCACTAGCTTTAACTTTCTCTTCAATGATTTCCTCCTTCTTGATAGATGTTACCGCGGAGGTTGTAATTTTATCTTCACAAATAATTTTATTGTCTCTAATATTATATTTTTCTTGGATTTCCAAAATACTTTTTTCAATGGACTTTTCTAGACTTATTCTTTCCAAGGTCGCCTTGTCCGTTATTGTTGCAGTCTTACTGTCGTCAACATTTGATATGAAAGAGTTTCTTCTTCTATTTTCTTGTGTTTCTGTTTCTGGCAGTGAACGGATTTCGGATTTTTCACTTGTCGGAGAATGCTTCTTTTCAAAATTTTCCAACATTGGCCTATCAATCGAAGGAGTGCGCAATCGCATTCTTATCTCTTGACCGTTCTCGATGTCTACATGCTTGGTTATTTTATCCATATTTAATAGTCTACTTCTATCATATTCTTCTGGTTCCGGTGGTTGCGTGAGACCCGCTGGATTCGTTAATGGCGTATTGACAGCTGAAGTATGCATTCCGTGAACGGGAAAAGGATATCGTAGGACACGAGACGTCGAAACCGGTAAAGAACGCGGGCTACCTCCCGGGCTCGGTGCGCGGGTGGCACCCTCCAACCGTTCAGAATCCTCATCGAACACAGAGCGCTTAGCCAAAAGAGAACGAACTACATCCGAGGGCTTCACTTCATTGATATCCAATTCCAGTAAACGATGACGAAGTCGGGATCTATCAGGAGCGTCGATGTGGGCTCGCGATCCCGTCCACCTCTCATACTTTTCGTCAAGAGACCGTATACGCTCCTCCAGCGAGGGTGAGTGAGGCGCCGAGCCTCCACTAGAGGAAGAAGCGGAGGGCGGGCGCGGCGGCGATGCGGGGGCCGGTGGCAGAAGGCGTGGCTGCGGTGGTGCGGCTCGTAACAACTGTACGGCAAACTTCGGCAGAGGGAGACTCATGGGCAGCGGTGGTCGCTCCCGCGGTGGGCGACGCGGCTCCGTGGGGGGCGCATCTAGCTCGTCTCTCAAGGGAGTACCAGCACGTGACGCCCGAGACCCTCTCGATTCAGATCCATCGCGTCGTCTGCGATGCCTCCGCCGGGATGAGTGACCGCGGGACCCCGATCGGGATCGACGAGATCCACCACCAGCGCTACGGTGCCGCTCCTGAGACATAATATGTTACAGATAGAGTTTTACTCTTATTAATTTAATTTTACATATTCATATTAATGATATAGCAGAATTTCTTATGTTTCGATGAATGCAATTGACCTTTGAATGCTTTCTTCCTTCGGGACTGGAATCCCTCCGATGTTTATGCCCACGGTGAGGAGAAACGACTACTGACTGCAAACGTTCTTCATAGTTTGCATCATCTGTTTGTGGACTAGATCCTAAATCATCAAATACCCTAAAAAAAGCAATAATCTAATTAATGGAGTTATAAAAAGACTTATATAAAATATGTAACAAAAACATAAAGCAAACAAATTCTAACGATTGAATAAAAGCAGTCACAAATAATAGTACTTTCGGGTCTTAGAATTCCGCGCTGGACAAAACTTTTATTTAAGGTCAGAGAAAACTTATAACACATCCTAAGAAAATGGAATTTTACGACCCGTTCGGAATTAAGGTTCTACTAAGAAGGAACTAAGAAACTTGGCAGTTACATCAAATTCCATTCTAAATTGACAACATCAAATCTACCAATGTTAATATGTACACATGTCTTATATTAGTACAAAAATAACAACTAAGAAAGCGACAGGTTACCGGAACAACACCTGCTCATAAGTAATAAGTAAAGAAAAAAATAAAGAAAAAAGGCTATAAGGTATCTTTTGGGTATGCAAATTAATACTTAAAAACCTTCGAGGTCGTGGAGAATATATTTGAAAAATTATTTTGGCAGAATGCTACCAAAATAATTTAATAGAATATTAATAAATATAAGAACCTACCAAATCATTGGGACCAGGTGTTGTGAGTTAAGCTCCAAACCGCTATGTCGTTCAGTGGATCGTTATAAAAACCGATAACAATATTCTTACAATTTTATTATAAACTTAAAACCAGTAATAACCTGTATCTACGATCGGCCGCGTATTCAGCAGGATCGTAATGATCGTTTGCATTATATCTCGGAGTCCGTGACGAGGCACGACTAAAACTCGGCGCTCTCGAGCGATTCGTCCCAGCGGCCTCGTATCTGTGAATCAATTAATCGATAATAATACAATGAGATAAAAAAATATTTTATTATATCATAAAAAGTCAACACCTACCGAAGAGTCTCGTGCCGTGGCGCTACGTACCGGCCGGGCAGTTCTCCCGCAACCCGTTCAGCTCCTGCGAGGGCAGCAGAACCACCATGTTTTTCCAATTGCTCGTAAAACGCTTCCTGTAATGTATTAAATATAGCAAATTAAAAGTGTTCCTTCGATACGCACCCGTGTTCGATGTATGGAAGATGGTTAATATTCTTCATACCTGGCACTCCCTGGAGGCGTAGTCGACACAGAGCCTCGGGTGGTCGGGCTCGGCGGCGGAGAGCTGTGCGGCGACGCGTCGGAGTTCCCGCACGGCGCCGCCCGCCGCCGCCGCCTGCTCGAAGTGGACGAGGGCCGCGCCCGCCGCGCGGTCCACGCACACCGACGTCGCCGCGCCGCAACGAGACACGGCGCCCAGTACCTGCGCCACACAACACCTTACACATGAGAATGCGAACGGAAGGAAACTACTAAACTAAAGGTGCTATCGAACACTTCCTTACGGATTTAAAAGAGAGAATTTACACTTAACCAGGAATATAGCTGGCAAAGTTGAGTAAAATAATCTGTTATGTACAGAGTCGGACGACCTTAAAATACACATTTTTTGAAATAATTCCAAACCATTGATGTCGGGTAGTTCAACTAATAGGCATTATTTAACATATTTAATGTTTTCTATTCACTGATAGACTACCACCATTAAGTCAGGCTTACGTGAGGCTAAGCGAGGTCAGCGACCCTGCTGTACTTTACAAAATAAGTTTTCAAGTGTGTATTCATAAAACTTTTGCAACTGCCGAATTTGAGGAAAAAAACAGAATAAGAGAAATTTTGTTATTAATTAAGAAAAATAAGTATTGAAAAACAATATTATTAAACAATTTCACTAATGTTTCCAGATTCACAAACATCACTTAAGAAATAAAATAGGTTAATTGGTTCAGCGATTGTGATTAATGATTTTTACGTAGATGTACATACCTAAGAAACCTAGCTGTGTAAATTGAAACTAAAATGTTGACATCAGCGCCACGTAAATAGAAACGTAATGAATTTTTTTTCATAGTGGTTGTTTGGCCTAACACACTAGTTGAGAACCGAAAATCTATCATTGTAGTTTCTGGGTCACCGTTCAACTGCACGTTAGTGATGGTAAGCGGCGTCGTTACGTCGCTCTTATCTCAGGTCAGTGAACCAACACCCACAGTGACGGTTCCATTTTATAATAAACATGATATTCGTTAAGAAGCTCAAATGTTAGAAAATGTCATCTCTAACTTATTTATTTGATAGTTTTAATACTTTAAAATTGCTCGTTGTATCTCCGTGTGTATACTACCATAATACTAACGAAATGCTATAATGTTTGTGTAACTTGATTTATTAAGGAGCGGAGTGTGTATGTATATCTGTGTGTAGTGACCTGTTTTTCCGTGTGTTCGGTGAGACCGTCGACCCAGACGCAGGTGGTGGCGACCGGTTTCCCGAAGCCGAGCTTGACGCGCGAGTTGCCAACGTACTCTCCGTCCATGGCTCGTATCGCCTCCACGACGCTCGATATGGACGCGTATTGACAGAAAGCGTAGCCGGCGCCCCCGCCGCTACCCTTCTTAATATCGATCTCGATTATTCTCCCGAAATGCTTAAATTTATCCCTAAGTTGCTGTTGTGTAACGTCCTTTTCCAGGTTACCGATAAACAACGTTCTGGTCGCCTGAAAAAATGGAACAATTTTAGTCATGAACATTCGAAGATTTTTGCTCAACAATATCGAGCAAGAGAAATGCGGTTATTTTCACGTGGGAAGGTATGGTATGCAGATCCAAGCGCCGGAGAGCGGGCCAAGCCGATCACGTGGGGTCCTCCTCCGGCGTGGATGCCAGCCAAAATCATAAGCACTAGAAGATTGGACTAATTAATTACCTTCGGATGGTATTCATCAATATCAGTCTCATAAGGTTTCGCCGATTCCGCATCGTCGTCACAACTTTGGTGAGGTGCCACTGAGATCTTGCAACCAAAAAAAAGCTTATCTTGAGACACTTCGAGTGCCTTCTCTACGTCGGACGGCTTCTTAAAACGGACGACCGCATACCGATCGGCATTCTGACCGACCACCTTCACCCACACCACTTTCCCGTGTTTCTTGTACTCGTGATAGAGACCGTCCTTCAAGGAGCTGTCGGTCGACCGAGTGGGGAGGTTCCGGACGCATATCGCCAGTGGTCTGCCGTTCGCTGTTGACGGCCACTGCAAACACAACAACAATATATCGTACTTTATTTATAAAAACCGAGAATTCTTATAACAAGATTAATAAGTACTTCGATGTATGTTTATTTATGCGTTAAATCTGTATTAATTACTACTCATTCCATTGAGTGTTCCTCTTACATATTTTATTGTCAATGGTAATGGACATAACGACAATTCCGTATAATGCCATTCGTGCGAAGTAGACGTTCTCTTTGTATAATGAACTTAGTTAATCAAATGTGTCTTTGTAAGCGCAACGTATTTTTTGATCTTTAATATGTATTTATCAACAAGTCTGTACCTGATGCGTATGCGTGGGCGGCGTCCTCCTGGGCGTGTGGTGCGCGGCGTGATGGTCGGCGGGCGGCGTGGAGGCGCGCGAGGTGTCGCTGGGCTCGGGCGAGCTGGTCTCCGAGCGCGAGGAGCCGGACTCGGAGAGCCGCCGTCGGCGCTCGGTGCCGCCGCCGGGCGTGCTCGGGGTGCTCTCGCCGCCGGCCGCGCCGCCGCCCACAGACGAACACCAGCGGTGGTGCGGCGTCGTCCTGACAAACACCAATATTTAATGAATTAGTTGACTTCTAGAAGACATATTTACGGTTCTAGGTTTAATAACACGATCTTTTCAATATTAATTTATGCGATTTGGATATAATTAATGTCATGTACTTAGAAAAAGATATTAAAAGAATACCGTAAAATACTCATTATTCGAGAAATTTTAAAAATATAAGAGATTATGTAGGATAATAAAATGTTATTATTAATATTAATGTAATATGAAGGTGTCGCGAGTTTTTGCAGATTTAAATATAAGTAATAAAATTAGTATTAGCTTTTAGTACAATAATTAAATATAAATTTATTAAATATAATTATTAATAACATATACTGTTACATACTTAATATATAATTAAATATAGTTTCCGTTAGATAGACCCACTATTAGTGACCTTGTTAATTTCCCGTCGGTTTCTATATGTTCTTTAATATCAATATTAATAATATTTACATTACATAAGTGTACAATGAGTGTTGTCGTGGTCATTGGTATGACTCGCCCAATCACTCTAGTTTTATATAACACCTTTCGACATGTGTGGGGGTCGTGGCGTAGGGTGCTGTGGAGTTGTTCCTCTGGTACCTGCCATATGCCGCGGGTGTGTTACCGCGACGACAATACTCGGTGGCGCTGTCGTTGGTGCCACGCCACGTGGCCGGAGCGGCTGCTGATGCAGCCATTGCACAAGCGTTTCCCGCGCTCTCTTCTCCTCTGTAATTATTAAAAATTATTATTATCTGAATGATAGAAATTGTATGACCCTATAATATAATTTAAAACGTGCTCATATAATTTATAGAAACTTCTTAAAATTAGATTACGCACGACGACACAAAAACGATTATTATTAAAGTCAACAATCGAGTTTTTCTCTTATCCGATGCCATTATCGGATTAGACTTTACAATAAGCCAGATATTTTACATGCTTTGAGGTCAGATATTTTATCATAGTTTTGCAGGTGATGTATAACAACTATCACATACTTTACTAATATGTTAATATATTATATTTTAAAATCTGACATTATAAATAACACTTTTCACAAATATAATAATAATTGTTTAATATTTAATTAAAAATTACTGACAAAATGAAATGACCAGTAGTATAAATCATCATCGAGACGTTTGTATCCGCCGTGCCATGATTTAATAAAAACCGCTCCTCCTTAACCCACCGCGACAGGTGATTCGTTAACGGATGTCAAAATAAACGTTGGCCAATTCGATAACTATAAATTATAGTGTTTGACGGAACACATATTATACTGTTCATAAACGTTAAATTAATAAAAGAGCTAAAAATCGTATGAAATTGAAAACGAATTCTCAATATCTTTATACCATAAAGACATACGGAAATTATATTGTTATCTCCGATAAAATAATAATTTACAAATTTATCGAAATATAAATTGATGTGTGTAACCGTCAAACAATAACTGCATTTGCTGCCTTGCCTCATTCATGGCCAATGGCGATGTTTAATTGTAATGGGACGTGTTATACAGGTGTATTGTTTATAGAATATATAGCTAGGTATATACTTAATATTGTACCATGACAACTGCCTAGCTCTAACGTCATTTGTTTACGAAGACGACTACTTTGTCACATAATATAACAAATAAATAAAGAGTTACTTTCAAATTATTTAATTCAAATAGCCCATTAATTCATTCAAAATCGACAAGTCGCTTCCGGAGGTCATGACAAGAAAAACAAGTTACACCAGTGTATATTTCCTTACGTCGGAACCAATTATAAATTAAGCATTTTCTATTTTGAGTCAGACAGTAGTCTACAAACAACTATGGTTGACGGTGACAAACATAACCCGCAGATATGGCCAAGCCAAGGGCACATCACCTTTTATGGGAGTGTTGTTTTGTGCTATAAACTTTGTACCCCACCTTGATAATTCAAGTTTTAAATCTAGTTTTTCGTTTAATTATCCACTCTGTTATGAAATCGCTGGAAAATTTATTAATTTATAATAAATACAAAAAATAGATCAAACACGAACTTAACAAAATTTCAACTAAACTAGATTCTGAACGGTTTACGAGTATATTATAATATACTCGACATACACTATAACACACTCTATTTATATGTATATATATATAAACACAGTAGTTTAAAATAATAATCTATATTACTAATAATAAAAGCAGTAGGTAGGTACTTTTCTTTAACTCAAAACTTAAATAAATAACCCAGGTTTAGGAAGTCGATGCATATAATAAGTACATATAAGTCGTTCAATCGCTCGTTAGGGCTATATTTATGACTTACAATATGTAACGTTAATAATTATGAATATTTATAAATTATTCAACCTCACATTACAGAACTTTGTAAGGATCCGATATTGAACAAGATATGCACACACTATTAACAAAAAAGTAACCATGTGTCTGAGTTTTACTAGAATATATATTAGTGTCCCACATTGAAATTGGTACACAGGTACATTCAGTAACATGAAAGTTTAGAGAGTTCATAACAGAGACACGATTGTATTGTCTAGTGGTGGCATATTGATATTGCAAGCTATCAGAGGATTCAGGTAATTATTTGTTTTTGTTAAGTTTAGGAATATAGTTTGCGTATTTCATTGTTTGCGTATTATATAAAGAAATAATATCTGATTTAGATACTGAAACATAAAAATAAAATACAGTGCCTATTATTACGACAACAACAAAATTATCAAAGATAAAATATGTGTATGTGTGTCACGAGCGTAGTAATTTGTTAAATGATGTAAGGTTAGTTTATTTTTAAAGCAATATGATATTTAAAAAAATGTGCTCCATATAATATTTAAAATTGGTTGCAAAAAGGTTATAAATCTTAGATAAACCATAATACAATACGTGATTCTCCTAAAGCAAGGAGCATGTTCTATTGTGTGAATAGTGAAGAGAAGCAATTATGCTGACCACAATCACAAACGATTTAACAAACAACTTAAAACTCTATTGTACATTGAGATGACAAGATAAATAAAAGAAAGTTCCAGACACTTGCTAATCCATCTCAAAAGATGCTATCGTGGAACGTAAGCAATGCAAATGTAAGTTTTTAAAAATCGAGATCGTATATTCTTACCAACTGTTTTCTGATATTTAATAACGTCAAAATCATAATAATAACAATTTATATTAATATCTCACGCATTCTTATTCTCTTCTTCCTTAATTCAACTTTGTTCGTCGTTTTCGCCGTTCATTTACTACCGAATTGTAAGTTTAACATTCCATTAAATGGAACAATAATAACAATTAAAAGAAAGCAATCTATCATATATTTGTATTTTATAAATTCTTTTTGATTATTTACATATTGAAAATATCTGAATGATAATTACAAGCACGTTTCAGAACCGTTACTATATTATATGAATAGAATATTTTTTTTTAGATAAATGAGTGCTTACGTGTACTATCACTTTGATTTTAAAAGCCACACCTGTTATATATTTTAGGACCAAAAGATAAGGAAATCGTTATCCGACTTGCACACGTCTGCGTTGTATACTTGATAAGAATAAACGAGTGAGGTAATACTTTAATGATTTATGAAGCGGAATCAAAGTGAGTTAATTCGTTCGCTTCATATCATGTACAAGTGTAAATAGTTGCCTTTTTCACAATTAAGTTACGTTAAAAGAACAGGATAACAATTACTAAAATAACTCGTTATCCCTTGACCAGTACATAGCGAAGTTATTTGTGTTAAGAGATAATGCAATATCATTACCTTAAGCTAAGTATTTTTTATGCACATTTTGATATATGGCATTGTTTTTGTAACCATAATTTTTTATAGTGAAACTTGAAGATAAACGGTACATAGGACAATTACACATACAACTGTAAAGTGACGAATGAAAGTACATATTTATTTTAAATACTTGAAGACGGTGATGAAGTCTTCCGGTTTTATTTTTATGAGTCATTAAGTCGGCTTTAAAAGATATGAACATATTTTATCGACTGTCTAAGCATATAACAAATACTTTATGAAAACATTTGAATATAGACATTTTCATATCAATCAAGATCAAAACTTATCGATATCTATATATGTCTTATAAAATATTTTATTAAATTTGTAAAATCCAGACGAACTTAAATAATTTTAACTTCGGTAAAAGACATAACTATTAAATGCGAACATTTATATCGGTATTTTGTTTTTCATTAAACTGGTTGACTTTAAAGAAGTCTGTTTTTTAATAAAACAAATATATAAAAAACTATAATTTCATAATATAAAAATAATTTCATTATTATTTTTTTGTGATTGCATACACAATGCACATTTCATTAGCCTCACATCACTTAATCACAATAAAAATAAGCCTAAACAAGTTGAAAGTGTAAACTTATGAAGAACCTAGACTTTCATACAAGATGTTCTCAAAATATATTAAAATACAAATTTAACGACCGCAGTATATAGCATGAGTCGAAGGCTGCTGTGTGAAAACAGTGGAAAAGCCAAGCTACTACATCCGGTTTGACAAACCAGACCCTCCTCCGTGTAGACAGGTATATACCCAATATAATCCGAGATACTGGAAATTAAAAAACTGGCAATGACTGGCAATTATCTAACATCTAGGAATCCCTCATCAAAAATATGAAATTGCATATCTGTGACCACAGTACCAGTGCCCAAGACACAATGTGCGCATTCTCCGTGCATCTAGAATAGTACACGAGAAAATAAAGAAATCGTAGGCGGTAAATGACAAAGGCAAACGTTAACTAACAGACACTTTCATCTCGTCTGCCCATGATCACGGTTGTTGTGAAGTATAATGTGACCTAAGCGATGCATCCGGTAAAATTAATATAATTAATCGTTAAAATCGTAAATTTAAACTTGGTTACATCTGGCAACTGGTAATAATAATTAATACATATAAAGCAAAATGTATATTTTTAAAAATAGAAAACTTTATTAAAGACCACCCATTGTTTAAATATACTTTTACTAGCTTTTAAATGAGTAGTAAATTATAAATAGTTTCTCATGTCCCAGATAGCAATAAAACGCTTAGACGCGATAAAGCTTACTTACCGACACACCATTCACGAGCTATTGCTTTTATTGCTCATTGTGAACCTACACAATGATTGAGAGTGTGCTCTTAAATTTTTGTTTCTTTTGATATTACATATCTCTGTAACATTTTCTTAAAACATTAGCTCGTTATAACCACTGTAAAACATATATGTATATGTAAAAGCCTCAACTTTAGCGCCAGCTCCTTATCGCATATATTTTATAATCAGAATTGTTAATTATAACTTCATTAAAAAGTATAAATATCAATGGGTCTAAAATACATATTTAGCTTTCTTAAACCTTCTATAGGTTAAAGCTGGAATGTCTCGTCGGCAAATTGAATCGTATGGTGATAATGGAATTAAGTTGTTCTCACTACGGCTTACCCTCATAACGTATTAAGAGGTACCTTAATATGTACACGAGGTTATAACGTTATCGGTTTGTTAAGTGTGTCTTAAAGTTTAAACAGTCAAATTGTTAAAATTAACAGTAAAAAAGATCATCCTGATTTGTTAAAATAGGCAACCGTGGAATTTTATGATTTACTCATAGTAATACATATAGAAATTATTGTTAGATCGTCCTAGTAATGTATAAAATTATTTTTAACAAAAAAAACCGACTTCAAGTAGTGAACTAAAAAGCAAAAAATAAATTTACTTTGTACAAAGTAAAACGTATTTTCATTAGTTAAATAGAAAATAATATTAAATAAGTTTTTTTACAATTTTAAAGTCGGTGCCAAGTAAAACAATAACTGTGTTGAGATATTAGATACCTATTATCAATCTTTATAACAACTGACAAAAATATTAGTAGGTAATTAATAATTATCACAAAATATCTGTTCTGCGATGAATATCAGTACTCGTTGACCACGCACTAGCACAACTACGCCTCCCTGCCTTGCGTCAGCACGCGGTGCGCGTGCGCGGTGCGGGAAGGGAGGCGTGCTTGAGTCAGCGAGTAGCGATCCGAACACGAGCAAACGCGCGAGGGCAAACGTCGTTGATGGTTGTGTCTATATACGCCAATTTGCGTTCTCACTATAACGTTATTTCAGGTTACGTAAAATTAGGCTTCATTCGCAAGGTTAGGTTAAATATTCGTATTACTTATATTATTTTCAAGCGATTTTGTATTATACTTAACGCTTTTAATTTATCTATTCCATTCCGAGTATTTGCATTTGTTATGTGAATACTAGTTTTCTTTCATAATTAATTACTAGTAGTTCGTAAGCTTATACTTGGGTACATAATATTTAAGTTATTTAGATAATTAGTAGGTACCGATTAATATATTTTTTCTAATATTGTTGTTGTTTTTAAAATTTCTTTAATTATTATTAAGCGTACTTAGTTATTTGATATTGCAGTAAGGTTGTTGTAGTATTTATTTGGCACCGACTTCAAAATTATAAAATAATTATTTAATATTATTTTCTATTTAACTAAATGAAAATACGTTTTACTTTGTACAAAGTAAATTTATTTTTTGCTTTTTAGCTCACTTCTTGAAGTCGGTTTTTTTTTGTTAAAAATTATTGTATTTCACGATTTTAAGTCATGGGTAGACCGAGCAATGGTCTCTATCATCAGATATACTGCAGACCTTCATTATTATATAGATTATACAGGTACAAAGTTCTCATCAATATAAATGAATTAAGTCCGAACACAAGGTAACTGTGTGTACTGTTAAGGAATTCATCATCAGACCCCTAAAGACAGTCATCTTCTATATATCTGTAAAGTTCTTATTAAAACAAATTAATGAAGCTAAAACACAAAGTATCTGCTATTAATCCTTGAAGAATTCCTTCGACCATCTCTCATCTCCATTCTCAGGTCTACCCCAGACATTCATCAAATGGTAGTGCTTTAAAATACTTAATGAAAAAACTTGCAAACGTACTTTTCGCCCCTACTATTTTTGAAAGTTCCCTTCGATTTTTCCGGTCTGCTAGCATCAGACCCTGGTTTCCTTAACATGGAACCACCTTTAAAATAACTACTTCCCAAAATGAAAACAATCATAAAAATCGGTTCATAAACGACGAAGTTATCCGCGAACAAACATATATATATAAAAAAAAGCATATGTACGATCGAATTGAAAAACCTCCTCCTTTTTGAAGTCGGTTAAAATTTTTCATAAAATGCCTATAAAATAACTTCAAAGCAGTATACGCTGTCTTATATTTTTTCCTATTCTCATTCCTTTGTTTTTACATTTCATAATAATATTTTTTTTTATAATTTATAAAATGAAAATGAAGAAAAATTTGCATTTCTCACATAAAAAGTGGCTAATAATAATGTCTATATGTGACAGACGTTAGCACCTTCTTAAATTAACATAATTTTTTGTAGTAACTCTATTAGTTTCTAAAGCCTTAAAGAACTTTAGATCCAGGCAAATATGTGACATATATCAAAGCAACTCAATGAAAAAAGCAATCTCTATTATAGTGTAGTCATCGAAGTCAATGATTAGAAATCATTTTTCTGAAACAAAACATTAAGCGTTATATTTACGCGGTCGTATAAAAACTAGCACTTGTACCATTCGGCTCTGTATAATAAGTTAGAAAATCGATTATAACAAGCATAAATAATAAAAAATATATTCACAATAAGCTCTATGAAGCAAAAAAAACATAAGAAGAATAGTAACTCAATGTAAATCAATTTATCAAGCAACTTTCTACTTAAATTTTTCGTAAGTGACAAAGCTCAATATAGTCTAGGGACATGTATATGAATTTATTTCGTTTTATGACTGAGAAATACATTATGCATACAGAATTAAATTATATCATTTGTTTTGTTACAATCAATCAAATAAGATCTACCAAATGAATCAACTAAACGTTGACGATAATATTACTCATACATACTAAAACCAAAAGTCGTAGCTTCATAAAAAAAAGCCGGCTTAAACATTAAAACAAAATAATCCTAATCAAAGGTCTGTTACAGTATTTAAATAAAGATATACTCCAAGCTTAAAAAAATTGATCGGAAAATTCTAAGCTGTCATATTCAGAACATGTATAAACATTGCTTAACTATAAACTAAGGGGTTTATTTATACCATCTGACTGACGTTTTAGGTTTTTAATGAGGCGATGTAAATAATAACCCAAATCATGACTATCTTTACTTTTAATATTCGCTATAAAAAGCTTATTACAGAAACCTTACAAACTTGTGGGTTTAGACAATTCGAGACTTTTGAAGTGCTCAAAATCTAAATAAAAAACCTCCAAGGGGATCTAATTTGCTCAAGAACAAATAATCATGAAAAAGACTTGCTGTAATATCAATCGTCAACATGTCGCCCATGTATGAAATCATTTAAAGCGCATTTTCATTGGTCGATAAGTCGGTAGTTAGAACGATTGCGGGGAGTACCCGCATGCGAGCTAACAACCAATGAAATCCACTGGTCGATAACTCGGTCGATTAAACGTGTGCGGGTGATATCCGATTTCCGGAATAACGGAATTCGCATGCGTTATAGAAATCTATGACGACCAGTGAAAACGATAAACTCTTTGCGGGCCCTATGGCATGCGTTACAGAAATCTCCCGCACCCCGAATGCGGGCCTTATCTACCAATGAAAATGCGCCCTTAGTCATATTAAATAAAGAGACAAAAATATAAAACCTTCATCGCAAATCCTAATGAAACATTTTAAAATTGTGGTCCATATAAAAACATAAAAAGAATTTAGTAATAAAGTGTAGATGTTATTAATATCTAACCTTGAACCCCGATGACTCTTATTTCGAGCACGTAAAACAATACCTATAAATTTTCTCTTTCACAAGATAATTTTTCGTCGCTTTTTAATTTAAAAAAAGGAGGCATTATCTTCATAGAAATAGTTAATTTATTTATCAATATTTCATTAGGCTATTAGAAAATTATTAAGAGAAGTCAAAGATGTTAGGAAGTATACGATGAAATAATTTTCCAATTCAGACGTTTAAGTCAAATCACCATGTCTTATTTTTTGTAATTAATAAATTTATTATCAAAAATTCAGTTTATTTTCTTAGCGATCTTCTAAATGTGATGCGCCTTTATGTAGTAAAATTACATTTGACGAAGAAAAAATATATCCATATCCTAATACAACTTAATTCGTAATATTCCTCAACATTACTGTATAATATCTAGTCATAACGTCCTATCATATCATTAAACCTTTTAGTCCTAGATCCCAGGGCCGCCACACTTTACTTTTTTTTCCGGTGGACAACACATATTTAATAGGAACTGATTCGGATTATTATAAAAAAAAATACTACATACTCCCGACGTAACGGTTAATTTGCAGTAACCGTGATCACGGGCAGACGAGATGTCTTATAGTCTGACGTCTGATTTTTACCTATGTTGTAAAGAAAAATTCAAAGGAATATTGTCAGTTACCTTCTGTCCGCAGAATTTTTTGCAAGAAACTTTAAATATCGACAGCAAAAAACACAATCTTACTTACAGTCTGATATTAGATTTTCAAATTTGATATTTTGGGCTATTTTAATGTATTTTGTAAGTTGCCAGAGCAACCCTAGGGGACAAATATCCATCATGCATCTATCCATCCATACAGCTTGCATGATAAGTAATATATATATGTATATGTGCGTCATAATTAACGAAACCCTGTCTATTTTTCTGTAAATGAATAATGTTTCACTGCTTTTTCATTAATAGAAACTCGAACTCGACTCGAACTCGAACATACATATGCTATTGTGTATCAATCATTCTTTTATGTTCATTTGAATATTATATGGGACAAATGATTATTATATGAGACTTCCGCAATATTTCATCACACATAAACTGATTGAAAAATTTAACTCTAAATTAATATTGAGCTATAGTTAATCATACAACGATCCGCACGCTAAAACTTAAACACATCATTTCCAAAATAAAAAAACGTGTGTTAATACACGTTGTATATTATATTGCATACAGTACTACGTTGCAGACTTATTTTAAATAACCAAGATACCGACTGGCGAGCTGATTTCCAAATCTAAACCATTGGGGCGTCACCCAAAAAGCATACCAAAAATATCATTCATATCGGTTCAGGCGTTTTAGAAGAGTTCAGTAACATACACATAAAGTAGAATGATATATATAAAGATATTTAAAATCTATAAAAATAGAAAACTTAAAACCACAGTTTCAAAATAAATCCAGAATGCTCTTTTGTTCTAGATCATGTATTTGCAGGCATCATTACTGTCTCAACATTGTTAATATGTATAATAATTAGTTGATAATTCTATAAAGACACTTGAAATGGAAGAATAATTATTGTTTATGAAATTTCGATACTAATAATCACATTCTAAAAGATACATAAACAATAACAATTACAACTTACTCATAGTTTTATTTATACATTACTAAGATATAATATGTTTAAAATTAAAATGAATTAGAAACATATTAAGTAAAAAAATTCTTGTCTCAATAAGTGAAAAATGCGAATTCGGCTGGAATCGATATACGAATAAATATATATATATCAGAGCAGACATCCGCAACATCTTTGTTGCGGATGCGTTGCCAACCTTGATTAATGAGGAAAGCGAGGGGTGGGGATAAGGAGATAGTAGGAAAGGGTAGGAACGAGGAAAGGGCAACCGGCTCTCTCACTCATCAGACAAAACGCACCGATTGAAGGCTTCACGCCGATCTTCTGTAAGAGGGTGGTACTTCCCTGGTCGAGCCAGCTCATATTCGAACTATAGTAACTTGACCACAGGTATGCTCTAACCACCATGTGTATATATATATATATATATATATATAGGCTGTTTTAAATGCATTCTTATGAAATTTAACTATAATAAATGTTGTAATTTCAGAATTACAAATAGATATTGCTTATTATTTATTCCCAGGTTTATTACAGTTCTCGAGGGAACATAGGCTAAGGCACGTATCGTGTATGAAAACTTCCCTGACCGACGATAGATGGCGCTGACAGTTGGTTATCCAATTCAATTCCGTCATTAATAGCCTTAACAGTAAAAGTTTTTTAAGTATACATTATTTGTTTATCTCTGAACTCAGTTCGAAAGTCCACGCAGAGACGAAATCGTTTGATAAAACTAGAACGAAGATAAGTAAGAAATATGTTATTATTAAAACAAAAACAAATACTACTATGTACTTATTTTTGACATATTCTGCAGGACTTTACGGCTGTCTAGATGTCGGACTAAACCTACTTAACCAAATTTTTGTATTTCATTTAACAATTTACAAAAAAATTAAAAACTTACACCATAAATGTTAACGTAGGCTTCTTAATTCTTTTGTGATCTTTGTATACCTCAATAAATATTCAATCGACTGTGGTGATATTTAGTCTTGATTTACAACAAAACATTAAGGAAAATTATCCTATCCAGTTGTGCCCTTTTCGATGTTTTTAAATAACATCATTTTGTTGATACTTTTTTTTTACAATAATACATGTTATGAGATAAATCTGAACTAAAGGGATTGATGTATATTTTCAATATATGTATATGAAAAATATTTGAACTTATGTGAATCAAATAGAGCGTAACGTAACATTTATACTCAAATATATTAACTATAAAAAGTCGCTTAAAAACAATCCGAGGAAAAAATGTATCTACCGTATTAAAATAGAAATATTAAAAAGTTACATAGAAAATTTCGCATTAAAATAAAGTAAAATATATCATATAACATTTTCGGAATTCAACATCCATATAGCAGTAGAAACTTCATGCAATATATATATAAAACAGTTAAAAAAATTTCAGCACCGTTATGGTGAATCTTTAAAACAAAACGGAATTTTAATATAATTATTAAAAAAATACGAAGACAGAGGTCATAGATTTACCATCAATCATATTTCTGAATATGATGAAAACAGCTGAGGTTGCTCCCTAACAAAGTTTGAATAGGGAGAAGAGTTGCCTACATCTTTTAGAACTTTCGTTAACAACTTATATGGCTAATAGCCGTTATACATTATTACAGTTTACAATAGATTTTTTTTTGTCATCAATGTATCAACAATACATATCTCAGTTAAAATTTAATCTAGTATTAACTAGTATTAAAATACGAATCTTATAACCGTGTATAGTAACTCGACCTTTAAAAATAAAAAATATGGTGGTAACTTAACTCGTGTTGGTATTTTTATTGTAGCTATATCCTAACCTGCAGACCCAGTTATGATATATTCAATATTACTGAATTTTGTACATATTGTACAGTCAAGGACAAATTTATTCGATTTCGTTAACTACCAAGATTTATATGCATAATTTAATTTAAAAAAAAATCAGATATAAATTTAAGGTTATGTTCAAAATCTAGTCGGACATAAATAGCCACAAGGAGTTTGCGAAACCATTACACAAACAGATTCCTAGTTCAAGGCCAACATTAAGAACCTGTTTTTAAGAAGCGCAATGACTAGAGACGAATAAATAAATATAATCAGATTAATAAAAAAATAAAAAATATAAAATTACAAAATATTTTGATTAGATTAATTTAAATGTTAGAGGTTCTACTATATACATAAAATAATAATTTAAGTTTCTGTCTTTCATCCGTCAGTCAATATACATTCACTGCTGGACTTACTATGGATTTCAAGGCTATTTATTACATGGGCTGAAAAGTCCCGGGCATAACACATAGATGGCGCTAGTTTTATTGCAGTCCCCTTTTTTTTGCAGTTAATACTAACCTTCAAAAGACAGCTGTTACAATTTCGTGACATTCTATTCATTAGTTTGTGAGCGTGACACTACTTTTGTCATTTATACAAAACAATGGATCGAAAACAATTTCGTGTTTCAATTTAACACTGCTTCTTGATGGGAAAAAATCCCGTTCAATCGAAGCAATGACTTGAAAAGTGTTATAGGGAACTACGCTCTATCAGGAACGACAATGAAACATTGGTTTGCTGACTTCAAACGTGGTCGTAGAGACATCGATGATGCAGAACGCAGTGGACATGACGAGGCGGTAACACCAGAAAACATTAAAATATCCACAAAATCGTTTTGAATGACCGAAAAGTGAAGTTGTGTGAGTTATTTGACATCGTAAAGATATCAAAAGAACGTGTTGCGTTTATACTGCATGACCATTTGACTATGAGAAAGCTCTGTTCAAAGTGGACGAAGCGTTTGCTCACTGTTGACCATAAACAAGAACGTGTTAATGAATCTGAGCATTGTTCGGCCATGTTTAAACGTAATAAATCGGAATTTTTGCGTCGATATGTGAAAATGGATGAAACTTCCATCCATCACTTCACTCCGGAATCAAAACTATCGTCATCTGAGTAGACAGCAACTGGTAAACCTCCTCTAAAGCGCCCGAAAGCACTAAATTCGTCAGGAAAGGCTTATGGCCTCGGTATTTCAGGATGTGCGTGGTGTAATATTCATCGACTATCTTGAGAAAGGAAATACCATTAACAGTAAATGTTATATAGCGTTATTTGAGCGTTTGAAGGTCGAAACTGCAAAGAAACGACCGCATATGCCAAAGAAAAAATCTTATTTAGAAGAAAAAATCAAGACGACGAGTCGGTTCACAGTCAATCAAAACAATTGCAAAAATATATGAATTAAAATTCGAATTGCTCTCACATCAGCCGTATTCGCCAGATTTGGCTCCCAGCGACTACTGGCTGTTCGCAGACTTGAAAAAATGCTCGCCGGTAAGAAATTGCGCACGAATGAAGAAGTTATCGCTGAAACTGAGGCCTATTTTGAGGCAAAAGATAAATCGTATAACAAAAGTGGTATTGAAATGTTAGAGCAGCGCTGGACTAATTGCGTTGCTCTTGATAGAGATTACGTTGATGAATAGTTAATTTTGAACCAAAAAAACTGTTTTCTCTCTTAGGCCCGGGACTTTCAGCCCATGTGTTAACTGGATTCCGGTAACTGACCAAGACAGCGTGCCTAACTTTTGGAAGGCCTTACCTTTAATTTTTTCTCTGTATCCACACTCGAGACCTTTTCGGCTATCTCTACGTGACCTTGTGTATGCCCACCAAGACGTTAAGCTCACTATAAACCATTAGTTAATTAGCTGATTTCTTGTAGTGGGACTCTTGTCCCTTCTAATTATTTGCTAGTCAGAACAATCTAGGTTCTATCGAAGTTCTATATTTGTCTCTGGTAAAGTCTCTTGGGAATCTAGTTTCTTCATTGATCAGGGAAGTCATCAAGCCTATGATCGAATTTGTGTGCTATCACTAATGAAAAACGTTAATACAAATGTGGGAAAATCAATATCGTTCTATAATTCGTCTAAAGCGGCTTATGAACGGTCAAACAAAATAAGCGTAATTTTTATTGCACTATATTTTGATTTGTAATGCAAATGTAATAAACTTCTTAAGGTCCAGTTTTAAAAGTTAAGCCGTTAATCCGTCATCACAAACTGTTTTAAATTCTTAATGTTCTTAAGTTTGAAGGCATGACTTAGTCATAATTTCTCTTTTGATTTATCATCCAGATCCAGAAAGGCATTCAATGCCGGAATAAAAATGTCTATCTAGGTTGGGTTTTTAAGTAGGATTTTAGCTCCAATTTTACGGTCAGTTCAAACGATACCTTCGTTATTATTATTAACGTTCCTTGTTGGCCTCGTTGTCGTATTTTATTGGAGTTGGGTTAAAAACTACCTTTCACGACTTTTTTAAGTGGATACGATATTGAACGTGCTCCCATCACTCGGTAAATGATTTTGTTTTATACGGTTATTTGTACCCTAAAAACCAAAACTTAATGTTTTCTTGTCATTAACTTATTTTAGTGAATGAGATATGGATCAGATCAGTTGAAGAATAACCAACCTTTGGTATAAAAGAAGCAAGACATTACATTACTTCTTCTAAATTACTGTATTGGTATAACGTCTGGTAATAGAACAATAACATTCAAGCTTGTCGAAGTCATACAGTTGTTATAACGCCACTTATATATGATACCAATATAATATTTTGTTAGAATTTTCACGCGATAAAAGTTTGAACGAAAATATGATGGATAAATTTTATATCAGAAATATAAAAAAAATCCATTGAAAATTCCTTAAAACTATTTGAAATAATGATCTCCTTACGAGAGTTATCGTCTGCAAAATGGCCAATAGAAATATAAAAGCCCTAATAGGTTTTGTTTATATGGATTCTTCAAATTGGACACAAAAACACAATATAAAACATTAATAATATTTTATTTCTCCGTCACAGTTGTGAATTGTATAATAAATCGACGTGATGGCAAAATATGTTCAGTAAAAAAGTATAACCATTAAAAATAATATCGTAATTAAAATTTAAAAATAAATTCGTGATTCAGCGCGTTATGAATTATCTTGATAAAACGAAAACGCGGGTTTGGATGTAAGAGACCAAGTCTTCGTAAATACTTTTACACTATAATTTTTTTTACTTATTACCTTATTAAAATTATTTTTATTTATTTTATTTATTTATTTTATTTATTTACTTCTGGTAAAGCATTCTATAGAGGTGCAATAAGCACCTGTGCATAGACACCAGAAAAATACAATACATTTATAAAAATCAATACATAATATTAAATTAACTGAGTAAGCAGTGTACCGAGCATATTAATATTTTATTTACAATTTATTTAGTACTCTGAAATTTGATCCAATATACTTTGTATTTCTATTAAACTTTTATCTTCTTATCGAAGGTCAGTGGGAAACAAAACTGTTTTAATGAATTGTTCCTTATCATATTTCATATCATTTACCAATTGAATATTGAATACTTTACATTGTCAGTCATCATTATCGTAAAGCCATCCTAAGTTTCATAATCCTTCTGAGAGAGCTTTAAATAAAATAAATACTAATATTGTTATGGTTAATTGATATATTTCTTTTAACAACCTTTTAACTATTTATTGTTTTTTTTAATTGTTATCATTTTTGGATCATATCCTTTATTTTATGGGAACATATACAACATTTTTTTCAATGTTAACAAGACGAGTATCTCAAAAGCGCTCAAAGATGTGTATATTTCTATCAAAGATAAAAATAAAAAAAGGTAATAAATATTAATAGAGTTCCGAGCTAGTAACGGCAAATTTATGTTATTTTCGTTTCATTTAGACTCTATGCAGATTCTAACCATTCTTAAAATGTAAGGCCTAAGCCATATCTGTTGTTGGGGAAATTCCTTTCTTCAGTTATCTTTGGTCATTAATAAATTTGTTTGTTTTGTTCACTGTTTAAAAACTCTTAATAACCTAAATCATCCCTAAACATTTAAACTATTTAGAAACATCCCATTTCGAGATTCACCAATAAGGAATTAGAGATAATGAAATACAGAATAAACAAATATCGAATAATTAACATCTGACTAATAAAAAAACTTATTACCTTTATTATATTTATACACATCGTAATCATCAACTAAATTTGATTATCTTAATTTATAGTCGCTATTGATATTATTACACCGTGACTAGTATTACTACTTCTAATAATAATAAATTTAATATTACCAATGCGACACCCATAAAGTTATGGTAATTTCAATTTTCCGTATAATTAAAATAATAGAGATTAATCTTTTTCACACCACTTTTCGACTCTTCAAATCTCTGGAATCTGCTGCTTTTTAAAACAAAATAAATAATATAACGTCTTTATAATGTTTTATAATTATTTAAATTATAAAAATAGCCGACACTCTATCATTAAATATATAACCTAATACAGAAAAAGTAATTTATAAAACTTAAATTTAAATTAGAAAATATAGATTGAAAATTCATTACCATAAGCAAGAATCAAATCTGCCACCTCCAAAATGTCATGATCCACTTGCTTTATAAATTATAATTGAAGTATTAACTCAACATTGCTTTAATGTTAGAAACAGAAATTTAAAATTTAATTATATAGTTATATCATCCAAAATTAGTTTATATCTACAAGGTCCTATTATTCGTCCATGTTTAAAAACAGTCAGATACATAAATTTGTTAATTTAACTATATAAAATGAAATTATATATAATTAAATTAATAAATTTATATGTTCTTGACACAAAAAAGAATTTGCATTCAATATGGAGTTTAAAAAAAAATTGATTTTAATCATTCAACAGTTTTGATTAAATTATTTTTGTTACATATTAATTAAAGTAAAGAAACACTTTTGATCTCTTCTCCGTTATGTTATTTCATTAAACCTTTTGCAGCAAAAAACACAACAGAAACGAGAAAATATGTTTGAAATCTAATGTTTCAGATTAAATTCAGTGTCTAGGTATTACTGATTAACATCAAATATCATTTTCGGAAGTTAGTAAAGTATACTTTTGAAGCGACTTCAATGGAAAGGGCCTCTCCTTGACAGATGTTAAAGACATCTTCACAAGCATAAAAAGAAATTATCTGAGGGATGGACAAATGAGAATTTTATAAAATGGATGAATTTTTCAGGACCTTAAGTTATTAATGTAGTCATAATTCAAAGATTGTAAAAATATAAAATAAATAATAATGTCACCGATAACATTTCTAATTATTTTTTGAGGTATATTAATGATATTTGTCAAAAACGGGACTATACTGCATATTTATTTATTTCTATTTTCTACATTATGTTTTCTATATTTTTTGATATTATTAAAACTTCATGTTGAATACGGATATTGATAATAATATTAGAAAGAAAAATATAATTTATGTTTAAAATTCCCCAAAAAATATACATACCATTTTTGGAAGTTGGATACTTTTTAACACAGGGTATTTTTACTGTTATGAATTTTATATTTTATATGCTAATTAAAATTACTCGCTGTATATTTTTTGCTAGTTCATCTGAAGAGTTTTCTTCACAGTTTGTAGCTTTATTAAGGATTAAAGCTATGCTGGTATCTTAATATACTTTGAAAATAGTCAAAATATTTTGGATATCAGACATTGATATAAATTAGACTATAAAGTATTATATTACAACTTAAACATTTAATAACACTACAACTGGAACTCTTTTTCATCCCTAAAAAAACTGAATTATTGCAAGATATTATTCCCTAACCAACAAAAAAAAAATTAACTCTCCCATAAGTAATAATTAAATTATTAAAAATTATTCTTTGAGAGCAATTGGCAAAATTTATTTACGTTTTTTGTTATCCTATTCAATAACTAAAATATTTAGAAAAGTCAAAAATAATCTTTAGAAGGAACCTCAAAACCTACATGATATTTCGAATCCGATGTGTCCTATCATATAACAATTATATCAAATAAAATATTCTTCAGTCAGAGTACAAAATGCCATGTATATCAACACGGCCAGTCGAGTAGAATAAGAAACTTGATTTTAATGACTTGTATAAGACTACGAATGGCCTAATAACAGAGTTATCGGCAGGCTAGAATAGGTTGTTTCTCTTTGTTAAACAAAAATTCTCTTCGTTTTAATGATTCAGAACTCAAAGTAACACTAACGTCCATTTTTAAATCCGTCGATGTACAATGAAAACCTAAATAAACATTATTTAGCAAAACTTAAATAAGTAAACTGAAAGGATTGGATAAAAAGGATCCTGTTAATATTATAATGGAAAATAAATTTGAGTTTTTAATAGGTTATTGCAAGGATTTAGTTGAAAGGTAATCATATTTTTTATGTTAGACACATTTTCTAAATTCTATCTCAAACGTCTACACTATACAATTTGATCGATTACTAATTCAGTACAGAAATGAATGTTGGTAAATAAAAAAATCTTGTAAAGATTTGTAAACGATTAAATATGTTATTGAATTTAAAAAAATGTTTATTTTTTCAACTTAACTAACTAAATACCCCAAAAGAGATACCAATCGGAGTTACGTCGATCAGTCGACAAAATAGAAATTTCCAAGCAGAAGACTTTTTATTGCTGATCACAAGCACAGACAAAAGACGAATTATTAAATTGAAAACTAAAATCAACTGAGCAAGCAGATTTACAATTTCACTGACAAAAAAATGGTCCCAACTTAAGTTATAATGATGAAATCCCCTCCCTATATAAACGATAACTTCCTTACTTAAATTTTGGTCTTGTCATAAAAAAATATGTAAGTAATAATAAAGTGACATATACATAATAAGTTACAGGAGAATGTTCTTCAAACAACATTGAACTCAACTAAACTTTATCCTTTCCATCAATCAGATGTAAAGGGGACAGCAGTCCCGAATACTATATGTCTATTTCTTATTCCAGCCACATGGATATAGATAGATTTAAAGCAGGTTTATTTATGTTTTATCAAACGGAAATACCAGCTACGCGAGTTCCCATTTGTAAAAGTGGGACTTGTATGCCCTACCAAAAACTGAACTGTAACTTCGCTGCAGCATCCTAAGATGTATAATGTATATACCAAATTCTAGACAATATTTAACATACAAAATGGGAAGAGGCTTGCAGAATGCGTTAATTCTGATCGAATGGAGTCTCTGTAACTATTTGGAACTAGTGCTTCGATCCGACGACAAATATGTGAAGCCATACGAAGCAGAAGACCTTCTCGCGCTTCTATCCTCAAATCCTTCACAGTACCGTAGTAGGGTTTTCAATGTCATTCATTTCACGTGGATGATCATTCTATATCATATCTGTGCCTATGTGGTAAATACTGCCAATGGCAATGTGAGATATGTAAGACTTCACCTATCGTTTTATCTTTGTTAGTACCATTATGTATAGCCTTTTTAAATTCAAGTTCACGAATCGCTACTTCAGCGGCGAAGGTCATTGATGAAAATATAAAGAAAATAGAGATAAAATTATCACACTTCATTTAATACATTAGTAAAAATTTATATGAACGGTAATTATGTATTACGAAAAATTTATTTTTAGATGTAATATCAACATAAATAAACTCGAAATATGAAGAAGAAAAAAACTTTTTAATTAGTTCTGAAATTGTTTCTTAACCTTATTTTAAATTTGCTGCAAGTCAAGTTTTATGGTCATAATTAACATTTGTTCCAATCCTATAGATTTATATCGCTTTTCATTGATTGCGAATAATATATTAAAAGATATTATTAACTAGTTTAATATAATACACTCGAAAAGAAAGATGTAACAACCTAATTAAAATTGATTATAATCATTTTTTCATATTTACAAAACACAAGAAATTATGTTTCAGGCGAGATATTTATTACCAAACAAACGAAATATGTATATTGAATATATTAAAATTCGACTTGTAACGGATATCATATATGGCCAAACGCCAAATGCCGATAATTCTGCGACCTGCCTGGCCAATTAGCCGAACATTGGACAAAACTATTTGGCCGCGATACTTTGAATTGACGGAATGATTTCGACTTTGTTATATTTATTCATCACTGAGATTTTAGTCACTACTAGTATTATTTCAGATCGTTTTCATTTAATTATCTATGTTAATACTGTATATAATATTTATGAACGAAAAACACAACTTGTGTAGTAAGAAAATGCAAATTTGAGTTAGGCATTACACTACTATATTTAATGTGCAGTCAAATCTGACGACAAATTTTTATGTGATTTACAAAAGGTATATCGAATATTTATAAATATCGAAGTATTGTGTAGGTATTAAATTTTTTTAATAAAATTTATTAAATTCAGCGCATCTAAGAACATCTGTTGATAAGAAGTTTATCTCCCAATTTAATGGATTACTGTCAATTCAATTGATATCATATTGAAATCAGAAAGACGTCACGTACCTCACTATTATTATCCAAATTAAACGTGAATACAACATTTTAAACTAAATGATTGTATATACCAACATATAAGACACAATGTAAATTAAATGAAAGCCAATAAAAGTATATATGATTGTATAAAATATCAATCATTTATTTTACAACAAAATATATAATTTAAGTATTCGGCATATCATGTAACAGTATATTGATACTTTGTATTCAGGCGACTATAATTGATTTAAGAAAGCAGCGTATACAATCACCACTATATTTATAAAGCCCCAGAGAAGTACTAATATATTACATAAAATAAAAGGGTTTTTAAATAATTTTACTACGTCTTTCACTATTCGTTTCTAATACAGAAGTTAGATGTAATTTGCCACCCTTTTTGTTTGTTTTTAACAATCTTTACGTCTTATTTTATTCTGTTTACGATAAAAAGACATCATTGTAACTTCAAGTTCTTAGAAGTAATATCAGATATCGTGGCCTTGCTCTGTGTCTACGTGATCACTTTAATAGTGTTAATTCAGCCTATTATAAAAACTGTTTGTTATAGTTTAATCTGAAGATTTTGATGAAAATGACCATTATTTTTTGTGTTTATGAAAGTTAACGTCGCTTCAATATTTTTTTACGCTTTCGAAATTTCAAAGTACTCATGAGGTAACAAGTAAGAAATTTGTGGTTTGGTTTTGAATGCAGGAATACGAACAAAACAACCACAAAAAAGATTTAAGTTCTGGCACTTGAACTGAGATATATTCAAATGAGTAAGCGATCTTAAATAGCTCTTTATGAATACTAGATTGTGTTTCCAGAAATAATATTTTGATGTTTATGTTTTATTAATCGTAAAAAAACTATCACGTAAATCAATTTTCTCGACATAACAAACAATTTATAATTTAATAATAAATTAAATTTGTCCCTATTGAAAGGAATCTTCTCCAAACTGACAGTGCCGAACCTGGGCAAATCGCAGGACACGATATTTAATGTTGTTATTCAAGTAAAACATATTTTGCGGATTTAGTGAAAAAGTAATTACCCCGCTCAAAATGTATTCAATCATCAAGTAAACTATAAAGGTGTAGTTTGAACTTACAAGAAAGAGGTCACAGCACGGTTTTATTATATTAACAGAGACATGTTCCCTAATATATCAAACACAATTTTAATATCACACGGCACGCCCTTTTAATTTACTCTAACAAATATATCAGTTTTAAAAATGTGTTCTGTCCGTAATAATAAATAAACTTGATATCCCTTTGATTGCAAAACTATTTGATAGATTTTAATTAATTCGTCTGTATCATTTAAAGACACTGGGTCCTTAATTGCAAAAGAGTATATGGGGCGGTACTTTTATTGAATATAAAAGAATTAAAGTTTTGAGAAACTTTTACGTGTACCACGTTTGCAGTGATGCATATTCTTGGAGATGTAATAATGTAGCGTTATCAGGTTATGCTATCGCTAATAGAAAAGTTACTTTCACAATTAAGCAGCTGAAACAACTAGAGCCCAACCTGAATCTGAAGAAACCGACAGATATGAGAGGTATATAAAGGTGTTACAATGTGAAGACCAAGATATTATTGTAAACTTTGCTCCAAAAACTTCATTTCGACACCTCAGGGGATAGAAGTTAAATAACGAGAAAAGGCAGTTTGACTGGCACTTACCAGCATCGGTACAATATATTTGATCAAAACATAACCTTTCGCTCACTGCAAGGTAGCTCGCAAAGCGCGTAACTAAACTCTGACGTGTCAAAATTATTCGTCTTGACGCTTGGGTACCGAATCCGTATTGTATTTATAATAATAGACTACACTTAAAAATGTCTATATCCTCAGATGAAAAATATTGAAAGGGGCAATGTATATAGTGAAGAGTCATGACATGGTACAGGAGGATATTACATTAGAAGCGGTTATTGAGGTCACATCACACATCACAGAAAACGACTCCTTGAATACGGGAGTTTAAGACAAATATTTTGAAGAATTTCGTGATTTATAAAAGAAATTTAAAAACAGTATCAAGTATGAAGTAAAATTCATTTCTTTTTCTGTTAATCTGAAAACAATAGTTTGCATCTGATTGATTGAACAATAGCTTAAGAAAATTAAAATACCTTAATTAGTTTAAAAGGTGTTTGAATAAATTTTCCAATTTTATTAGAATTTTCCCTGCATTTCGACATTAATTATTATTTAATTATAATATTTACATAGTACAATACTTCGAAAGATTTAGCTGACAAGATTCAAATTAAGACTACCTTTATCTAACAATAATTGTGGAATTAAATAAATATATATTCAGAGATCTACATTATTTGTTATAATTATAAATCAACGAACGAGCATCTATAATATTTCTTATTAGGGATCCTAGTCTTAAATTTAATTTTTTTAAAGATGTCGCAACGTATGTTTTTCCCTTGTCTCCCTTGGTCACAAATAGGAAATGATGGTTCAATTTCAACATTGGCAAAAAAATAATTTTCTTCCTCTTTTCTCCTTTTTGGAGAAAGGTTATGATTCTGATACATAATGGCACCCATTGTGGTTGAAGTACATATTCATTTGTTCTACATTCAGCTTAAACCAAAATCTCTGTCAATACTTTGAACTGTATTAAATATATGCAGGAGAGAATAACACGTTGGCATTAAATCAAGAAACATCAACGACTAAAATAGCAAAAAAATCTTAAGGTATGAGTAAAGATGCTTGAATACGTTATGAAAGTTGAGGATTTCATATTCTATTATACAAAATAAAACTCAAGGTACCAATACATTCAAAATTATATCATTTAAAATATCAAACAATTACAGTACTAAAATTGATTGCATTAATATAAAGTGGAACATTTACAAATTTCGAGAAGCAGTTTCTAGATATAACGTTTATAGCGAAGCACATTAAATATCTATTACTAAAATAACATAAATCACTCCTAATATTCCACAAACAATACACACAACACTGATCACTTATCCATACGCACTTTTCTCACTTGTAAAATAATAACGCATTATTTAGTTTTTTTATTAGTGTAACTTGTTAGAGTCGGATGCTTACGCGACTTATGCGAATGGCAAAACGATCTCCTTTTCTTCATATATAAGCTTTGCCAATCGTAATCCAACGTTACTTCTTTCCTTCCAACTCACAAAACAAACTCCTCTTTATATAAGGCTTCCTGCCTTTCTTCACTTTTTGAAAGAACTTTTTAAATTTAAATCCTATGTCTTTCAAGTCTTCTCTTTGTCGTTTTATGACTTTTCGAATCTGTTACTTTATACTTCTTCCTTTTTTTAATAATCTTTATTTTGTGGTTACTTAATTTAATTAAGTTATTTTAAATTCCCTTTTTTCACTTTCTGTTTCCTTTTTATAATAATTTATCATATGATTAGACGGAAAGAGCGATGGCTGCATCATATGTAGTCAGTCTTCTTATTAATATCACAAATGATTCTTAATTTTCAATAATAAACACTTTTAAGATGTCATAAGTAATAAGTAAGGTCAGTCATAAAACCACGATGTCATCATCGTGGTGAAATTCTCTATTATATATCTGATTTGAGGACTCGTAGAATTTTAGGGACTAGGTCTTGTAGAATTAAGCCTTGTGAAACTTTATAACAGTTAAAAATTCAATTGTTGTAACACAAATTTAAATCATGAATAATAAAAATAACTCAAAAAGACGGTAAGACTGGTAAATTTGGTTTTAATCAATAACACTAGAGCAACATACTCTACACTCAAAAACCACCCACTATGCCAATTTTAGTTACGATGCTCGAGATAAAATTGTTGTCTTTATATAAAAGAGTACAAAGCACATTGACCTTAAGACAATGACATTAACCTTTCTTTAATAAATGTCATGTTTCACTTTCAATCAAAATTTGTTAAGCCATGTTTTTTGTATATGTTCAGTGACTGTCTAAGCCTTGCAGAATTTTAAGAGTAGTGTTCACCTGTACCTGTTTACCGTCCCTATAACTCACTAAAAATATTATTAAGTTTAAATATACTTTTTCGTAAGACAAAGGATTTGCTTTTTTGCAAACTATTTGGCGACAAAATTTTTCGGATCCGCTCAATTTAAAAAGCGAGAAAGTACGATAAAATGTACAAAATCTAAAGATATCACACCAATAATATCCAACTCTACTCTAATAATTTAAATCTGATACTTAGTAATTATGTGACAGTAGAAACCCTCAGTAGAAGAGACACACTATAAGGACTCGACGATAAAAGCTATTGGATCATGGTGAGGTGGAAAAAAATATAAGGGAATATTCACAATGTAATTTTTTTTTGTGTTCTTGAGGGGTATCTACCCATCTATTTGTTGGTCCAGAAAAAAATAGTAAATGTCACATTATATTCAACGAAAACTAACTCCACATTGGTATATATCACATTTTTTCATAACAACATTTGATCTAATATATCATTATTTTACTTGCATTCACTAAAACTACGTAGCATTTTGATAAGTCACATTTCCTATAATTTGAAAATATTGTTAATAGAAATAGCTGGTGTTATATTTAGTTAGTGTGATACATGGTGTAATAGGAAAAGTAAATCAACAATTAATGCTGCGCTTCTTAAATACAGAAGTCTATTGGAATTAAATACTACTGGTATTTTCTGTGAATTATCTAAATTCTTCAATGGAGTGTATGTATTGATCAAATGGCATATTAAGAAGTTTTGATTATAATGATCAACAACTTTAGTATTACGTCTCTCACGTTATGACAGACATAAAAAAGAAAAAAAGGTAAGGGTCATGGCAGTTGTTTTCAACGATGTATTACGTTTGAGCGATCATTTTCTAACAGACCGATTGAAGTGTACCCACCGACATTGAGGATGTCTTTGACTATTTGAAATGGTTATTTGGACAAATAGATTAGTTCATGAATTGAAATTGAATGAATTCCTTAATACAAAGGAACTTATTTTCATATATATAGATAGAATAACGGATATACATAATGGATCAAAGAGCAATCTTAAATTCGGTGATTCTTCAAATATTTGATAAAAATAGATGTATCGGAATAAATAAAAATCAATCTCAAGTCTGACAAATTTTTAGGTTGCATTAAAAATGGAGTCAAACGTATAACGCAATGTCAATGTTTCTGAAAACCAACGTTAATTATCTGATGTCGCGAAACAAAGTGAAATGATCATTAGGACCCGATAGCTGAGCGAGTAATGGACAAAGCGGGAACAGGGGAAACATTAAATTGAAACTAAAAGAACAAAAGAAGAAAGAAAAGATTTAATCCATAATATTAAGTTTGAATTTTTTTTCAAGTCTGTAAACCAAAAATAAAAAAACGTTAACCTTCCGACCATAACAGTCATTAAGATTGCGCGATACGCATGACCTGAAATGGGTGCAGCCATTTGAAAAAAATACATATTTCGATCTCATATTTCTATAAATAGTGTAGTATATAGCATAAACAATTGTATTGTCAGTAATGTTGCTATGTAACGGTTTTTGTTACTATTATTTCTCATTACACTTAGCTATTTGCATTATTGAAATGTGTTTTTGTGTAATTTTGAATAAGTCTGAGTTTACTAACACAAAAGGAAGCTTTAAGAAAATAAGGATATATAACTTTTTATTGTAATTTTCAATAATAATAAACTTTTACAATAAACATTCTGACAATAGTTTTTAACAACGTCCCTAAAATAAGGTTCATAAGCAAAACAAATACTAAATATGAATTTGTTTTTTACAAAAATAAAAAGGAATTTATTATCATTTAAATTTATTTAAATTTTTACTCAAGAGTTGCCTAACATTACCGGTTATACCGGAAATATTTAGTCGACAAGTAAATCACGTCCGTTAAAAGGTATTACTGCAAAATATTGCATACGATAGAAACATTGAATTAATAAAATATTCTCCAAATAATATCTGTTAAGACCTTAACATAACTTTTGGAGAAAGATCAAACACTAACACGTTGTAAATATTCATGATTCTTGTTTCAGAAGGCTGTGTTATAGTGAGAATAAGAAAATCTATATCTTTTAGAAATTCTAAACACACCAAAAGACGGCTAATAATAGAACGAAAATTTCTTGAATTCCATGCCATATCCTGAATAATAAATAATTCTTCCGTGTTATTTCTCGTTTAACATTACATTTTCATAATAAATAAGATAGACGGACAGGAAGATTGTGAAATACAAAACCAATCTCGTGCTATAATCAGGAAACCGGTTAAATGAGCTTTTTATAAAAACTAATAAATTTTAATTAACTTAAAACCAGAATCTTTAGACCGAGTTTGTGATAAATTATAATTATGTTCAATGCAACATATCTGAGGTGAGAACTAGTCCAGTAATATAAGGAAAAGAAAATTAATCGTTTAACTCAAAAGCTAAATGTTTATAAAAATTTGCTAATTACATATGCCAATCCATTAGAATAAACTCACTTTCCATAAAACGAATATTACAATCCGATATAACAATTTAAATAACTTTCCTACTTTCGACTTACTCCTCCGAGATATTTTATTAAAAAAGAAGCCAACCAAAACCCTCGTATAGTTCAACAAGTTACTTCATCTAGAAATGTTTATTCATTGTTGTTGACGTTTTTATGGCATCTTCGACAAGGATCCTCACTAAATGAAATGGAAACCTTTTTTATTCGAAACAAGTTACCTTAATCAAGTTGAAACATATTCAAAAATGAATTTTATTCATGCCATTAGCTTTGGCTTTTATCACGAAGTTCTACGGCATTAAAAAAATTAACGACATAAAAGAAAAAAATCTGTTATATATTTTTAACAGCAGAAAGCTATAGCGTTTATAATGATTATCCATATGTAGACCCGAGTTTACTTTTAAATCACAAAAATTTGACGAGTCTTCAACATTTTCTTAGTTTCTGTACACCACGACCATGTTAACTGAGATAATTATTACAAAGATATGTCATTCAAATTATAAATTGTCAAAATATTAACATTTTTTGGAAATCTAATGACATCTCAATTTCTTGAATATTTTTCAAACCTTTTCTATTTTTACTTAAACTTGTAAACAATTTTAATACTGTGAAACATTTCCAAATGACAAATATTTTGTACTAATGCTATGTAATAAATAAACAGCATAAAGTTTATTTAAAATATTTCGCATTTGTAATTTGTAAACGTATAGCTCTTTTTTTTCTCATAATAATGATTTTCACATTTGAGTACCACAGGAATTGCATATGTAAAGAAAATAATACTTAATATAAAAATTAAAAAGTAGAGGTTTATTTTTTTAAAATATATAAAGGCAGATTTAATAGAATGAATATAAAAATTTCAGTTAAGATTCTATGTATTTACTTAAAGAAAAATCTGATGTCGATTTAGATTTAAATCTTTAAACATAGTAATGGCGGTGGTGAACAGTAAACATACAGTAGTTTTTTTGACAAAAGAGATTTTTTTCGGTCAACTCAGGTCTAAATAACACTTCCACAACGGTGACTCATCCTTCTGAGAAAAATCAAGATCTTTTGACGTAGATATCATAATGGATGATGCAAACAAATTACTTATAAATAAAACATGTTAGTCTTAAGTTGTAGAATACCTATTCCGTCTATGTTTTATTTTTTACTATCTTATGACTAACAGCAGTCTCATAATTATGCAACGTACGCTATGTAAAATATATATATGTATGACGTTATGAGACTTAGATCTATAATTATATCAGAATAACTATATTCAGATCCAAAGAACATTATTACGTTTGACAGATAACTCCTAATATTTTATTTAA
Source organism: Danaus plexippus (assembly GCF_018135715.1). Lineage (NCBI taxonomy): Eukaryota > Metazoa > Arthropoda > Insecta > Lepidoptera > Nymphalidae > Danaus > Danaus plexippus. Next base: position 3,290,983 of record NC_083548.1, on the reverse strand, counting down.
AAAAATACAATCTCATACTTCTTGAAATAAAACTATTTTACTTTTCAAGGAATAAAAATAAACATTTTTGTATTATATGTATCAGGTATGTTAACAATGTTATCTTCAAATGTTTAATATTAAATAATAAATAAGTATTTAGAAAAAAGATCCAATTCTTTTTAGTATTCTTTATTTTATACAAAAAAAAAATTGTTTTCTATTATTTGTAGAAAATAAAGAATACTAAAATTGTTTTTAATTATGTATAAACTTAGTGTCGTATTTAAAAAGCAAGGGAAACTATTCCATACGATAAAATGAAAATTTTGAAAATTAAGATATATATATTGGGATATTAGATCAGAACAGAAAAAATACAAGTTCATAAGAACTATTTCCTTGTAATTAAAATTAATACATTTTATCTAAAAGTTATTTAAGCTACTCCTACGATATAAGCCATATTCGGTATTACATATTTAATATATATTAAAGTATAAATCCGAGGTTGTTAAGACAAGTTTTAGTAAAGACATGTTATAAAATGTGTTAAACAAGAATGAACACAGATTGATAACAGTAGCGTTAATAATAAGGTGCATACAAATAGGACGTGGAACCGCCGCCAGCCACAGTGATATTAGTTCATCTAAAATACACTGCACTCCAAGTATAGCATGTATTTTTTTTCTGTACACGAACAGACCGACACATTTATTGATAACACTGCACTGTCACTTTATCGGGTGATTTCCCCACTGCAATCCAAGTATAACACTGCAATCCATGAGTGATGACCGCAATTTCACTGTCTTGGCGGCGGCGGAATCCATACGTGTGCGAGGACTAATGACGAACATGCTTACGCTATATTAATACTCTATGGGTATAAATTACCACGGGTTTTGCAAGCATCAAGCGATATTCTGACATATCCGTTATTATATTTCGATTTAATACAGTTATCGATATCAAATGGCACACGGACACCACACGACATATACCGTCAAAAGGCACGTCGCAGCAAAACAAATATTGATATCTGCAAAATATCACATTCCACCAAATGTGAATTGGTCGTATTATCTTTGTTTGCATTGCATTCGACGATGACAAAAATCTACGTTCCTATAGGCAATAATCAACGGCGGATGCTCTGTATATAGAAACATTTCCTTATATGAAACCATATAAAAATATTTTCTTCATTTTTTGTACAGTGATAGTTGCAGATAACAGGGACCGCTAAAAGGAAGCTATACTTACGAAAGATGATAACGCGAGGTTGTAACGGGAACGGGTGCTGAATTCACGGAGGATGAAGAACCTGAGTAGCCGGAGCCGGCAGGTGAAGACCCGGCAGAAGGCGCGCCCGCGGACGATGGTATTGCGGCTGGCTCGTAATACTCAGTGGTGAGAGTTCGTTCGTCCAGTACGTGCTCCACGTTATGTGCCTTCGAAGCAGACTTGATGTCCATAAAGGCAACAGTGGCGCACACACCGCTATTAGCAACCGCGTTTGTGTTCGCGCTTGCGTTTTCCATTCGACCCAATAACTTGACATTCTGGACTCGGCCATAGCTGCAACAAATTCATTATTAACGTAATCTGATTTCAGCGTAATGTTTAATAAAATAATAATCTACTTTTTCTTTTCATTAAACAATTAACATTCCGAAACGGTCAATGGAATGTTTTGGCTTCTTTCTTTTTCGTCATGTAGTCTACGTTTTGTTTCTTTTCATTGCATTGATCAACATTTTTGTTAAATAGCAACCACTATTCTGTTGTCGCCTTAGACCATTCCCCTTGTACTCAACACATTTATCCAAACTTTTTGTAATAAACAGATTTCAATTCTACATCTGTCAGTTACTGCGTAGTTTAAGAGTCATAAATCTACTGATGTAACTCAAAATTCAATGTTAACAATATTTGTTTACAACATTTACACTAACAAAAACTAGTTTTTTATATTTATCATCATTGATATATACAAAAACAGTGTATGAAACACAACAATAATATTTTTACCCACGGACCAAAAATTTTCCTGGGTTAAATGATGCTATAAGTACCGTTTAAATATAATGTTGTATATTTTCTAAACTTACTTTTAATTCCTGTGAATATATTATAAACGATGCATGTCCATACATATTCTATACGTCATTAAAATCTAACACAGATTAACAATGTAGTCTTTAAAAAAAACTTGAAACACACTATTCCGGGAAATAGTTTAAAAATATAAACAGACTTGATTGATGTATTTATTAATCACAAGAGTATTATTTAATGTCTATTATATTTATGCATTCCTAGACAACTTTTCAACACGTATTAATTTGAGTGCCACTAACTTGGCATTATTTTAGATTAACTTCTAAGTTTAAATATTATTTACACGTAATTAATTGATTTTTTAAAATCGTAATGTACAAAAGTAGATACGTCGTAGTACAGATAATCCAACACAAAACTTGCTTTGTTTTTCCAGTGAGTAAAACAAATATAGTTCCATGTAATACGAATACTTTTAATATTCTCTTGCAACGAAATCAATAAAATATCAATACATACATGGGACTGTATGCTAGCGAACATCACTCAGAATAAAATACAAATGCGCACCGCGCCGCAACGCGCAGTGCTCGTCGACATGACGCGGCGAAACTACAGATAATGAGACGTTGCCGCTCCTACATGATATCGAACAACAAGCGGCGTTGCCACTCCGTGACATTTGCTTTACTACATTTCATTATAATAATACATCTTTAGAGCTCGTCACTCCGCTCTAAATAATTTATTGGTAGTATTTTTGCGTTATAATTTTAATACACGGCCATTGTGTAGTGAAAACATTTCTATACCATACGGTAAATTATTCGTTATTTCATATGCCTTCGACGTTAGTTTTCATTCTGAATTTTGATTTAAATCTGTGTTTATTTCCATGCATTGTTCATATCCTAGAAAATCATATACTTAGACAAGGATACAATGCGTAAAGGATTTGTCAAGCTATAAAGACATAACCGACGATTGGTAGATATGAACAACATATGAATGTTGGAAAATGGAATGAATAAAACATTTATTGGAATGAATTTGCTAACATACTACATTAACAATAAAAAAATATAATAGGTAATATAAATTTGAACAAACAATAATTAAAGTACAGTAAATATGTAGCTATAACGAACAGATAACGAGAAATTTAAAAGCGGCAGCAGAGTGATTAAATCGGTCGATGTCTAGTGCGGCGTTGCCAAGTTTACTTTTACAACATGGCCGCGCCCGCTGTGCCCGTTTCCGTGTGAAACCGACTGCGTCTGTGTATAAAGGAACGGGCAGTAGTAGTGGTGAGACCATGTCGATGATAGCGTGAGCAACCCGAACACCAGGATGCGAGGGAGAGAGGGGCTGTGGGGGCGAGGGGCTCGCGGGGTGGAGAGGAAGGGCAGATACCGGCTCCATGACGTCACTCTACTTTCTGAATAACTACTTTGTTGACTGCATGCTGGCAAGTTCGGTTATTCGTCTTATGTTGTGATATTTCTGTATTATTTCCTACTTCATCATGAGTAAACTATCGTTTTTTTAATAGATTTTTATATAATTACGTCATTAAATATGTTTATAAATATGATATGTTAAAACTTTTCGATTGCGGTACTATAAATAATACTTATAAAAGTAATTTTGTTACTTAAAACTTTAAACATTACTTACTACGTATAGGGTAAATAAAAATGTTACGATATGTCTAGTTGCGTTACAATTATCTGACTTGTATTACGACTCATATTTATTACGTTATCTTATCGGTTTCTTATTTAGCTACTTTTTAAACTGATAACTTTGCATGTACTATAAAAAACATGCAAATAATAAATAGAGAATGTGATGTGTTTTAAAAAAGATTGATTCATAAGCTGACATAGTACAGTAACATGGTCAAAATATAAATCACGGTTTTCGTTATGTGTGTGGTTATAAAATATTTAGCGTCCTAGGTATATGTTCTTGTACATAACATTATCAAGTTTGTACACATATTACGTAATATTATAAAAGCTATTACAAAACAGGCGAGCGGGTCGAGGGGCGAGGCGAGGGCCGAGGGGTTCAATCCGGTCGGACGCAGAGCCAGCGGCGCCCCGGGCGGCTCGCGCAGGTCGATACGACGCGGCCCGAGGGTGGGGCTGGCGGTACTGCACGGGATGGCTGCCTCTACTCTCACAGAGTTGCATAATAACCACACACATATTCATCTACATCGGTTTCCATCATTTAATTTTGGAACTATACTGGGTTGTTTTTCACAAATCTTTCCCTTATTTGATAACTTAATCGAATTTCATTATTTAACATCCGCCTTATTTTTAAACAATTTTATATTTGAGCAAATATTGATTCATATGTTCAAATATAGATTCGCTCTTAACCTTAATAATTACACGTGGATATACCGCACTTGCATACTTTAATAGATTTGAATATATTTTCTTTTGTAATAGACAGTTTCCAAAGCATTGAATACATTTTAAATCAGAATATCTTCTCTAACGTATTACAATATATCAACCTTGGGAAGATCAGCCATTACCATTGACTGACACGTGTTATATTATCTTAATTTAAACATACGCGATTACGAGATGAAGCCCGTATGAAATATAAAAATGAATTATTGATAGCACTCATATAACTTGTAATATTAATTGAACGCCAAACGATCAACAATATAGACAGCATGTAGTATAGATTAGAATGATATCTGAATTCAGTGAAAATGTTCAATTAATAATATATTGTCTCCGAATGACATGGCATGCCTTCCCTATTTAAGTTTAGACAAGCGTCTTATTTTTATTCGTTTGAAATCCATTCCTATGAATATCAATTCTCAATGACATACTACTTACTGCTTCTGGTATATTCTATAAGTTTCATATACAGTGTAAAACCGTATTTACTCATAGCTTATACATATAATAGTGGTAAGAACAAAACAAATACAAAAATGGCTTCAAAACTCAAATGATGTGTCTCGAAAACGTTAGGTTATTTTAAATACATAACCATATTATAAAACATTTAAAAGTACACTAATGAAATTGAATGAAATCTACAATTCGAAGTCTTTTTACGAGAAGAGCATACTTACTTATTCAATCAATGTAGTTACGTTCAAATAACATTCTACTCGGAACATCAGACACCAAGCCGCCATCTTGGATTCGGTTAAAATAAATTAAATCAATGGTAATTGATATGAAATAGAGAAACTACCATGTCCTAGAAACGGTAGCATAATCTGTTTATAACCGAATAAATATAATAGGAAGACAACCTGTGAGCAATATTAAAACAGTAGGATTTAATTTCAATATATTATGATACACGTATGTATGACACGAACGCTATCTTCACAGTCGTTCGAGTCGGTCCGATGGGTACAAGCCGTGCGACGTTGCCACTCTTGTCAGCGAGCTCGGCGCCACTACATTTATCAAAAGCGGACGGAGCCGTAAGGTGTGTCGATCGTTCGGTTGGTTCGCCGGTTGAATAAAAGGGGAACCATCACATGCAACGGTTTCAAAAGTTCACATACATTTTTTTTATATCATTACACAGACTAAAAAAAATTATTCCATATATAAGGTACGAGACATAAAGGTAGTTCGTTTTGTTTAGAAAGAAAAGTTCTTTGATGTGCATACATAACAATATATATTAAAAGACATTATTTATACACTCGATATTTTTTACGTAACGTTGTATTATATTCATTAATATTTACTCAAAAGGTTAACGGCCTAAATGGTCCCCCGCCCTAGCACCCATGTTACTTTTAGAGCGAGACAACATTGCAAAATAGAATTGAAGCAACGTTAGTAATAATATTTTTAGTAGAATTTATAACCGATGGGTTAGCATACACACAATGTTGTTTTAGTTTTCATAAAGTAGTAGAAAAAGACGTTACGTAGGAAGTATATTTAGAGGTTTACATGCGTGTTACGTTTAATTCGTGATTGTTAAGACTATACATCAGAATTAAGATTGGAGTTTCGAGTATTTAAGATTCAGTATTATTTAGTAAAAGAAAAACTGTTTAAAATCCATTAGACTTAAAACAATGAAATAAATTGTGTCTTGATGGCTAATTGATTAAAAAATATTGCTAATCAAAAAAAGTTATTATTATCAAAACTAAAACCATACTATTCGCTCTATTCATATTTTTGGCAGAAACCGAAAAACAAAAATGTTCTTCTTTACTTGAACCTAGTGTTTACATACAGAAGGGAATGAAATTATCAAAAATGATTTAAGACATCTCTTAACAATTATGTATATACAAAAGTAGAAACTTATTAAGGATATATACGCCGGAAATTTTAATCAATGGACATTTTTGATCAAACTATGGCGAGTTGTAAGGAACAAGAAAAAGTTTAAGCGGATAGGAGCCACCTAATTATGTTATAAAATTTGCATCAGGAATTAACAGTGTCCGATGTTAAGAACGTCAACACTAGAGAAATGTGCACCTGAGACGTAATAGTTAGACGCATAGTTCATGTTCTGCTAACTACCTTGGCGAACAATTTTCCGCAAAGCATCGTTTTATATACCTTGGGGTAATGTGCCTACTGTCTGATCCATTCTCACGCAAAAATAACACAAATGTAACGACCCCCCACCCATCTGTAAAGTGTATTTCACCATAAGATGGCTTGAAAGAATATTTGTCATGCCCTACTTAGTGTTCTACACACAAGCTTTTTTCTCGCATAATACTTGCATGTGGATAGAGACCGCCATAGATGCTAGTTTTGGGCCTGTTTTTGTTTTCTAGATACTATAATTCGAAGCCTATTAATTTTCATTTCTAGTTCGTTTTTCTACTCAGAAAAGTTAGGTCGAATACAGATTTGATATCTGAACCCCTCGCTTTTGACTTTTATTGTGAAGCACCCAGAGCCCTCCGTTCTTCACAAAGCTACATCTAGATCTTACAAGGGGCTCACTGCTAGTATAGCAAAATTATAAAGAACCTATAAACTTTCTGTTTAGTACACTTAATTCTCTCCAATGAAATGAAATCATTAAAAGTGAAGACGATGCGTGGGTTATTTCGAACACAGCAGAGGTTTTTAATAGAATCTGACAAATATGTAGTTCTATCACAGTTACCTACCACTTTAGCCTACTAAACAACCATCTGAGATGAGTATTCTTTTTTTGGAAGGCGAGAAAGATAGTCGTAAACGTACTAAAACGCTGCTATACCATAATGTTAGAGGAAATGAATCAAATAATGTTACTTATATTTAAAATGAAAAACTTTTCATTGAAGCAGCTGCCTGTTCAAGAACATTCCTTTAAGATAAATATACTATATAAGCTTCAAAAAAGTTGAATAATTGATTCAGGAAGTATTCCAAAATTCAGACCATTCCCCTCGTATTGTTTTCGGGCCCAGTCAGAGCCTTCCATATAGTGGTTACTTTCTTTTCACTCCGCAAAAAATACTAAGCCGTTTGATATGGTAACGATCCCAAAGAAATAGTGAGTTCGTCTCTTTGGCCCTTTTAAAGCACAAAGTTTTTCGGGTTTTCTGTCGTCTAAATTTTGCAATCTTTCAAGCATTATCTGCAGCTATTTTCAAGTTTCTACCACCACACTCTAACTTGTTGAATTAGATTTGTTTTATTCCGATCCAATAATTGTCAAACCTCGTGCATAGCTGTATTTTTTCAAACGATGATCGAATGATAACTACTGGAGTTTTCTTAAGTGCATATGGTAAAAATAGTAAAGTCACTCTAATTCACGAAAAAGACCAGTATGTAGGTTGTTACTTTATTAATTTGTCCCTGGCACACAGTAAACACATCATGGCGTGTCTCTTTATAATATCCTAATAATGATGTGGTTAATTTATTTTAAGACAAATAGTGTCAAAAAAAGATTAATAATTTAACGATACGAATTAAATAATATATTTTTGTTAACCAAAAAAGATTAAATAATATATTTTTACTATTTAAGTGATTTTTAATTGTTGTTTGAAAAACGAATGATGATTGTTTTGGTCCCAACTATACTGATGTTCCATTCATGTCTGAAGGTATATTTTCAAGGTTTCATAATTACAAAATACTTATATTCGTACTCAAAAATATTTATATAATAGAAAAATGTGTATTGAACATGAATTGCTTCCATAGTCTTGTGGTAAGGTTTTGTAACATTGGAGATTTCTAATTCCCCAAAAGAGAAGATACATTGCGAAGAAAAACTACTAATAAAAACTCATTAGGTTTAGCTTAGGATACAAATATTAATTAAAAAAACTTCAAACTGTTAGCTTGAGAATACTAACTCATACTTAGACAAGTGTTATTGAGAAGGGACATGTGGCGGACATTCTTTCAACATGTTTGTGGCCGTTTTATCTGTCAAATTAGGCGGCATCTACGTTTCTGCATCCATTACTTCTACGGATTATTGACGGACTTTGTTACTACTACTAATGTTACGTGGATGATAATCAACTTTATTATTGAAAGAACATTTCAATGACCTTACTTGTAGTCAATCGGGTACTTCGATAAACTATAGAAAGTATCTTCAGAACTAAACCTTATCCTAATAAATTTAAATTTGAAATTGATTTTTATGGGCGATATTTTAGTATTATATAAGTGTTTTGCTTTCAAATAAACACGAGACGATGTTGAGGCGAAATGCCAAGAAGCTTCCGAAATATTATGGCGCGAATAAAAATATATCTAGATGTACAAATTTCAAAAAATTCTTTAAATTTACGCTCAAAATAATTACGATTTTGACGCCATTTTGTTGTGTGATGGTATAATCTGTAGATCTTAAGATTTCGAAACGACGCACTGCACGTGTTTGTCGAAGTTACTTTTTGGTAAGGTAAACTGAATCCTCACATAGCTTGGAAGACCCACAACAAAACATGCAGCAAAGATACACATAAAAATATTTAAACTACAACAGATAAAACTGGTTTTTATGTGTGTTTTTGTGTAAAATATTAGTTCAGTAGCAAGCTTTATACAACCAATGTTAATAAATTTTAAGGTAATAAAAATGTAATTGTAAAAGTTATGAAAATGTATCCATTGCTTCTAGAGGCGAGTCTAGACTGAGACATCAATACATATGTATTATTAAGACTACTGTACATAAACTTGTATACACAATGTAATACAGTACACTGTTTGAATTAAAGAGAACAAGAGAATGCAACTTGTGACCCTGACCAGATTTTAATTTACATTTTCAAATTATTTTAACTTTTTACTGTTAATCGTATCCATAAATCTATTATGTCAACAGAATAAGTTGTATAGGTGTATTGTATTAAAATGATTGAAGGAAAATTTGGGGTCAAAGAGTATGTATTATAGAAGAATATGTATATATACCTATATACATGTACAAATCAAACATATAGTTTCGTGTCTAAAGCGAAATATATATTGATTTGAATGCTTTGCAGACTCATTCAAGACATAAATAGTAATTAATTTCAGTCTCACTTACATTAAGCAATCACAACAAGCTTTCAAGGTAAAGGCTTAAAGGAATTATATAATTAAAAACAAGTGTACTTCAGGTATTTGTTAACATAGTTTAAAATGATATTTCGTCATTGTTTGACGTTTATTTTTGTTTCAATATTGATCAACATTTGAGTGCCTGCTGCCTCTTTATGAAGACGTGATGTGGCTTTGCATTTTTCATTCAAAATAAAGTTCAGAAAATACGGCATAAATCAATTAAAACAGTGTCAGCCATTAAAGAATATAATGACGTTTTTCCGATTGAAAAGGGTAAGGTAAAGAAGTTATATTTGAAAGTCATTTAACACAAGTTGAAAAAAAAAATGTTGATAAATTTGAATGACAACAAGGATAAAAAATAACATGTTTTAAAAAACTCCTCACAGAAAATTCAGTTCTATTATAAACTATACTATTAGTAGCATTTAATATCACGAAACGAGCTAGTGAGGACATTAGTCACTTAAATTTATCTTATATAAAATATTTGGTCCCAGTAAGTTTATTGTATACGTTATTATGCTAATGTATTTTTTATTGAAGTAATAAAAGTTGTTAAATGCGATAGTTGTATTTCAAACGTTTTAAGCTACCTACCGTTTAAAATGCTCTCTTATTCGGTCTTCACGTATGTTATCGGGTAAATTTCCAACCCACAGGTGCCGAGTCTCTCTAACCATCTTGCTTCGAACTCCACATTAGGAATCATTACCCGTTCGCGTCACTACGTGGCAAAAATCAATTTTGCACACCACGGTGCCGTACACATTTTGAACAACACACTTATTATTACACTTAACACATCGTATTGATAGCACAAGTTGCACTGCAGATTAAAAAAATACACAATCTTTCACCTCACGACATTCGAAATTTCTTCACAATACACACTTCACTATAAACACACTACGCAATAGACACGAGCGTACACTTCGCAGCTCTCGAATTGACAGTGGAGCCAGCTTCGACGCGAGTTTGCCGATAAGCTCCGCCTTCTGACCGCTGCCGCGCAAAGTGGAGTAGGGTTTACCGTTCTAACGAAATATATCTACCTTCTTGTTTGTACAACAAAAAGTATTTTGTTTTAATTATGGACATATTTTTAAATATAGATTTAAATACTTAAGTTAAACATTTACATCTGAACTACAGACTAATATTTGCTTAAATTAGCTACTAATGGAAACCATTGAAAAATCCTTTTAATAACTATACTATGTGAAAAAGATCTCAAATAATAAAACTTATAATTAAATATAAATAAGCTGCGAAGAAATATTACCTACTGCATAAGATATGATTTTTAAAAATAGTAAAATTTAGTGGTCCGCTGGCCAGCTTACCCTCGATACGGCTATCTCTTTCTCTTATTACTATCGCTCTCCCGCTTTGTCTCATGGAAATAACAGTTAGTGTTGCTTGTCATTAAATTTTCCCTATTTTAAGCAAAATATTATCTAACTAAAAATTGATAACTGTATTGATAAGAAATCTTACTTAATACATATATATCAAAGAACGTTAACTTACAGACCAAAAACGACGTATACTCAGTTTTAATTGATGCCTTCTTAAATTTAAATAACACGTTACTTACAAAAAGAAAGGATAGGACATATGATAATTTTCTTGAGTCAAACTATGATCAGTATTTACACTAAGGGCTCTATTCAGAAGTTTATGTAGAGCTACTGAAGGATTTCTTTACTTAGACCCTAGGGAGATGTAAAAGAATGTCAGGGTGGAGTATAATAATAGGGATCTTCATATTTTCAAAAATAAAATCTATTCAAAGAATACGTCAAATGCCCGTTCCTAATGCCATTCAATCGTACCTATACCAGTTTCGACAAGTCACAACATGATATAAATAAATAATAAAGTATTCTGTAATGCAACTATTCGGAATTGAATAAATAATTTAGGTAATTAAATAAACTTATATTTAGTTGAACTCTTAAGGGTGTGGACCGTGTCAAAAAGACTATAATTATTTTTAATTATTATCGGCTAAATAAAGTTTTAGAAAGCCTGATCTAGTCACTAGATTCTAGTGGATTCGTATGTTCCCATACGATTCCTATTTGAGCGGTTCATCGGTCCTCTTGGTGGGGGGTCTACCCACGCTTCACTTTCCGGTACGGGGTCACCATTCGAGAAATTTTCACTGATCATGAATTTCTCGAATGATGTTCCTAATCTACAGCCACCTCAAACTCCCGATACAATTTACAATCCTCAATAGCTTGGTGAACGCGCTCTGACGACTACCCATTTATAGCTGTACAAAAGATTCAAGCATAACTCTTAAGCTTCTATAATAAAAAGTTTCATCCCCAATTTCTAAGTCAACACCCAGAACCCCAACATCACATACTGGCCAAGACTATTGCCATCACATTTTTTTTTAATGTTTTGTTAAGTGGAAATAATTTGTCAACTCATGTTTTATTTTGTAATATTTACATAGGCAGTTTGTGGGACAGTACATAAAATTAAATTATATGATTAATATAAAACCTCAATGGGACGATAGATGGGACTACAATCAATAGTTTATTTGTGCAAAGTTGCAAATATTGAATTGCAAAAAACTTTTTTATATATTCAAGGTAACAGTTTATCTCTTAAAATAGGGTTCTTGATGAAATATTATAGGAAAAAGTTTCAAAATATTTAAAATTTCTAATTCACTCAATATATAAATCTTTTTATGAAAATCAATTTCAAATGTACATAAAGTTTAAGAACAATTTAAAAATTATTTATCTACGTAATTCTTGCTGTTGCTTCAGGTTATGCTTATGACGGAACTTATTAACGTATGATCAATTATATATGATTAATATGTCAAATGTGTAGAAAATGCAAAAAAAAAAATTGTGTACATATACAATAATTATAGGAATGATCATTATTAAAAAAAAGAACTTTTTTCTTTAACGATGTATCAGCAATTGATTTATACTGGTATGGGTTCTGATCTGATGTATTTAGAGACTATTTCGAGAACAGGAGGAGGAATAAGACCGAGATAGTGGGTTTATATTCGGGCAGGAAACGGAAGGGTATATCAGTGAGTTTAGCTACAATTTTTTTAACGTAGGATTTAATAGTGAAAGAAATGTTTTGGTTCAACTTAGCTGTTAAATTGCCAAAATGATCAAGGTTAAGGCTCAGGAAGACCTAGAATCGTCAGACATGTTTGGTTGTAATGTGAAAAGTTTTTAAGTTTTCTTAAGGAAGAGAAGGCTGTAATTTGTTTCAAAATGCTCACTTCTACGTTAAACTGACATGGTTTCTAAAAGTTGCATTATTGGTTTTACTGGCAATCAAATTATTGGTGCTAGGCTACCTCCACTTAACTGATAAGATCATTCAACATCTAAAACAGATGAAGGCAAGCCAATTAATTATTTAATTTACTTATTGCGTGTCCCATAATTGCCCTTTTCGGCGGAGGGGTAAGTTGAAAGTGCTCAGCAAAAGTCTGCTGGGCTCATATTAGATATCTGTGTATTTGTTCTGAACAAGTTTATTTATTTTTTTTTTTTTTTTTGTAAATAAACATGTTTGTGGGGTTATAATACGCAGATATTTTTTTAATTTTGTTGTTGTTTGTCTTATCTACTATTAATGACAAATTTTTAAAATTATATTTCATCCACAGACTGCCATAATTTTCCAGAAATGTTAAATTATGAATGTTTGCAACAAGTAATAAAGAGACAAACAAGTATTTATGCAAAATAAGGTTCAAAGTATTTTTCTTTAATAAGTTCACCATTGATTTTTTCTAGTTTTTAGTGTTGGTACATATATGACATTTATATTATATGTATAATTAAAAAATACCTTTAAGGAAAAGTTCTTGAGATGGCTACCCTAAGCCGGTCACTAGTGACAGTTTTATTATTTTTTAGGCTCAAAAGGACTTGTATCCAGAACCGTAAAAACATTAACACTAGTGACAACTTTTAGATAATATTTTATATTTTGACTTTGACATTTTATTACAAATATAAAATAATCACAGCAAAAAACGTCTGAGCGTTTTATGGTGTAAGAAGACGGTAATTCTAGTTTTTCACAATGTTTTTAAAGACCTGGCGGTCTATACGGCCGGGATACATTTACTATTGTAAATATATGTCATCTCAAAGTAGCAATACCTCTCAAAATGCTATTGCTCTAAGTGAAACCTGTGTACAGAAATTAAAGCAGTTATGTGAAGGAAATCAATTTTTGAGGCTCTGCGTAGAAAGCGGTGGATGTTCGGGATTTCAATACAAATTCGATTTAGATGATAAGATCACGGAGGACGATAAGTTAGTATATACAATAGCTATTTGTTATTAAATTGTGTATTGACTTTAATGACTATTCAAGTATCAAAATCACATCTCATGTAACTGTAAATATCGTTCAACAGTACATACATAAAAAACGGTTTTATATTTCGAAATCTATTTTTACATCAGTATAAAGATATATATATGGTGGTTATTTGTTTGTAGAAAACTAACTTATTCCGATACAACTATAATTTCTGTATTCTTTTAGTAGTATCAAATAAGGTTACAAGTATTGCTTGTCAATTTCATTAATCATTAATCGCACCATTATAATGTTGATAAGTGTAGTTTTTATTCAATATTAATTTTCACATATTGAATATTGATTTCTATAAATACGATTATTCTATATTTCAATCCTAAGACATCAAATAAAAGAAATAGATATAATTATAATAATTCCATAACTAATGTGTATGTGAAATCTTCACTAATAGTGGGTATATTTAAATTTATAATTTCAGAATCTTTGAAAAGGAAGGAGTGAAAGTAGTAGTTGATGAGACTTCTTTAGAATATATAAAGGGATCTACCATTGATTATCACACGGAACTTATACGATCTGCTTTTAGAGTTGTACAAAATCCTAATGCTGATATTGGTTGTTCCTGCGGTGCGAGCTTTTCTATAAAAATAGATTAGCTAGCAATTAAATTTTACAGTAATGTTAATTTGTAGATATAGTGTTAGATAATAAATGGCCATATTTGTATTGTGATGTAGCATTGCTTATTATTGGATTCATCGTTTTAGCTTTGTTGTTTTTATGTATAAGTCTTGATCACAAGCAAAAGTCCAGTATAGTTCTTATAAATCAAACTGGATTGGATGTGTTAAAAACTAGTCACATGGAGCATTGATTTAATTTTTAATATTACCTACAAGGGAACGAAAAGAATAAAATATGTATATATTTTTATGTTGTTTTGTAATAATGAAATGGATTTAACCAATTAACACAAAAACTGCCAATTTCAAAGTTATATTACCATGTGTTTATACCAAATCTTTACTTACATACAACCAAAACATAAATTTACAGAATTAATATCTTGGAAAAATGCTCTAACGAAAAAATATTCTTGTTATTGTGTATTGATAGACAGGTACAGGTGGGTCAGAATCTTAAAATCTTAATTGTTGTTTACCCCCAAAAAATACAATCCTGATTTGACATAATTAGGCCATCAGAGTATAAGTTACAAGATCAGCTGAAATAATCCATTAGTATGTTTTTTTAAAAATATATGGAAAAACTGAGGCTAAGTATTCTCGACAAATAGTGTCCATGAAAGTAGAAAGTAGTTATGGTAAGTACCTTCAGAACAGCAGCTTTTATAATCTATCTAGAATTCTAGATACTATGAGGAGATGGGATTGTTTTGAGGACAAAAGAATTCTCACGAACCAATGCTGTGAAGGTTTATATTTAAGTGGTTTTGTTTTTAAGAGACTCAAATGTTGCTGTAAAATATAAAACGAGTCTTCTGCTTATGACAACAAAATAATAGAAAGAATATTTTAGTAATAAGTTCTTATTGCAAATTAACCTCCTTCTTTTATAAATATAACATTGCTTAAGGAAATCATTGATTTATTATATATTCAGAACAATTTATCATGCATTAGATATAAACAAGAATAATCATAAAATTTAAATTATTATTCCTTTTTTTCAAATTAGAACTTAACTAGTAAAATAATAAAGATAATAATAGTTTTAATGAGATTGTGAAACATTAATCGACGCCCACACATTGTCGAGTGATGATGTAGGCAGAGTGATCACTGGTTCACTCTTGTTGGGGAAATTGCCAGCAGACCTGGAATTATACAAGTCACAACTATCAGTATAGGTAGTATATTACTTGATCTTCTTTTGCATAGCAGATAAGAGTACAATGTGTTTCTTTCCTAGAATAAAAATAGTAATCAAAATCATCAGTTTTTTATCAGTGTTGGTTTTGTGAATGAGTCATATATTTTTGCTCATTCGATAGGGCTTTATTTGAATGATTATGAAATAAACACTATAGTTGATTGGGATGAAAATGCTAAATAAATAATTACTAGTGGTCAGATATGGATATTTTAACTTTTTTAATCGCTACATGCACTGTTTGCCACTAGATGACGCTTATTATGTTTAGCTTCCGGTTACAATAATTTGTGGACAGATGGCGCGCATATTAATAACTACGTCGTACTATAAATTCTGTAAATAACAATAGAAAATGACGTATTTGTACTAGTAAACAAGTTGTACACGTTTGAAATTGAAAACGTCAGTGATGACGTCAATATTCGTTGTGATAATGTTATTCAGGGACATTATTAATTACGTCATTCTATTTGCCAAAAATCTCTTTTAAGATTTCGGTTAAGAATGGTTTTAAATACAAAAAAAAAAATCTGTACAAAATTTAGATGTTTGAATTAAATCTAATAACAGTAATGTGAACCTTAAAATTAAACATTAGTAAAACTAGACGTATATAACAACTTACTGCTGCAATTCCGCATTGAAAGGCATGGCATCGTTGATTTTCTTCACGTTGTGCGGCGAGTAGCGGTTGTAGAATCCCCAGATGCTGTTCATCAGTTTACTATTATATTTCAGCGGCGACAGCTCCATCACTAGAATGATGATATTATTTTATTTGAATGATCAAACTTTAACACAAATGTATTTCTTATTTACGTTTTCTATGGAAATATTTCGTCGGCTCATTCCCTTTCTTGATATTGGAAATCTGCATTTCACGTTGTGTTTCACGGATGCGTGCAGAAGAAAACGCCGATGGAGGTATGGATGCCATTTTTCTTCCACAGGCTGGAAATAAATCGATTTAATTATATTAAAATATAATAAAAAACTTTTGTATTTAATCAATGTACATTACTGAACATAAGTTTCGGAATCTATTTTTATAAATTTAACTGCCCTTAAGTTATCAAGTCCGTTTACTTTAGGTCAATGACACCTATGAAGTGAGCACAACTTACACAGAAAAGTAATTTTTATCTTAAATCCAAATAGTTTGAACTGTCTTAAATAAACAGTGAAATTAAATATGTATATACTTACCTTTAAACACCTTAGAAAATATTACTGTAACAGTAATCGTTATCGTAATTTCAAAGCCTGTCAGGCTCGGGTAACGACAAGTCGGAGAGAAAAGGTTGAAATCGTAAGACAGCACCATGAAATCTTAAAAATGTAGGTTGAATGAAAACAAAAGTTGAGGCTTCGGGAGCAGAGGCAGACGGGCGAGTGAGACAGTCGCAGTCAGAGATGCCACTGATCAAAATGGCTGCGAAATACTGACCCCTCTTATCGCCGTCTAGAAGTGTAACAGGTCATTTAAGATAGTGACAATTGTACATTTACAGATTGGGTAGCTTTGTTACTATAGACACATAATTATATAGACAATTGAAATTAAGAAATACGAGTTATCAAGGATTTAGTAGGTAAAATAGTTTGTATTAGCGTGTATATGTGCTGTTTCTTTAATATCTATATAAAAATAAAGTGCTTTTCCAACATGATTGCTATATTTGAACCTATTTTAAAATTTGACGCGCGACATTTTGGTCATATTCACATATAATTATACATTTCAACATATGTATTATTTGCACTTAGGTATACTAATGGGAAGACGAAATGAAAGTGTAAAGAAAAAAACTAAGATCCTGATTGTATAGATCTAGAGAGATAGAGAGAATACATTTATCATCCAGTTTTGCTCCTTAAATTATTTGATGGACATAGCTGTAAAGAAGATTTAACATTTGTGTAAACATTTTAAAGTTTTCAATTTTCATACTTACAAATATATTTTTAAAATACATAATATGTCCTTCATCATTTTATACGATGTTTCATTTCTACATGAATCGTTGTCCAGAAATATTAACTACCTCAGTTTTCATAAAACTTTTGTAAAATCTTATAGTAAAAAAGTTTTTAGTTGTTTTAAAAAAAAAAAAAAATAAAATAATGAGGTTAAATAGCAATCCAGACCAATTCAAATGTCATCCTAAAGAGAAAGATAATTCCGAAGAACTGCAGTCAATTCTTTAATCCGATAAAATACTTCATTTAACACTTACGTAGGTATAGGTATATACTTATGTTATATTTTATAACCTCAATAAAAGTCTGTAGTTTCAATTACCTTCGAAACCATTGATTATACCTTTAAATAGTCGATTTCTGATAGATTTCGAAGGAACATGAGGAGGAGGCCTAAGAGGTTTCTGTTATGCCAAATAAAAAAATTATCCAATATTCACAAAAAAAAAAAAAATATATAAATATTATATCATATCTAAAATAAGACAAACACAATCTGACAAAAAACTTAATAAACGAAGAAGTATCAAGGAGGTAAATATTGATTGACACGAGGTAAAATCTATTTTCATTTGAGGTCGGTAGAAATAATTCAATGAGTAATTTTTTTTGTCAATTATATTGTCTCCATAATTATGGAAAAGTCAAAATAAATTCTGTTAAATGAAAGATTTGTGTATTTAGACAAAACCCAACTGTGACATTTCATTCGTGTATATTGATGTAAAATAACTAAGAGCAAATCATCGGCACATAGTCTTTGCTCTATGTGTGAATACGGAACGCAATATCAGATAGAATAAAAAGAAAGGTGATAAGTGATGGCGGTGGCGATACAATAATTCATTGTAGATAAATATTGACATATGTTAACGCTAAACTACAATATTTTCTCTAAAGGTACCTTGATCTTAAATAAAAATTATAGTGTAACTTTAAATCTTAAACACACGTGAAAGCAAAATAAAAACAAGCAATAAAAAAAACTACTTAAAATATGTTGATGACCCCTTACATTTTAAATGTATTTTTCCACTGATAGCAAATTTATACAAAAATATTTTTGATTGTAGTCTTCTATCATGTACCTGGGTTAACTTTTAAATATACATAGCTTTAATCATCACTTAAATTCAATTTTATGTATTGAAGGTAGGTATTGAAGGTTTAAAAAATATCATGATATAATTTAGTGGTTTTAATTATGCTAAATACGTTTAGAGTTATTGTCCTGACGAAAATTACTTTACATAAAATGTAGGTATAACAATTAAGTACTTGACTTGGTGATTTAAATGTAATTATATCAGCCATTACACTAACAAATAAATTACATTCACAATATCTTTATGGTAGTTGATGTTACATTTACGACTGTCTTATTTTTATTTCCATGTCTAGAGAACTTGCCCGGAATAGTTGTATTGCTTCCTGATTCTTATCAAAAATTAAATGTACTTTGTTTGGTTTGTATTTGTACTATCAATACATGGGGTCAAGATCTAGATACATAAGATAACGGGTACGAGGCGCAATGGCCTAATTAAAAAAAGATTACTTTTGTTCATCCTCTTATTAAGTTTTTAATTTTGTTATACCAAAACAGAATTTTTGCCCTTCTTGGGTATTAAAGACAATTTCTTTTTAATTAATTGCTCCGAAACGTTGTGTATTTTGTTGTTTGTGAATAATAGATCAAGGCTCATTCTTAGATAAAAATATCTTAACATTAACCGAAACACGGCTGACACATTGATTTATTGAATTAAAAAATGCTTTCATTGTTATACAATTATTACTAGGTATTTTTCTCCTATTACCAAATTTAATAAGATTTACGCCAAGTGTTAGTGCGTGAACTAATGACACGCGAAGAAAACAAAAAAAAAGCTACAAAATTAAGATTTTCGTGAATAGCAAAACCAGTTTCGAAATTTTTGTGTGTTATTTCGTTATTATTTACGACAGCTGTTTGTTCCAGACATGACAAACAAATAATTAAACTGTTTTTGTGTCACAAAACGGATTATTTAAAAAAAATTATGTGGACAGAAAGTATGTAATTTTTTTGGATTAAGTAAATTGTTATAAAAGTGATAATTTTGCAAAAAAATCTTTTTTTTATCTTAAAATGTTTTGTTCAATATAATCTTTATGAAAAATAGAACTTCATTATTTAGCAACAACTTGCTTAAACTTTTATTTGCTTGTAGTTATGGTTTGCAGACATTTTAGAGACTAGACTTTCGTCTTTTCTAGTCGTGCTCTTTCCATATGAATTTATATGAGAGATGTATTCTAATCATATTGGATGAGCTAAAATTATAACGAACTGAAGGTCTTCTAGTGAGTTTGTCTTGTCTAAACATTAATCACTGTCAAGAGTGAGTAAACTTAAAAAATTACATTATATAATAAAATTTACATTATCTACGTTATGCATTTTGAAATGGTATGCCTTAACCCTTGTATAGATATACCTTAACTGTCCTCTGTGTAATGACTGGTAAGTTTATGTAAAATTACAGGTATTTTCGACTTTGTTTTTATAAAAGGAATAATCGAAAGTCATGCGGCCTTTATACTGTACAGGTTTGAAGATAAAGTATCACAATACCATGAAATTAAGTTTTAAATTATATAAACCAACGGGGCTTTAAATATTTTTTATTTTGATTTCCTCAACTATGTAGGTATTTTATACGAGCAGATGATATTAGTTCCTAAGCCTGCCAAAAACTAACTAGAGTTTATCTGAATTTCATAACAAAATTTAATAGAAAAACTCGTTCTGGGCTGAGATGTGAAAATATGGATAATCTAAATAGCGAGTAGCAATGATATAATTAGTAAGGACAAATAAAACAAAGATTTACAGAGGTATGTATTTATAACTTAAGGTCTACACAAAAATTGTACAATTTATTGAACATAATTTCGCTTAATACTGCACTGAACATTGTAGTGTTGCTCGGTGATTCCAATGATTTCAGCGGCTGCGATAGTATCTGAGAGGTAGAGGTCACTTTACCTTTTAAACAATTCCATATAAGTTTAGAGCACTCCTTTTAAATCCGTTAAGTACCTCATGCTGTTGAACATTCTATATAAACTGTGATATAATCTAACCCGCGCATACAGGGGGTTCATTTTACGTTGGCAAGTCTGTTTTAAGATCAAATGAAGCGGACAACGTTACATAATAAAATATATCATAGTAATGATCGATACTCTTAAAACTAACGAAAAATAAATAATTAAATAAATTATATGAAACGGTCTGAGATGTGCGCTCCAGGAATACTGCTAGCTGCTCAGTCTGTATAGGAAATGTATATATTAATAGTAAGTGAAGCTGCTGTAATAATGAATCAGTACAGTTGTATTTAACGTTGCGAGGACTGGCAACACCTTGCGAGTATCGATTCTGTATTACCATAACATGATGGTATAGTGATTAATTCATATGTTGATTCAATCTTCGCAGTCCTTGTTGTATTTTTTCCGTGTTATATTTGCTATGTAGTATATTTATTACGTGATCGTGTAAGTCTAGTATGTGCGTATGACGGGCGGCACGGTCTGGCACTCGGCCTGGTCTAGCGTGTGGTCTATGACCGGTCTGTAGCTGAGTTTGGTCTCGCCGGTGGCCGCGTTGGTCTCCGACAATGTATGCTTGCGCCAGTGCTTCTCGAACGGCAATTTTGTCTGTAAATTATAATTTATTAATTGTAAGCACGAATTTTTTTTACACCTTTTAATGTGAAAAAAAAAAAAAATGTTTTAAAAACATTGGTAATGAGTAGTGCTATATATAACAATTATAAAAATATATTATGAAATAAAAATAGCTTTTATACAAACATAATCAATAATACTACATCGTCCTGATGTGAATCTTTTCACTTTTTTATACTTTGTCTTTTTCTATTTATTAGGAGGCCCAACTGATGGTAAAATTACTAATTTACAAAAGAAAATTTAAGCAAGAAGGTTAGAATTTTACGCTCTCGTAAGAACGGTTACATTAAGCATGTTGGTGAATCGGAAGGAAAAAATATCAGGGTGGCGCCATTTTTATAAAGTTAATTCTCATTAACAGATTATCAAAGTTTAGGTATGTCTCTGTACAAGGATCGGTCGCCTTATACCTTATATTTATCTAAATATTATGTAGTATGTAGTGTATGTATATATACTAAAGCCTTATATAGTAAACGGTTACCGACCTGTCCCTCGAGTGGCTTGGAGTAGTCGTACTCGTCCCTCCTGGTCTTGAAGTCCTCCCGGGCGTGCGCTCCGCGGGACTCCTCCCTGGCCAGCGCGCCCTCCACGATCTGGACCGCGTTGATGAGCAGGTTCTGCAGCTCCAGGGTCTCCACCAGGTCGCTGTTCCAGATCAGTGAGCGATCTGACACCTTCACGTCCGCCATCTGCTTGTACACCTCGTGGATCTGGCGTTGACCTAGAAATTAAGATAAATTCATTATTATTTATAGGAATATTTTCGTCAATGTCAAGATTGCGTCGCCAGGAGGTTGTCATACTAGTTATTTGATATTTACAGTCTAAGAATGGATTTTTTTAAATGTAAAAATAAAGGAACAGTTAATAAAAGTTATTATTATATGCCCACCTTCTTCTAGTGTGCTCTTCTGTCTGAACACGGCGGCGTTCTTCTGCATACATTTCTGCATGCGCAGGCGCAGCTCCGCGGTGGAGATGCTGCCGTTCGCGTACCTTAACTTGTCCAGATTTCCGATACTTTCCTGACCAGTGGTCTGTAAGTCATACAACACACTTAATATTAATAGGTAATAATATTGTCTTGATTATTACACATTAGGAAAAGGCTATTTTATGTATAAAAATTATTCCTTCTAGGCTTCCTGTATTTTTTAAGTAGTTTATTTATTTAAATACTAAGCAAAAACTAAACGTAATATCACTAAATAACTTTGAAGGAATTTTTATCATTATATATTGTTCTTTTTTTGTTTGTCAATTGTTGTTTTAATAAAAACAATCGTCTTCCTAATTAATTGTATATAAATGGAGTCCCCAAATAAATTCCACGTGAGGTCGAAATGACTCCGTTATCAGTGTATTTTGTACGTTTTATTTACTTCGTGAACCTTTGACCCTTGCTTTGACAAGTTTTAACAAATCACTATATATAGAACTGTATCTACACAGAGGAGTAAACAAGACCCGTGTGACGTCACGAAGAATATATGAAGAATATAAGTGGAGGTGAATAGTATGTGTAGCAGATTACAGTTACACGAACTGCCTTTAAATTAGCGGATAACATTACATACATTGTTTGCTAATTTATGATCGGGAGAGTCGGTCGAGATTTCAACAAGTATGAAAGCAAGTGACTCAAAATTTTACGTCTCATACGATAAAAGCGGTACATAACTTCCTAGCATTTGTACATGATTTACTAAACACAAAACATTCGTATGTGTAATTAAATGCCTTTGAACACTGAACAATGACGTCACTCACGTCTTTGAGCGGCTCCTGCTTGTCCCCAGGGCGGCTGGTGTCTGCGACTGTGAGGGCGCAGGCTCTTCCAAACACAACGATATCAAGGAGGGAGTTCGCCCCCAACCTGTTTGCACCATGGACGGAGGCACAGGAAGCCTCACCAGCTGCCAGTAGACCAGGGACCACGCGGTCTTCGCCGTTGTAATGCGTTATAACCTGTAATTAGTCACAGTATTTTTTGTTACTTATATTATAAATGTATGATATTTCTATATATAAATAGTTCTGTTAAAAACTAGATAATGTTGTTTGCTTTATGAGTCATCAGGTTATGTTGTAGGTAGTTATTAGAGAATTAATTTCATATTGAATAAATTATGTCTGCCGGTTCATATAAATCCTTTATGAGTTCTGAGACTTCCGCGACTATTCAGTTAAACGTAACTACACACTCCCGACGTTTCGGTAACTTTGCAGCAACCGTGATCCCGGGCAGACGAGATGAGAAAAGCGTAGCACATCCTAAAATATTAGTATAATTGAAGTCACCTCTCCCCTGAAGTTGGTCGGCGTTCCGCCCATGTTGTAGTGTACGGTGGGCAACACAGGTATGGGTTCCTTGGTGACGTCGACTCCGGCGAAGATCATGGCCGTCTCCGAGATGCCGGGGAGACGCTGCTTCAGCTGTTCCGGAGGCAGATGATGCAGCTGAAGGTGGACGTGGTCCTTTTCTGGACCGCAGCCGCGACCTGTAGATTGAAAGGGAGATGAGATTTATATAATAAAATATATAAAAACGATCAAGTAAATAATAATGTTCTTCCTACATTAAGAAGATATAAAAGTGATTGGAGGAGCCCAGTTGAATGTCAACATGTGGGTTATATTACGTTAAATATTTTTCTAAAACCACACACAAGCTTACATCGCTAACTCATTTGATGTTCATGTAACATTTAAATCAAGTGATATCTTAAAAAAATAATAGTATATAAGACTATAATTACGTGAATATTGTGTGAGACTTTGTAGCGTTTCTTATAAAGTGATAATTATATATATAAGAAATTATAAATATTAAGCGTACCTTCCATGATCTCCACGGTCATGGCTCTGGAGACCACGTCCCTGCTAGCGAGGTCTTTGGCGACCGGTGCATATCTTTCCATGAACCGCTCGCCCTTAGCGTTCACAAGGAAACCGCCTTCACCACGACAACCTTCAGTCATTAGACAACCAGCTCCGTAGATACCTGGAGGAAGACAGATTTCTTATTATTTCACGACGAACATCGTTTTGTCTTCTTTTCCTTTTAGAATTCTATTAAATTATAAATGGATAACCCGAACCATGTATTTTTAAATCGTTTAAAATTCGGAAGCTCGCTTAACATCTAATCTTGGGAAATAGTTTTGTTTGAAAAGACAATTTTTTTACTCTACTTTAAGCGCATTTATATTCGGTTTAGGTTCATTGGACGGTTGGTATAAAATTATAAAGTCACCGAAACGTCGGAAAATGTAACATAATATACCAAATATGAGTGTGTGTGTGTGTGTTTGTGTGCACGTGTGTGTGTGTAAAAGTGTGTCATCATACCGGTGGGGTGGAACTGCACAAACTCCATATCCTCGTTCTGGAGACCAGCTCGAGCCGCCATGGCTGTTCCGTCCCCAGTGCACGTGTGAGCCGAGGTGCAGCTGAAGTACGACCGCCCAGTGCCACCCGTGGCGAGGATAGTGTTCTTAGCTTGGAACCTACATATAGAGAGACAATTAGTTTTTTACATCATCGTTATTATAATATAATAAGTAGCGAGAAATCACAGGACCCTAATATAATAAAATGATATACCTACATTATACTTATTTAATAGCGAGCAAGTCTAACTTTACACAACATTAATAAAATAAAAATCACTTAATTTTAATTTCGTTTCTATATACTGTAAATTTCACAAAAACAAGCACGATATAATCTTACATTTTCCTCAAAATTAGATATATTAGTTACAAATAAGGTAAATTAAATTTCAACAATTTACCTGAACATTGCTTTAATATTAAATAAATACCTAATTATAAGAATTTAACTGTATGTATGTTTATTGAGAGATAGATAATAAAATACAGAACTAGTAAATGATACAATGACATAAAAATAGTGTTAAATACAATGTTGATATAATCCTTGTCTTGTATATATACTTTATGCCAGTATTAATAGTAGTTTGAAGTGTTCAAATACGCTTATCATTTTAAACAATTAATTAAGCAAATTCAGCTATTTGCTGTTAAATTTTATAGTAAAAAGTATGTATATTTTATGCTACAGTAAATATTTTTTTTGTATTAAATTACTAAACTTTATAGAATGAGTTTTTTTTTTAAATCAAAATAATAATGGTACAGATTTGAATATCAATGTATAGATTAAACGATAGTGAAAAGAAAAATTTACTTATTAAGTACAATTTTTTTTAAATTCACTGATGAGTGTGTACATAAAAGTAAAACTGTATGTGAATCTTTTGATTTAATACCTATGTAAAGTTCCGTCCTCAAGGTTAATAGCGATACATCCCTTGCAGACTCCGTCTTCCATCAGGAGATCCAGAGCAAAATACTCAATAAAGTATTCACAGTCATATCGGAGGGATTGGCCGTAGAGTGTATGGAGAAGTGAATGACCCGTTCTGGAAATATATATATATAAATTTTACATTAATGCAAACTCAGATTCAAATAGGCATTTGACAAGTTTGATTTTTGGTAAACAAGATATATCAACGGAAGGAAATGTATGTGATAATTGAAAACAGGTATATAAAATAGGTGACAATTGTCGTGGTGGCATGGAGGTTAAAGGCCCGCCTCTCACACACGAGGGCGCGGGTTCGAAACCTGGCCTGTGTGAAACCAATGTGATCTTTTCCGATTCATATGTACTCTCTAAGAGTACTTAGACACCACTGACAGACGGTGAAGGAAAACATCGTGAGGAAACCTGGACTTATAATTTCAAAATTATAAGACTGAAATTGCCAACCCGTCTTGAGCAAGCGTGGTGATTAATGCTCTAACCTTCTCCATGTGAGAAGAGGCCTTTACTCAGCAGTGGGCTCTGATAGGCTGATGATGATATAAATATACGTATTGTAAAAAAAATTCTTAATTGAGAGAAATTTTACTATAACTGTGACTTTAAAAACTTCGTAAGAATAAAACAGTATCTGAATGCATGTTACTTATGTATGGCTAATTTATTAGCTGATAGAGACACGTACAACAAAAGCCGAGGAAAGCCGATGAATATTACTAGTTATTTTTCATATACAAACAAAAACTTTAAAAAGTAAACATTTATAACATAATTATAATGAGGTAGAAATCATATTGGCAATATGTATATACAGGGTGACCAGAAAGTGAGGTCGTTTTTGTGATATTAACT
This sequence comes from Danaus plexippus, assembly GCF_018135715.1. Classification (NCBI taxonomy): domain Eukaryota; kingdom Metazoa; phylum Arthropoda; class Insecta; order Lepidoptera; family Nymphalidae; genus Danaus; species Danaus plexippus. The sequence continues at coordinate 3,264,215 of NC_083548.1, read as the reverse complement.
TCAAGGGAAAGAGTTTTCAAAAGTATTTCTTTTTAATCGATGAAATAATCACCCTTGTTATGAATAACCTTTTGCCACCTAGTGGGAAAATTTTCAATCTCGGATCGATAGGATCACATGTTTTTTGATTAAGAGACCGAGATATTTTATTACATGGCATTTTTGACATCATCAACATTTTAAAAATTTTTTGCCACAATAAAGGAAAATCCGAGGGTGCAATATCGGGCGAGTATGGTGGGTGAGGCGGTACCTCCCACCCCAATTGATTTATTCTTTCTAATGTTCGCCTTGCACGGTGCGGTCTGGCATTGTCGTGTGGCAGAACAACGTCCTTCCTGTTGAGAATCCAAAGGTTCTACTCAATTAAAGATTCGTTCACCCGATCCAATTGTTCACAATAAAGGTCTGCATTATCAGTTTGTCCAGGTTTCAGCAATTCAAAGTGAACAATACCGCGAACACTGCACCACACAGAAGCGCTTTAGTGAACAATACCGCGAACACTGCACCACACAGAAGCGCTTTATTGAGATATGAACCGGGGCTCGCAGTACTTCGTGGTAATTCATTTGCAAGCGCCACTGCTTTTTGCGTTATGGATTATCATATAGGACCCATTTTTCGTCTCGACAGATCAAACAATCAAAAAGCGGTTCTGTGTGGTGCCGTTGAAGCGATATATTGCTTGTCATGGATCGATTGGCTTTGTTCTCTTCGGAAATATTATGGTCGACCCAAACACCTGCTCTGCTTATTTTTCCAATCTGGTGTAAATGTTCCTGGATTCCTGGACCAAGACTAGTTAAAAGCGTTTGACAGTTCCTACATTGTTTGATATTCGCTGATTTGCTTCCACTTCTGCCCTTAGCATGTCGTTGTCTAATATTGTTGGTCTTCCTGATCGATAGCAGTCAGGGAGATCAAAATTACCGGCTTTGAACTTGGAAAACCATCTTTGGCGTTTAGGAATGTCTAATGCACTTGATTATCTAACAGTTGCAATTAACAAATAACTGTTGCGTTACTACCCTTGCGAAATTCAAAAAGCATGCAATGCCGAATATGCTCTTCTGGTATTTGGTTGGCCATTTTACCCCAAATTACAGAAAAAAAAAATAATATTGAATTATTTGGAAGTAAACCAGTCACAATAACCTTAAAAAGACTTTGAATACCCTCAGAATACACTGTGAGCTGATAAAATATAAGCAAATAGCGAAATGCGCAAAAACGACGATAACTTCCGGTCCCTCTATTATTTTTAAATTTATTATGCAATCAGTAGATTTTAAAAATAAATGTAATCTTAGAAAATAAGTATAAAAATATTTTTTTTTCCTTATAATAATATTACTATTTTATCCATATAATATTGTACTAGTGGTCGCCCAGTGGTCCACATTCGGCAATAATTAAGTGAGTAATATATACATTAATATTAATTATAATTAATAATATAGACCAAATCCAAATACAGACTCGATATGACAGTAGAGATTGAAACAAACAAAAAAATATCTATGCATGTGCATTTAATGCGTTATTTTATCAAAATGTCATACTACTCCGCCTGGTTAATTTAAAAAAAGGATCTCAAGTCTAAAGAGATTATGAATTTAACAATAGGGGATCGAATTAAGTCATTAAAGTTTTTGCTGTAGATAGTATTCTACCTTAATTCCATATTACACAATATTTTTTTCTTAACATACTACAGTTTGTAATTTTTGTTTTTGTTTGTATATGAAAAATAACTAGTAATATTCATCGGCTTTCCTCGGCTTTTGTTGTATGTGTCTCTATCAGCTAATAAATTAGCCAAACTTATATAAGTAACATGCATTCACATACTGTTTTATTCTTATGAAGTTTTTAAGTTATATATATCATCATCAGCCTATTGAAACCCACTGCTGAGCAAAGGCCTCTTCTCACATGGAGAAGGTTAGAGCATTAATCACCACGCTTGCTCAAGACGGGTTGGCGATTTCAATCTTATAATTCTAAATTATAAGACCAGGTTTCCTCACGATGTTTTTCCTTCACCGTCTATCAGTGGTGTCCATATACTTTTAGAAAGTACATATGAAAAGATCACATTGGTACTTGCCAGGTTTCGAACCCGCGCCCTCACGTTTGAGAGGCGGCCTCCAGACCACCACGACAGTTTATAATAATCAATCTATACAATAAGTAACCAGTTGCTAATATTAAATATATATGAAAAAAAAAAATTATTATATTCAATTGATTTTAAGGATAAATTCTAAGTAGCATTATGTTTAAAATTAATTATGATAAAAGTTTCAATGTTGTTAGTTTACCTGTCGGCTACAGCGCAGCATCTATGAGCTTGACCCCCTTTACCAAACTTCAGTGACTGACCACCGAAGGCCCTCTGGTATATTCTACCTTCTGGTGTGCGCGAAAAAGGCATACCATAGTTGTCTAACTCAATAACAGCATGAGGTGCCTCCTTCGTCATGTAATGGATGGCGTCCTGTTTTTAATAATAATATGACATTTCAATAAGAAAATTACACTACCATTTTGATCAAGAAAATAAAAGTTCAGTTTGCAATCTTGACCAAGCAACTTACTTTGGTTAGAAACTTTTAAGTAATATATTAGAATATATATCAAATTATAATTTGTTATTTAATGTCATTTTCTGTCCATGATGATTTCTTAGTAATAAAAAATAGAAAAAAAAAAAAATTTTTTTTTTGTATTATACAAACATTTGGCTATTGATTTATTAATATAAAATGTAATAAACAGTTTGAACAAAAAATTACATTTCTCAATATTAGATTTTAATATCATAAAATGAAACATATTTTACCAAATAAAATTATTATAAAAATATATGATGCAAAAAATTAAGTTAAATTATGTTGTGTCTTACCTGGTCTCCGAGCCAGTCAGATCCCTTGACAGTATCATACATGTGCCACAACCAATTATCTTCTTCCATATTACCTATAAAAATATATTTTGTTAGTCTGAAGCTGTTGTACCCTCATGAGATATATATAATGATGAATTATATGTCTAATGTAATGAACAAATGCACACATACCTAATGCAGCATTGATGCCTCCCTGTGCAGCAACAGTATGAGATCTGGTAGGGAATAGCTTTGTTACAACAGCAGTTTTGAATCCCTCCTGTACCAAACCAAAGGCGGCTCTTAAACCAGCTCCTCCAGCCCCAATAACTAAGGCATCGTGCTTGTGATCGATAACCGTGTACGATTTACTTGCGTTCGAATTCACAGAAGCGTCTTTCGATGCTGACGCTCCCACTGTTAGGTGGAGGTTCCTGTTTAAATATGTCGCCTGAAATAGCAATTTCTGTTTTACTTAATGGCATTAATTTAAGAATCAATTAACATTCTTCTCGAATAATCGTTTACAAGATAAAATGCAGTCAAACAGCTATGTATCTGTTGGGCATATTCGTATAGATTTTGGTTCACGTGTACATAAAATGTATCAAGAATTGAACATGCAAAACCAGATTCATTACTTTGGATCTTTTGAGAAACCGGTGGAGACATAATTCTCAAAAACAAGAGATTAGGATTACATAACAAAAAATAAATTATACGCAATAATTAAACGTTATATCTTTACCAAACATGACGGGCTGCGGGAAACTGCGGCCTTAATCAATGCACTCATGATGGAACTCGCTGTCCGCACCAAAGTACAATAGGAATATGTTTTATTTTAAAACTTTTTCTCGACCCACATTCACTCTCCCCTCTAGAAAAGGTACTGAATCTTTGAAGTTAGCTCCGACCTGTCAAATTGGTTTAGAAATCAGAATCAACAAAGTCGTGTACGATAAAACTATATATTTAACAAAGTTTAATTTTCAAATTCCATTCAAGGTAAAAAAATTTAAAGTTATTAAAATTTTAAAGAAACTGAAATATTAAACGGTATCGTATGACAATAATATAATTTTGTATTTTACTTTATGTAAAAATTAAATTCTGTGTTTAAAATACTGACAGATTTCTTCCTCTTATTTACAAATTATATTAATTCCAATTATTAGGACTCATATTGTTTTCCACCTCTGATTAGTTATTTATATTGCAAATCCTAATAAGTAACTTTGTAACTAGTAGCCTATTTCTTAGGGTCTTATCTCCACTTTATTAATTAAAAGTTTTGAAATGGTTTTGAACTATAATTGTTTTAATGTAATTAGAATTCGGTCAGTTATTGCAATATGTCTTTCACATTACAAATTATATAATTAATGAAAAAAGTTAAAGCATAATCAGATCAATACTAATTAGCACATATCATAAATATCTCTTTTTTGGTCACTCAATACAACAAATTATTGGTATAATCATCAAACTAAAATATTATGGGTAATTTACGGTAAAAGTTGTAACTAAAAAAGGAAATTTAACCATTTAAATATGCCAATATTCCGTATATACAGTAAACAACATATTTTGTGCAATAAACTTTATGGCTTATGTCATTACTCACTGCCTGTCGCTGTCAAAAGGTTACTAAAAATAAAAACATTCACGCTTTGAGTTTGCGTCGTATTTTATGTAGTTTAAATCTTTTCTAATATCTTTCCAAAAAAGTAATTACTATCATATTTATAACTATATCACGAATGTAGTTAAAAGAAATGGCTGATAATCCCAGCAGCGACGGTTTATCCGAAGCAGAAAGATTAAAAGGTAAGCTTGTAGCACTTTATAAATGATTGGTGATTAACTTTGATATGGGATTAAAAATTTGACATTTCTTATATAGAAGAGGAATTGGCTCAAGAACTGGACCACAGTGATTTTAACGAAGACGACTCTCAGGAAATATCCTTAGAAATAGAAGAGAAACTGTTGAAAGATGAACCAGAATGTAAGTAATTAAAGGCTATAAAACTTTTAGTATGCATTATATTTATAAATTATTTATTTCAGACACAACATTAGTCAATTATGGTGAGAGTATACAAAGTGAACAGAGTATCACAACAGAGCATTTCAATGATAACTTAGATAAAGGACTAGACTCTGAGGGTCTTGGTAATATATACACTGAAACCACTGACATGTTTATAACACAATCGGACCTCAGTGATCCAAATGATCAGTATGGATCATACATTAATGATTATTCCTTTGATAATTCGCAAACAATTGAGGAGAGCCATTCACAGAGTATAGGAGAATATTCTACAAGTAAGGATGCTAGTGTGATGCCAAACATGGGAGAATTCCAGCAAAGTGAAAATTCAAATGGTGACTATCAAACAGCGGAAGATCTGAGCGAAAGAGAAAGAGAGAAGAAAACAAAGAAGGAATTAGAAGAAGAGGAAAGAGAGAAGATGCAGTGAGTTATGAGATAATTATAATAAGAATATTTGGCATGTAGATTTTAATGTATTATTAACTGTTAAAGAGCATAATTGATTAATAAGAAAACAAATAGTTTTATTCTCCTATTTAGAAAGGTTCTTCCAAGCACATATTATAATAAGTCTTTTCCCAATAATTTCTTAAGAATCTCCTGTGCTAATTTAAGTACACTTTTTAAAAGCTGTTAGAAGGCTTCTTATTGTAATGTTAATGCTGTATTTTAAAATCTAGATATATCCAATATTTATGTGGTCAATTTTCACTCTCAGTGCTCCCTAGAAGAGCTAATTTATGTCAACCTTATATGTCTATCTCTCACTGTCTTCTTGTCATACTAATTTTCAGAGTTTTAGTGTCAAACTTTACTGAAGAACAACTCGGAAGGTATGAAATGTATAGACGAGCAGCATTTCCTAAGGCTGCTGTAAAACGTTTGATGCAGACTATCACTGGATGTTCAGTCGGACAGAATGTTGTGATAGCTATGTCTGGTATCGCTAAGGTGTTTGTTGGTGAAGTCGTTGAGGAAGGTAGGATATACTTGATTTTTAATAGATGTCTCTTATGTGATAATAAATAATAAGTATGTCAACTGTGGAGTTCTGACAGTGGCTAGTGGCAAAGTAATCTAATTGGCCTTTACAAATTGTTTGAAGTACTTGACGAAGATAAAAACCAATAATAATATTCTGCCAATAATAATCATCAATTTAAAAATTAATCCTTTTTTATCCTATTAAATAAAAATTTACAGATTCAACTCTTCGAAAAATTTAATTTTTGTCTTACACACTGTTAGAACTGCAGTCAATTAATTAATAATGAAATATATTGTCGAAAATGTTTGCGAATTGTCATACTTTAAATAAACAAGTAATGTATTTTCTTACAGCGTTAGAGGTCTTGGAAAAATCTGGGGAGCCAGGTCCATTACAGCCAAAGCATCTCCGGGAAGCATTGCGTAGGCTAAGAGTAAGGGGTGCTATATCAGCAAGAAAAGCTTATAGGGGATCTTTCAGATTGTAATGTGCCTCATAGGTACCAAGATACGGCTAAATGTAAATACTAATTTGCTGTTAACCTTTTTGTGATTGGTAATTTAATTAACCACAGTGACAACAATGACTAACGTGTTTGTTTAAAGAAAATCAATTAAATTCTTAAATTTATTGCTATTACTTCTTTGAAATGATGATAAGTATTTTATTTTGTTACATTTGATGCAAATTTTCAATTCCTGGCTTGGCTTGTTTACCCCGAACCAATGTGTGTAAATATATTAAAAAAATAAATTAATTAGGGTAAAAAAACCACAGTAACAATTATTAGGTGACAATGTATGAAAATTAAACAAATATAATTAAAATGTTAATTTATTACATGATATTGTAATCATTTATAAACAATACATTAAACTTCCAAATATTCGAAATTAAGTCAGTCTTGTTAAAAATGGCTACACACGTAGAAGAGATGTTATTAGGATATCTTGGAAGTTGGAATTAAAATATTAAAAAACAAAATAACTTTACTAACAAGTGCAAAACATAAATAAAAATATACACAGGCTCACAAAAATCCATTTAAAATTCCAAGTAAAATTGGCACTTGATGCTTTTTTTTCAATTTAATAATGCACATAGAACTAAAATATATCAGGAGTTTGATTTTGCATGTCCCATATCACAGATATGTTAATTTCAAATCGCTGGCCCCGGTGAGTGTTTAAAATTTTAAGTTACTAATGCTATTACAATAACTAACTACAGGGAAGGCACTTCATAAACAGCAGATCTCAGGATTTGTAGATCTATTCTAAATAAATATCTACTATAGTAAAAACATCTTTCTTTATATTTATAAGGCGGAGCCTACATACAGTTTGAGAAAGTTCTGTTTAGTACGCAATTTCAAAACTCACATACAATATATGGTGTGACATCGTTTTGGTATTGACCTGGCTATTATAATTTATCAGAAAAACAAATGACATAGCCAAAAATTAAATAATAATACTTTTATATTATTAAAATAAATATGCATATAATATTTACGTGCATTCATTTAAAATAAGATCAACCAATACAAACACCGTTCAGATCTTACATCATATAAAATGGTCGACAGCATCACTGGATGCGAAGTACAGCATAGACTAGATACGACCACACTAGATAAGTAGTCGTTTGACGCCACATTCTATACAGAACTTGGCCGTGTCGAGGAATCGGCTTCCACATTCATGGCAGAAACGAGAGAGTCTCGGGGCGGGTTTGTGGAGAGAGCTCTCCGAGCCACTGGAGCTTAGAGCTTCAGGTCTTCGCCCCCAGCCTGAACTGTGCCGAGACTGTCGCGAGCACGAACGTTTATCTAAAGTATTTTCATTCTATTAAATAACATTAACTTCTAAAAAAAGTACATATATGTTAAATAATTCTAAAACTTGTTGCGCACGATAAAAAGTACCATCGAAGATCTTTATTGACCAAGCCTTGATTTTTGTCTTTGGATAAAGTTATTTTGGAGACAATTATCTAAACTTATGGAAATATTAGATAAATAAAAATAATCACAAAACTTTTAACCTGTTCAATAACTGATAGGAAACAGTTGATTAGAATTAAATTATTTTACACAATAAATGAAGCTTTAAATATAAATGTCAGGTTTCTGAATTACCATTATTTGTTATCGCGACTTCTTTCTGTTCTGGTCGCAGTAATGTTTCATCCAGCTCAGTGGAGCGTTCCATAGCCAGGAACTCCTCGCTAGATATCGATCTAACGTCGTCCTTGTGACTGCAACTTGAATCCGAACCCGCTGGGATTTTCTCCAACGACGAAATTCCATTGTTCTCTTTTGTATTACACAACGACAGTTTCGATGGCGAAATCCTGTTAAGGCTATTAGAAAAAATATTATAAGATATTCCATATATTACAAACACAATCATGTAAGTCTGAAGCCAATGTCCTTTGGATTAGTTTTGCTGCTGTAATTAGTTACCTGACTAACCTGCTATACGCCGAATCGTTGCTGCTTTTTCCATTCGGTGTATAATTCCCATTCGTACTGTCAGATTTCTTGCTTTTATGATCTGTCTTTCGTTTGAAATCTTTTTTTGATGAATCATGTGCATTTTTATTTGCGTGAGCAGTCTCTTTCATAGTTGATTGATTTTCATTCCTCTCAGATTCATAGAATTTATCAAAATCTTTAAGAGATTGCATCAGGTCTTCTTCGAGTTGATCAGTTTTGTGACGGCTTTTTGTATTGTCGATCTTTGGTCCAGACTTCTTTTGTATGGAGTCGAGGAGGGAAGTGGATCGTTTAATAGAGGATGGGAATATTTTATCGCTCATTATATTGTTATTGCTAAAAACAAGAGACGTTGATTTGTTAACAGGTATTAAACCATTACTACCACTATTGACTACTTTTGGAGAGTTTACAACTTTAGTGTCTGTGGACCTAACTTCCTTAGATAGTTCAGATGTTACTACCCTCGTAGTTGAACTGTAAGTCCTTTTATCTATTGTTTGTTTATGCATTGCGTCGTCAAAGTTCGACATAAATTCTTCGAGGTCAAAGTCTCCACATAGAGAATCATCATCTCTAACGGAAGTCTTTGACGCTATACTTTGCTCTAAAGAAGACATTAACTTATCATATTGAGAACTAAAATCAGTTATGGCGTTTTTATTTATATTATTATTGTTTTCTAATTTGAGGGTCAGCGACTGTGTTATGTTATTTTCATAGTTTTTATTTTTGTTTGAATTGAAAGATTCAAATTTAGCTGGTAAGTTTTCAGTTGTGAGTAAAGATTCCATACTACTAATTATGTCAGGATTGTTTAGTATTGTATTGACATCGATAGGGAGATTATCGTTTTCGTTTATGAGTCTGGGATCTATATAGTTGCTGTCGTTCATAGATGTGTTGTCGAAAGCAAGAATGGAATCCAAATTAACGAAACTTTTCTTTTCCTCGTCCTTGTTTATTTTATCTAATTTTATTGGTTGTTTAATAGTGCTGCGTTGGAAACCGTGGTGCATCGACTGAGATATTTTTGGAATTTTATCCTTTAATTTTGGTGTACTATAACTAGAATTAGAATAACTAGAAAATGATCTGTTCAAACTGCTGTTGCGGTTAAAATATGTTTTATCGTTGGAACTGACGTTTTCTTTACTAGACTTTGTAAATGTTGTGTTTAGTTTTGTTGCGTTTGGTTTCGTTTGTATGTTAGGTTTCTTTTCATTTCTGTTGATTCTAAACGAACTGCATCTACCGCCGAAGCTATTATTGACCGTACTGTTATCGTTACTAGTGCTACCGAACGACTTCATCCTATAGAGAGTTGGTGTTTTCTGATATGTCTTATTGATAGTGTCTTTTATCATTTTACTATTATCTGTTTTTTTATGGAGGGGTGTTTTATCTTTCGTGGGACGTAAACTAGGTAAGGTGCCGTTTGTGGAATTTTTAGAGGAATTTAGGGTTTTTTTAGGAATGTCTGTGTCAGATGACATGAGTTCCTTCATCTGTCTAGCGGCTGATGCGAAGGGATCATAATTATCATCAATTCTGAAAGAATATATAAAAATACAGTTCCTGAAATTTTATAAACACTGATTATATTTATAGTGTAACCTCCGCTGTATATAACTATATTGTATATAATTTAAAAAAAAATATTGTGTTTGTGTTAATGAGAATGTTAATGTTATTGTGTTAATTAATGCACAGAAAATACCTACTGTTAAATTATCCCTTCGAATATATTAAGTAACTAGTGATAATGAGTAATTATAGGTATAGTATAATAAGATTATCAATGTTACAAGGTTATGGGAGAGGCTAATGTAAACCTTTTGTCATCAATGCGTGGCAACTTTAGTGGCGGCGCTTCGTCACTAACTTCATCTTGATTTTCATTTATAATAAACGTTCTATTTTCATTATTTGACCTTTTCTGTTGACCTAACATTTTACATTTTTTATTTCCTTTATACAGACTTGAAATTTTCTTAACAGAATAAGTCTTTATTGAGCATTTATTAGTGTCGTTTATAGATGGCAATTTTAATTCTGATGGATTTTCGCGTAGATTAAGATTTGGAGCAATTTTTTCCTGATCTACAAATTGAAGGCCATAAACTGTTATGTGCTCCATATTATTAACATTTTTTTGCGTTTCAATATTTTCCTCTTTGTTTTCATGTTTTTCAACAACTGTTGTAACATTCACATCTTTTTCGGCTTCATATAAAAGGTCTTTTAAATCATTTTTCAATTCTTCTAAAGAATTTGAAAAAGTGTGCTGCGTGGTCGAAGTCTTAGTGTCATTTTCTACATTTTTATCCATAGACTCGAGGGAATCCGTCTGGGGTGTGTGAATATTTTCGACACATTTTTCCATCTCTGAATTAGAGATCAACTTATCCGTTATGTTTAGAAACTCATCAAAATCTGAGGGGTCTTCAGTAAACTTTGTATATGTTTCACCACTACCGTGACGGCATCCATCTTCATCATTGTCGTTTGCTTTATCATTAGATTTGTCTTTAGTTTCAAATGAATCCTCGAAACTCTCAGCGCTCATATCGTGTTCGTTATTTAGTTCAATATTTTCTTCAGACAAATTAGGTACATCATCATGTAAACTGTCGCGGGTTGACTCATGATCGCAATCATTAGTGTCTTTGGATATTTCTATATACATTTCAAAACTATCTTTTGAAACTGGCTCTTTTGTAGTGCTTAAACAATTGGATAAAGCAGTTACTGATTGTTCATAATCTTGTATACGTATATTTTCATTTGAATCTAATTGTTCTTCTATGAAGTGCTTATTTTCGGTATCACACGAATTAGTCATATTTGGGTTCTTGTACAAAAGTTCAACCACAGGCTGAGGTATGCTTAAAGCGCTTTGGTTGTTTTTATCGATTTTCTTTTTATTTGATGTTGTTCTCTTTGAATTTACGAATTTCAAATCTGGCACATCATGTATGACACAAGGGACACATGGGCATAGTAATTCTGTGTTTATTCCTATCGATTGACAATTTTTATCTTTGTTAGCCATATCTGATGAACACCCCTCTAAGCTATCTAAACTTATTGTACTCTCTTTTGTTCTTTTTTTAACCTCCTTTGTGTTTTTTGTTTTAACTTTCTTTTCTTTTATGTTTACTTTAAGAACATCTTTATTAGAATCTAAATCTTTTAAAGGTAAGTTATTTTTCATTTCATCATCTTGCATATTATTATCTGTATTTGGGGAATTTTTATCCTGTTTTAGTTGGCGTTTGTTCTGTTTTATTTTCTTTGGCACTGGGATTTGGCTTTTGACTGGAATCTCGATTTTTTCTACTTTCTTTATATTTTTGGTAACTGATTCTAATTCTGCGGAATTCTTGAGCGCAACATTTTTCGTTGTTTGCTTTCGTTCATTGTACTTGTTAGTAATTTCTTCTAACTTTTTGAGCTGTTGCCTTTTTTTTACATTTAGTCTATTTTTTGGTTTACATGGCTCGTCTTTAACTAATTTAGGAACGGTGTTGGATTCTTGTGCGGAGGTGATATGAGGTTCTTGGGAACTTCTAAGGAAGGGGAAAGGAAGGATATTTCAAATATTATTTCCAAATAAAATGCAAACAAGGAGACAGGAATTTAGTATTATTATGAATTAAATGAAATAGGGATTATAATAAATCTATATTTAATTTATTAAAAATAGTTATTTACATATATGAAGGACCTTCCTTTCCCCTTATTTGAAATAAATCAAATGAAGCTACTTGATATCCCAAGAAATAAAATTTTAAATACGTACCTAGAGCTGCTGATGTCTCTAGCGAGTCTGGCTTGTCTTGCTTTAACATTGGCATCGCCTGATGAGTTGTTCTGCGATGCCCTAGAGTTCCTTATGATAGGAATGTGTGGAGAGGAATCTTCGTGGCAGTCATTGCTGGAAGCAGATTCTGTAAGGTGACGTTTTTATATAATACCTGTCACTTAAACCAGAAAAAAATCTGAGATAAGAGCAAACAATCAGATAAACAAGACCCTTTAAACTATAAATAATTTAATTGGGTAAATATTCCATTTTATACGTGATTCAGTTTATACCTGAGGCTCTCGTGCGCTGATGTCTATAGTCGCCAAACTCTCGCGGCGGAGAAATACCGCGAGAACTTTCTACGGATGCTGATCGGCTATTAGAAGATTTGTCTCTCGATTGTGATGACCTAACAAAACATATTTATAACTTTAATACTTCTTTAAGATATGTATTATCTCGGTAAGTCATAATTCGTAATGTATTTTTGCTCTCCTAAAAATGTCTCGCTTGTATACATAGATAAATAACTGTTAAGTATCTGCCCTTGTTAAACTGGCTTTGCGCAGTCGTTATGGCCGATAAGACAAGTTTACATCCTTAAAATACTAAAAAAGGAAAATGTGTTCATACATTTAGACCTGTTGCGAGTACTTTGTGTATAATACAACTGAGAAAATTATAAACTTTTGTGCTTTTCATTGCAATTATACATTAATATAATGGACTTTTTTCTGTTTTAATAACAACGGTGGATAGTTGTAAATTTCCGTTCGTAAGCAATTGGGCTAAATCGATCGGAGTAGCCACACCCTCTCAAAAAAGTTGGTAAAGTATCAATTGCATTATGATGATGTGTAAGGTTGCCGGAATCTCTTAACCAAAAGTTTCTTCTCATAAAGCCATCGTCCCTAGCAACAGCACACTTGGAACAATATCTTCAGATGTCTATAAGCAATGGTAGTCACTAGACCTTAGATGGACAGTGAGCTGGTTCATGGAATCAATGATTCTCCAATCTTAATTTGTCACGAGTCACACATAAATCATTATAATTTCTCTTTCGAGTAATTCAAAAGTATTACTTACCGTCTCGTCCGCACTGGCGGTGCTTTGTACTGTGTGCGTGCGTTGAGCCTTTGTTTTGCGTCGGCGATGTGGGGCGGAGGTTGCGCGGGCGCCGCTGGAAGGATCTTCGCCTTGTCAGCACACCATTCAACGTGACGCTCGAACGCACGCACACCAAACGCACGGTTACAGTGAGGACATTTTTGTAGATCCGCGGTTGGCTATGAATATATTTTTATCGTCCCTTTATTATTTTACTTCAACTTATTGTCATGCTTACTTGTAAAGTTAAATGAAATGTTGAATAGAATATTAATTTGTAAGGATAAATGAATATGAGTGTTAGTTAGCAGTGTAATAAGTTCAATAACATTATACAAATAAAAAGGTATCGCCTAGCGTGCATTGTTACTTTGACTTCCCTTAAGAACAAATCCGTGAAGATTGACTTATTCCTACAATCAGCCGTATATGCTTTACTTAGTGTTGAATGGCACTTAGCATTACAAATAGCGTCAACAATGATGCTTCATGACCATAATTTTGCATGAGAAAAGCCACGCCAAGTCTTACGCAGAACAAAGCGGGTCAAACACTGCTAACAATATGCAAACAGATTTGCCGAATTATAACGAAAAGTGCTCGCAAATCACCACTTTGATTTAAATATTTTTAAACATAAGATCAATCAAATATTATGATTAAATCGTGGAACACGTTTGTATAATTTTAGACGTGTTTTTGTATATAATACTGTAAAATAATTTTTTTTTCTTCAGATTTAGTAACAAGCATCTATATATGAATCTGTTAGTAAGCAGACCACAGTATAACTATATTATTACAATAATATTGAAAATACTTATGACGATGACACATGTTAATTTTTGTTACAATGTGTGTAATTAGTATATGAATAAAATAAATTAAAACTTCATAGTAATCGATTACCTTCATGATGGCACTCCTCACTGAAACAGTCTTAGGCTTCGGCGTAGCTTTGGCAGTATTCGGAGGACTCTTCTCCAAGAAGGGGCTGTTTTCTGGAAGACCGAAATTCTTTGGCAAGTATTGTTCTAAGTCCGTGCCTGCAATTGCGGGTTTATTTCGTGAGCATGCGAGTGTAAGGCCAATCAATGCCTACTCGTGGTTTTTGCAAGACATTATTTTAATGCATAAGGCACGTGCATTTCAACGAAAATATACAACACAACAAGTTGAACAGACAGCCTTTATTAATTATAGATATGATTCACGGCAGCCATTTGCGTTAGCAAGTTAGATGGGCTTACGTAGGCGGCGACGGCGAACTTAGCGTCACAATCACATATAATGCCAATATATTTAACGACATGTTAAAAGAATAATGTTTACTTATAATGCAAACGGTATATTTAGGCTCGGTAAACTCATTGAAGGAGTGTCATATTAGTATGCGACCTTGGACACCAATGTTATAACCGCGGCAATTAATTATATAAAGTTATTGATCGGTTAATATAAAGTGTTTGCAAGTAAATTATTATTCAGATTATTTATTAGAAATACATTTTATGATATCAAATGTATTTCTAATAAATCATTGCTATTATTTTGCTAAGCATCAAGAGTATTTAATATAACAATCGATAGCGAATTCAAATTAATTTTTAATAGTGTTTCACAGCTCAATGGAAAGACCTTAAAACTGCTATAATGAATGAACGGTTAAGGAATGTCACTTGCTCCGTTGAGTTAACTAGCGAGTCAAGGTAATTACAGACTTCAATAATTTCCACAACAAACATATACTGCACAGACTCGCATTTAAGTTTGTGAACTAAAATCAAGTCACACGTGGAATTTGCCTTAAATATGGCCCTATTCATCCTTAAGGGTATTAAGATCGGAACAACTTTCACAAGTCTGAGCTTAGGTTGCTTGCCAATAAACCATTCTATCCCAGTAACTTGTAGGTTACCAAAGAATTATTATTCTGGTCGATACACTTCATTCTAGATTTTGTTCTTGGAACATTATCAGGTCAAACGGTGCATGTACGATGTTAGTAAAACATTCACATTGAAGAGTAAGTAGGTGGGGCGAATAATTTAGAACGCCATGATCGTTTTGATCACTCACCGATAACATGATTCTTCACATCCAGCCCTTTACCGAAAAACGAATTGGGTTTACAATGACAATTAAGTAATATATATCAAATTTGTATATACTTTAGAACTAATTATACTTCAAGCCATTTGCATCAGCTACTAGCAAGCGAGCTAAGATGTTCATTTACCCAAATAATCAAAAGACATCAGTCATTTACCTTCACGTCTCTGTCTTGAGGAGTCGAAGGTCTTTCTCTTCTTTACCGTCATCTTCTCGCATATTTTGACATGTTTGGCCAAAGACGCAGGTACAAAAGTACGACCGCATACTGGGCATGGACTTAGAGGAAGTGGAGCCGAGGGTTCAGGGGTCACTGGTGCAATAGGATGTGTTGGCACCGGCGGGGAAGGTGGAGGGCCGACGCGAGAGGGAGGTGGAGTCCTAAGTATGGGTCGAAAGGACTCCCCGCTGGAAGGAGACGCCGGCCCCACAGACTCCGGAGACGGCGAGCGAGAAGACTTCGACGATAATTGTTGTTGATGTCGTTTGCCTGTAAAATATTCACTATCGTAAATTAAGAAAAAAAATTAACATTTGCACTAAAAAATGTCAACAATGTCAAATACATTCATGATTTTTGACATGTTAATGATTTATATGGCTCAGATAATATGACCTTGGTCTACGCGATAAAAACAATCAGAGCTGATACAGGACATCCTTGAAGATATATCAATGTAAAATTATCTTAAGTGACGTAATACAGCCAACCAATGTGTATTGTAAAGGAGACTATTACGACACAGACAGTGTAAACATCGTAAGGCTGTTATTGAGTTTACGTTTCTAGCGTATAATATTTGCTCATCATTTGGCTGTAGACACAGTATCAGAAGATTCTATCCCATCTTGTTACACATAATTACATTGAATAAATTTGTAGGTATATCTATCGAGGCGAAATAATTATCGCTAAATGTAATTAAGGCATTTATTGTTATGTTAGGTTAGTGTTTAATAATACTTATAAAACCTTAAATTCTAGTGAAAAATTGTTACTAAAATAGTGTGAACGGTTATTTTCTAAGTCTTTGCTATTTCCAAATGTTAGTTACGGCTCGTTCTGTAGACTTGCCTCACATATAAAGTAATATTTTCTGTTTTACCTATTAGAATTCCACAAATATGAATTGAAACACACCCAAGGGCATCGAGAAGGTAAATCATGGCGCAACCGTATACAACCTCCACGGCGATTTTGTGAATAAGTCACGCATATACTTTTAAATTTCTCGTGAATTAACTAATACGAATGAGTTTCGAACATTATTAGTACCACTATCATAATTTTTGGTTCATAAAATTGGAAACGGTGTAAACTCGTGGTAGGGGTTACAATAAGCTCGTGGTATGGGTTACACTAAGCCAGCGGGTTTGCAAATTAATATGATAATGAATTGATGGTATAAGGAAAACTGATACACACAACACTATGATACATTATTGTCAACATAAAATTATATATTAAACCTATCGCGACTTCGATAGATAGATATGTATATATCTATCGAAGTCGCTTGCCAAATAGCAATCCAGATGTTAATCTAATATATAAAAAATGAAAAACACTAGTATAAAAATTTTATACACTTCGGCTTTAAATTGTAAGTACCCACTTAAATAAAAGAAATTACTTAATTACTAACAATACATTATGTTATAAGACCTAAACACAGTTTTATGTACCTATAATTTATACGAGATCTTTATCCTTGTTTTTCAGTTAAATATATAAATATACATAAGATTATTATTTTGTTCGTAATTATAAATTTACATTATTCCATTGAAGTCTCTCTTCGCATACATTTCAAAAACGTATGCTGAAGTAGGTACGTAGTAAGAAATAATTAGTTACGGCAAAAAATTCTGTAGAGTAAATTCCAACAAAACATTTTTAAAGTTCAAGACTCTTTATTTTAGTATTCCATTAATAGTTTCAGTCTTGACGTTGAGTAGCCGCTTCCTTTTCATAATCACATTAAACGACAGCGGATTCCGGTTGTGTGGACACACCTTTATAACCAGTGTTTATGTAATGTGTACACTATCGGGAGGTTTCATTCAGTTCCCGAACGAGTTTTTCGACCTTGGTTGAAGATCACGATGGCATTATTTAAACAAGCTAACGTCCGTCAACTTTTTTTTTTAAATAACATTATATTTTGATTAAAAACTTGATAAAAATATTATTTATTTAATGAAAAGCTAAACATATTAGTATATAAAGTATTAAAAAAGACACACAAATCATCTTCAAGTAGTGAACAAAACACACATCTCGTCTGCCCGTGATCACGGTTGCTGCAAAGTAACCGAAACGTCGGGATTATGTAGTTTTTAAATAATAAAATCCGCGTAGTATATCCGAATAATACTAGTTTCATTTAAATGAATTAAACTCGCGAAAATCTTAGATCTCATTAAATGAACAAAACAGATTATCAGTTTTAGTAAGACTATAGACCTCATCAGAACACGTATATTTTGAATACGGGTCGAGAAATACGGGCGTGTGATGAATTAATAATCACATAAATTTAGGCAAAGGCAACACAAAAATACAAGGTCGTCTTATTTTAACTAAACAATAGGCGTTTGTGTTACATTCCATCCAGTGTATATGTGCAGGATTTTACAAATTATCACCTTTCCAAGAATATAACCACTGTGCTCAAGTCAGTCAGTGTGCTCAGGCAGTCAGTGATTCCAATATGCAAGTCACACAGCCCACGCGTGCTGGGATTAAATTGTTATAGGTATTGTTAAATGGGTTCTGTTAAAAACATTGCCGCCAAAGAACACGAAAAGGTTGAAAAATAAACAAACGCTTTGTTGCAATAACAAAAAGTGTCCAAAGAGATCATATATCGTATAAACAGTCAAATTATTATTGTCTTTCTGTAAAATAATATGAGTTACATAAGAATGACATTTTTATGTAACCGAGCTTAATAAATTACGATTGCCGAGATTTCTTTTGATCGCAGCCGCATCTCTTGACCTTAATGTTACCAATTACCGCTGAATTTTAATGAAGGTCTGAATTCAACAGAAACCTATAATAAATTACTGGGCGTCTTATCTCGACGTTATCCATCTGATGTACTACCATAAAAAAGGCGAGAGTATAAGTTGCTTAAATGGCGATTGTTACTCATATTTAGTTACTTATGTTCCTTAATCAAATGTCAAATTGTCAAAGTGTTTCGAGGGGTGTTTGTGCTTGGTGACACCTGGCACTGAAGACTGGGTTTGGTTTTAGGGTGATTTTAACGCTAATGTATACCATCTTTAAAACATACGACGGCATTTTGTTTCAGTATGTTTAAAGTAAGAATTATTATTCAAACAGTGAGGTCTGGATAGCACATAACGGTTAGGAGATCAAAGCGCTGGCGATTGAATTATGCATAACGATGGCGGTGATAACTTAATTCCTATATAATCATGGCTTTTAAAATCATTTGAATACTTTGATGTACTTTCATGCTTATAATGCCAATGTACAAAAAATTATACATTTTTTATTTTTATGAAACAATGCATTTATTTAAAAAATATATACTTTTAATGTGAGTACAACTTTAAGAAATTGTTAATGAAAAATGACGCGAAAATGATGTACATTTAAATTGTTTTGTTTTTTTTTGGGTCTTGATGAATCAAGAACCCTGAATACTTTATATAAAATTTTCGCGAGTTTTATTCATTTAAATGAAACTAATGTTTTTCGCAGTCCACGTAGTTTATCAGAAAAATATTAGTTTCATTTAAATTTATATAAACTTTGTTAAATAAGACTTATAAACTGTTTGTTGATTTTTCATAGACGACTTAAACACTAATTACTTTTATAATATATTTTAGCAAACAAACATCTTAATTATCTAATATTTTTTAATTAAAGACTTCAAACCAAATTTTTATGTTCAGTTTTCAAATTCATAAGCCCACACGTCATTTATTGATATATTATTTTCGACATGTTATCATTGTGTGTTTAGATTAAGTAAAAAATATATAAGAGATCAGGGATGGTGTGGACTGATTTCATAATTATCATAGCCAATAGGAAATATGCAATCCCATATTTTAACCTGCTTTCGACAACGGTTTATTTATTTTTTTACAACATATGAGCATTTGAAATTGTAATAGATACAACATCAATTTCCAATTTTCACGCATTGTCCGCACTCCGTAATGGATCACGTGAGAAAAAGTCGACTCTTAGATTAAGACATCATTAGACAATGTCGGACACTTTCATCGGAGAGGTTACGTCTCAGACATCTTTCGTGCTTTGTCGTGAGAATAATACGTAGATAGATGATGCAAGTAATGCTAGATAATACTTTGTTTGCACACAATTATGTAAACAAAGGTCAGACAAAGGATGCTCATGTTGCATGGAACAAAACTTTTTTTTTACATACAATTTTGTAAAACAGGAACCATATTTATATTTTTGTACTAAATAGTTAAGACGTATCTAGTTGTAGGGGAATTGAGATTTCATAATACATTTATTAAGGTTATTTGGGATGATAAATACTTCGGATACTCTCGATCAAACGAAATAGAAGCGATGATTATATCTCACTGATAGTTTTTTTCACTGATTGTATCTTGGGGCTGTGTATAAAGAACCAATCTGAATAAGAATAAGAAGTTATTGTGGTGTTTTTCCAACAATTAATGAGTAAGGTAGCAACTGAACTCAATGCCATTTCATAGATAAATTATTTAGAAAGTTATTGATCGCAATAAAGTACATTTTTTTAAATAATTATATCAAAATTATCTTAAAACAGAGAAAGCAATCTGCATCATATTTCCGATACCATATAGAAATCTCTGAACGTTCACGCTGTCTGAGCTCAACTCGTCCGAGATTTCGTGAGACGGATATTTAATACGTTATTCGATATAACAATATACATACAATGTTATAATATTAATGTCTACGTGATATTATCTACCGATATATTAACAAGAGAATCGTATGAAGCGAATGTTACTTAAGTAACATTTTATATCGCGATATAAATTTGACTTACATTTATATCTTAGTTTATTTACATAAAAAAAAACATTATATTATATATAGTTGTTATGTAAATAAAACACTTATATATCATGTTATCGAATGAAAAATAATTCGGAATTAATGATTGTAATAAATCAGACAGTATCGGCTACGTATAATATATTAATGTAATGCAAAAGAATTGTTTAACACGTTTTCTGTAATGTCTGCAACATTTGAGAGAACTGGTTTTTTTTTATTTTATAAAAAAAATAATAATGAATTCATCACAATAATTTAAACATTTACTTGTATTTTAAATACATTTAAATATTTGAAAAAATTATGATAATTTATTTTGATTATCTCTATTATAATTTGTATAGAATATAATATTTTATTTCATATTTTATACTAAAATAAAAACAAAAGTCTTGATCAATACTTAACTGCTATCGATTAGTATACGAATTTAAATTCGTCTGTTCTTATAACTTAGCTTCTGTTACTCGGTTTAAGACCACATACGTTATGAAATGTAAACGAGTCTGTATATCGCTTGATAACGTTCTGAAAGGCAAACATAAAAGATTTATAGGTCAGCGACGCTCTCACTGGAGGCGCAACAAAAACACAAAACGTTTATGTGATCCGTTTCTATGACACAATGGATGAAAGGTTTGACAAATGCATCGTTTTGATCCAAACGAATGGTGTTGAGACAAACTAAGCAATTCCATAGTGTTATATATAATATGTATATATACTACTTTTTGCCCGCGATTACGTCTTCGCGAACATCAAAATTGTGCGCAAAGAGAATGAGAGAGAGAGAGATAAGAGAGAAACTAATGTTAAAACAATAAATACATTGCAGGCTTTTAGTTTTCAACACCTTAAATACCATGTTCAGCGCCCTCTGCCGGGCCGATTTTGAATTTCAACACTTCTAGGGTTCCACCTTTATCTTTATAATTAAAGAAATAGCTAGATATTTCATATACAATACATTTTCAAAAGGATTCCCTTTGATGTGTTTAAAATTGGACGTTTTTAAGCAATTTCAATCACTCCGCACATATAAATACTTTAAAATAGAATATACATAAATATATTTTGAACTTTGACACCATAAGGTTTATTTCATAAACCTTGAAGTATTAAAGTTCAACAAATAACCGTTAAAAATATGCACCTTGTAAATTCTTTACAACATTCAAATGCACATAATGAGAAAGACATTGGCTTATTTGAGAATTTGCAATACTTATTTGCACAGAACGGTTTTGACATTTATTTTGCATCATCGGGTGCATTTAACTTTGTTGTGAAATTGTAAATTCCAACATTAAATATTAACTATTCTAGTTATAAGCACTTCAAACACAGTGTCGAAGTTTGCGTAACACACTACAGGGACTCGAAATACGAAAAATTATACAACCTTAACTTAAAATAGGTATGATATACAACCTTACCTTTTCGCTGTCCGCAGAAGCAAGACAGCATCTTAAAAACAACTGAAACTACTAACTACGAGCGCGATATATTAAACACTGGCCACTGAACAATACAGACGGTTCAAATAACCCACGTGCTTATCAATAGCTTTATGCTAACGCTGTAGGTTATCGCTATACACTTTTTATTTAAATTATCACATCATACAAATACAATACACTCTCGAACACCGATCACTACTAGTGCTGACTGACATTGTTCGCAATACAACATTCAATTAACATTATATTCAATTAAAACTTAATTAGTAAATACGTTGGGCGATATTAGCCGTTAACCGTCTGATAATTATAAAGAGGATGTGTACGCTTTTATGTTAAAACTGACGGGTGATTTATAACACTATTTAAAAACACTCCAAGGATGCAGTTAAAACTAAAAGAGCAGCTGTCTCATTGGATGATGTTGAGTTAGTGAAATAAAAACTTAATTACATCTGCTAGGAGAAATTTTAAAAAATTATGAAACGTTAATAAGCGAGGAATGCCGGCGAAATTATAACCAATGAATTAATTTCAATATTATCAATAAATAACTGGTGATTCTGGAACGCTTCATTGAATGCACGCGTGTTGAGGTATGGTGCAGTTAATACGAGATTTATTACGATTCAAGTGGATGGTTCATGTACGAACGTAAGAACTGTTTCAGACATACGACGTGGAAGAAAATAATCTATACGTGGATCTTTTGAAGATATTTTTTGGTAATTTTTATCATTAGAAACAACAGCAAACAGAAAAAATATAAAAGAATAATCGAAAATCGTAGTTATTTAGTCAAAGATCTGCTAAAAAAAAATCGTAGGTATCAAATAACAAATTAAAATCATCACAAATAGTTTCTTAGTGAGTAGAAAACGTCAAATTATGTTGGAAACAAAAAAAAAACCTTTTACCTATTGAAAAATAAAGACCTGTAGAACCAACACTCACGAGTTCACGATTTTGTAATTTAAAGGTTAGGATCATTACTCTGTTGTTTTTATAAAAGAGTTTGAATGAAATGATTTTAAAAAATATATAAATTATTTAAAAACTAAACAGTTGATGTAGGAAAAGAAT
Source organism: Danaus plexippus (assembly GCF_018135715.1). Taxonomy (NCBI): domain Eukaryota; kingdom Metazoa; phylum Arthropoda; class Insecta; order Lepidoptera; family Nymphalidae; genus Danaus; species Danaus plexippus. Next base: position 3,241,122 of record NC_083548.1, on the reverse strand, counting down.
ATATTTTATAAATTACAGAAATTTTTTCTCTGTGACCTCAATCGTTTCTTTCATACCCATAACATATGCTAGATATATTTATAATCTGTACAATTTAAAATAACATTACAATACACGAGCATGCAATTACACTTTTAAAATATTTAATCCTTTAATTATGTAATCGAAATATAGTTTTCAGTAAATAAAATCAACTAATTATAAAATATATATCACATGTATAAAAATTATGCAACCGTTATTAAGAAGTCATAACAAACAATTCAAATCGATATGATTTACAGGCCAGCTGCGAGAAAACAATTGGTAGCACGTGACAAATATTTAAACAAACGAAGCAATAGTCATTTAATAAACGTACATAAAATAAAACTGCTCACCTTTCTTGGAACCAAAAATCGATTTCAATTTAAATATTGTCATTTTCTTCATTTTGATATTATTTTAATATATATACTGAGCATAACAGAAATAGACACTGACTAGACGTGTGCGTCCTCAAGTTTTTAGGTGGTGAGAGCTTTTTGCTCCCTTTGCCGCTCTTATTTCCGTGCTACGAAAATAGGTCCAACGCTACACTTGCATCGGGCCGGCGCATCACTCATACATCTGACCACAATCACTGTTACATATGAGGCACTAAAAATACATCCAATCACGTAAACACAATCTATTACAGTGCAGTACCGGCAACAGTCTCACTTATCACCTCAACCTCTATCAGTCCGATATCATATGTAAACGAGTTTTACTGATAGTAATATACGCAAAATTACTCATCACTCTAAAAAAATAACGTTATAATTTGGTTACACTAACACTTCTAGAACGTTACGGTTTTCTGGATATAATTTATAATTTTATGTTACTTGAGCACTGGTTTGATTTTATTAATACATATAGTGTAATGTGAGCGTTTGTTTGAACGGGAACAATTACCGTAACGGCTGCTCTTGTCCGTGTTGTGAACGCAACTAACAACAAGCGGCGCTCGCGCAACGCTGAAGAACAAATTGATAATATACAGCCGACGTGCCTACCGTCCGGACATTAACAAAAATCGCCATAAACCGTCCCCATCCCGTCAACCAAATACTGTTTCCGTCCAGAAATCTAATCAACCGGTGAAACGTTATGAAGCACAAGCGGCATTTTGAATTTTCATTGGAGCGCTGACAACACCGGAGACAACACATCCGTTGGTCCTTTTTAAAAATGGAATTAACGAGTGGCACTTACGGGAAGAGTCGCTTCCATTCACAGGGAAGAGACGTTATAAATCACAAAGGGTGCGAGAGGACCGGCGGGCTACATTAAGGGTAGAAAGGGACGTAGTGTGCCAAAAAAATACAAAGGAATCCCTTTGAATACATTGCGACTGTGGATACGTGTGAATAATATTCTCTTATACTTTTATAACTCGTGTGTACATTTTTTATATAAAAAAAAATATTTTTTTTTCATCCTGACACATTTTTATTTTATTCGAATATAGTTATCATAATTTTTTCTCTTTATTACTACTTACTACAAACATTTCTGTCATATTTTTTACCCATAAATATTCCCTTCGTGTTCTGTCGAGACGACTAATAAAATAACCCCTTGTTGGAACAGCTATAAAACCCTTCCATAACATGCAGGGATTTGAATCATTCGTAATTATAAAGCATCTGAAAGGTCAACCGACGTACGTTATAAATAAAAATTTCTTATGTGGCCTCACTCACCACACTTACTATTATTATCGCCAAAGTTCATTATTATTGTACGAACGGTACTTCACAACGTTCAAATGGTCGGAATGTATAAGTTACAAGCAATTTCTGACATCAATGTATTGGGATTTGACCGATATAAGTTTTAGTCCGTGCGAAGTCAGCGTTAAAAGCTAGTTTTATTATAACTGTAACATCTGCCTGTGTATCCAGTTTGTTAATACATTCCTGTGTGGTACTCGCATAACCATCCAAGTGGAGAGTTTGCTTTGCATCATTGCGTAACCAAACAGACGTTTGCAAGTCTTAATTGGACACATATAGCATGAATTTTATTTCAATAACATATTCTACAACGCTTTCAATCATTACATATTACCTAATATAACAAAATATTATATTTTTACGAATTTTACGTAATGTATTTGTGTTTGAAGTTAATTAATTCTTTTATACTAAACGTTCAAAAGCCATTTTAGTATAGCACCTTTGATTTGCATATAAACAATGGACATGTTTAAAATTCTTAATTTTTTTTTTTATCATTAATTTACAACTGAAGAAAAGATAATTATTAATTAACATAAAGACAATATAAGCTATGCAAGATTTTTTTTAGGAAAGTTATTATTTCTTATAATTTATATGAGGTGTAACACACAAGTACCCTCCCAATTGTCTACTAACCGGATTGTTAATAAAATTATTAATGAAATATACACACACACGCACACGAACACACACATATAAAGAGACACACACTATACAGGGAGTTTATAGAAAACAAAAGACAATAACATTGTGTCTTTTATATTGTAAATGCTTTTGGGAATAACTAAAAACTTCTTACATCTTGGTTGACTGTATATTAGGTATATATTAATAAATTGGCATTTAAAAGAAAAAGGAAGAAAATAAGGATAACATTAAATGATAAATAGCAACTAAATATTTTCTTATTTAACAAAAATTTATGTTGATTTTATAAATTCCTATAAAAATATTCCGAAAAATGCTCCCCTAGCAATAGTTTGGCACATTTGAGATGACAACACTTGTATTTGTTACAGACTATTGGATCTAGATCTATCAAGTCTTCTCGCGGAGTGCAGTCGTCGGATTTTGTTGATATTAGGTCAAGCGAGGTTGTTCCTACGAGTGAAATCGTCCCATTAAAATATCAATACGGCCCCATATCTAAATTAAACAAACCAAACAGCTTACACAACATTCTCTGTTGAACCAGGGAAGATTAATTCAAGTTCCATGTTGTGGACACTCCATTACCATTTAATAATTTGTTTGTTTTAAGTTGATTGAGTTGTTCCAACATGTTACGCTGTGTTACTTATATCTTCAAATGTCGTAACCTAGACCGATAGTAAACGCAACCAAGCTTTAGTTTTGTAATTCGGACCCAGACTAGGTATTGACCTTCAAACATTTCCGATCAATTTAATGGAATTTGTAATAATGTCAAACTATTTAATGGAAAAATCGGAATTAAAAAAACAAATATCGTATTCGGAACTCAACAATCACATCACTAACATCGAATAAAATTGTCGTCACCGAATACATTGTCAAATTTCTTCTCAAATTATTATACTTTATGTAGACATACGCAATTAATTAAAAAAAAAACTCTCCTCTCACCCAAGTTTATATACATATTAGCCGAAAACTTCTCAGCTTTCCATAAGAATAATGTGAATTGCGAAACAGCTGAGTGATGTCTTTCTCGATATTTTAATCGAAATCTACGAATCGATTTTATAATATTACACAGGAATCCTCTACATAAGGAGTGAGATTCAATCGCAGCATACTGTTAGATCAACATTCATTTCCATAATTGATAAAGCATACTATGCTATCATATATGACAACTACATAGCGTTAAAGGGCGCCATACAGCCTACATGACCATAAAAGTTTCTATACTGTTATATGCAATTATTAATACATATTTCGCGTAACAAAGATGCTTATCCGCTCACTAGTGTACTGGTTAAGATATTCTGACAATGCGGTCTAGCTATAAACGTGTTTTCGCTTCCAACTTTTATTATAAGGAAGTTGCGTAATGCTGTGATGTATAAACACTTTAAATCTGAACGTGGGACATAACACACGGTTTTGCAATTCAACTCCGAAACTAAAATAAATATAGTTCTTATGGACATATTAATAAGGTATACAATTATTGTAATTATTGATTATTTTGATATACATATATCGTCAAGGTTTTAAGGGCTGCATTCTATGAGTTTCATATAAATGACACTACAATAATATGAGTAAATAATGTATTATTTATATGTATTCAAGTCCTGCGCAGGTACCAACGTTTTCTTAGTTTTTGCTTAATTATCTACGTTAAGCAAGAAACATCATCATATGTCAAAGTTATTTTAATTATATTAATGCAATTAAATCAATCATTGTCTGTCGTAGAAATAAAACAAAATAGTAATTATAAGAAAGGAAATTGTACTTATATAAATTAATAATACTTCTGATATTTTATTAAGAAACATCTGGAAAATCCAAATGGCAAATAAGGCTGAGTGCTAACCACTAAAGTATCGTATGGTAGGCCTTGACAATAGCTATATAATCATTCAGTTTCCCTTTAGACGAGTTTTCTTGCCAGAAAATTAGGGACAAAAAACGTCTTTAACATCGACTTAGACCTGAGCATACCTACTATTGCATAACTGCGGAAAAAGAAGAAGGCTATTTCTATAGTATATATATGAAATTAAGCACATAATTGCAACATGTTGACATAAACATCGTTACAAACTGTCATTTTGTACATTTGATGTGATAAATACTTCTGTAACCCATTAGATACTCGGAAGACTATTAACTTTTTACCCGCACACAGTTAAGTCGGGCGAATAGTTTATTAAAATGTATAAAGATCGATTACATCCGATCAAGAACTCGATTAAGATAACAAGTAAGTAAGTAAGCATTCATCATGGTGCAACAAAAAACTTTCTATGGTACGGTAATCCAACATGACTTGTCTTGTCAATACAATCAAATGTGTTTAACGTGGCCGGTAAATGACTTCGACCCGGATCACAAGATATAAAGTTACTAGCCTTTGCCCGCGACTCCGTCCGCGTGAACATCTGAATTGTTCTCTGCCACTACGGCCACTGAATCAGAACTGCACTTCTTGGTTACACCTATATAGTTTTGACATCTGGATCGGGATAAAAGTAAAAAAAATAACACTAAGGCCACTGAAACCGAACTGCACTTCATGGTTCCACTCTTGTAGTTTTGGGGTCGGGATCGTGATTCGAGATTTAGGATCAGGATAAAAGTATATGTCTTTCTCGAAGGTTCCATATATAAAATATCTCTATACCAAAATTCATCAAAATCGGTTCAGCGATTTAGGCGTTATAACGTCACAGACAGACAGAGTTACTTTCCCAAGATCTTAATAGAAATAAAATTATTTGATGATTTCAATGACAATTTTGTTCACAACGAAATACTTAAGTTAAATATTAGGTATATTATGTTGATAAAACTCTTTGTCAAATAATTAATTATCAGGTAACAATTCTAAGCGTCTTATACCCACTCGTGATAACTTCTAAAAGAAATGTCTGGTTGGGATGAAAAAAAGAGTATTTTACTTCTAAATAAATGCCTTTGATAAGATAATGATTAATTTGGATAAGGATTAATATCATAATAAATATTTAACGTAGTTTCTTACTTCAGACGATTTAATAATTATTTTTTTTTAGCACAAAAGTGGATATTGTGACTAAACTATGATACTCATATACATACTCTCGCGGACATTTTTCTAGATCTTAATGGGACCTACAAACCCGTAGTACATTATATTGTTGTTTTATCCATAGAATTTACGGCGCACGCATTTGTAGGTTTTCGTTATTACACGGTGGGTTACAAAGTAGCAATTTTCTTACGGATCCCTAATATTTTTTAAATATAGCCTATAGCCTAAATATTTATAAGATCTACTATTAATTAGAACATTTTATGGTTCTATATTTAATAATTTAGGGAGCGTACGCAAAATAAGTAGATTTTCTGGTTGATTTTTTTCACCTTGTGTCCTGAAAACTCCAAATATCTTACGGAACCCCTTTTTGTCCAAAATAAAATTGGGCCTATATTACTCGTGGATAATGTAGCTTTCAAATGGGGATAGAATTTTTGAAGTCGGTCCAGTAGTTTTTGAGCCTATTCATTACAAACAAACAAACATACAAACAAAGTTTTCCTCCTTATAATATTATTAGTATTAGTATATTAGTATAGATAAAAGATTATAGTGTTACAGTTAACTAACTTATGACATGAAAAATATCAATCGCTTTTAAATTAAAAAAAGCTTAGAATGCAAGAAAAAGCGTCCAAGACTGACATTACAAATTGCATTATAATTTATAACGAACAATTCTTTCACACGCTACCCTCACATACTAAACTTTTTCCTCCTTTCGAAAACTGTTTACGTGGCTCAAGTCAAAAACGTGGCATCACCAACGTCAACGTGGAACTAATGACATCAAAGCGAGATGACTAAGATTTTGACGAGATGAATAACGATTTAAGTTATTGTATATATTTCGTCAGCTTTCTAACATAGGTAATTATTTCAAAACTGTACATTAATACGAATTTAGATACAAAAAAAAAGTCTTCAGTTTCATATCATTGTGAGATTACGGTTATTACAAATGAAATTGTTACATTAAAAAACAAATAAGATATTAATACGAGAACGGGAACGCAGATAAATAGATACGTATTTGCATCCCAGCATCCCATCTTAGTATTGTGTAACATCGACGATATATAGGTCTGAATGAATGGCTTGATCAATGATGCCAGTATCCTATTGACCGACATACTGAAACGTTTATCAAAGATAAAACTTTTATATTAAAGGTTTAATAAATATTGTATAAATCGTTTTTCATTTGGACTCACTTGATTGATAACAGATACATGTAATATATTGATTATAAAATTAGTAAGTATATCTGGTTTGCGTTAAAATGAATAAAAATACCTCTTTTTATATTTCAATACATAAGTACAATATAGTTCTAGGGAGCCCCTGTAAATTTGTTAATATAATATAACTCTGTAAACCAATATGTTATTATATTTATTGGAACATTTAATTCCTTATAATATCTAATAAATTTTTATATTCTACGTGACACTTGGACAAAGATGTTGTATTCTGTTATTAAAAAAAAGAATGTTTCGTTTGTAAAATTTCATCAGTGTATTATTAAGAACAAAAGAATTGCTAAATTAATTCCGCAATTCCTTTAGTCATTACAATAATCATAATTCGTAATGATTTCTGTTTGTGACTCAATCAATATATATTGCGACCGGTTTTTGAATTTGGTGTACAAAGACGAGTGAGGCTCGAATAAAAAATATATTAACGTATAGAAAACAGTAACACATAGCCGCGGGTTACGTATTAGCTAATATATTTCTTGGAGTATGCATTTCCAGTCTGTCGATTTAGTCATGAGATGTGAGGTCATTGAACTGTCCCAATGGCCAGTGTTAGGGCAAGAGACGATGCGCGAATCTTAATCACCTGTTATCACTTTGTTTGTTTGCGATCCATCGATTTCGAATTAACTGTGTAATACTTCTGTTAACGACTGTTATTAGCAAGTAACGTTACATATATTATACCTCTATCCATAATACGTTTAACTGAATTTTATATAATTCAGAAAATTATATATAAGTGTTTCTTATAATATATTGACCTATATCATTCTGACATATATATAAGTTTACCGTTTTATTAGAACAAATTCCGCAACTTCTTTGTAACAAAAATCTCAAAACATCCAAACAATGTTTCGTATCTATAGTATAAATATGATCTACTACTTCAATATCGCTCGATTAGTATTTAACGTGAGATAAATATGAGAATTATTCGATCCCAAAGTTCTCTAGTGAAGATGACTTCAGAGTATTTTAATGACTCCGCGTTTTCGTACATAAATTTGGGATATTAGGTTTCAGTATAAAATTACCTACTTACAAAGAACAACTAATCGCTTTCACCGAAAATTGATGGATGGATCCAATCGTGAGTCGACGATTCAAATTGCTCTTAAACTCGGTAATATAACAAAAAAGTCTTATTAATCTTTTTTTATACAAAAACATGTTTGGTTATTGATAAGCAATTACGTAATATGTATCATGACTGTATAAATACGAAATATTTGAACCGTTCAAATTATTCTAGCGAGAAATAAAGACATATCTTTCATATTTAGTTTTGTTTGGCAAACAGTAATTTTATCAGTTAGTGTCTGCTTTACTGGTTAGGATTTCTTAATTTTTTAACCACATAAAAAAGATAACAAAATGGGGACTTGCATATTTGCATGTAAAATTGGCTAATAAACTAAATGTAAAACACATTATTATTATTAGTTCATAATTCATTTTATTTACGCAAAGCTCGTTTCTGATTCAATTAAATAAATGTACCCGATACGTTCGAAAACTAATTAAATATAATATCATTATAATTCTAGTATTTAAATAATTATAATTTAAATGCATATCGAAAGAATTATAGAATTTGTGCAAAATAAACACGGTGTGACCACTTTTGATCGAAATATCAATGTTCAGACGAATATCTTGAAGGTCAAATTCATTGAGATCATTGACTTGAGTTTTTAATAATTACTAGCAGTAGATTTGAAACTCTCTATTGAAATGATATAACTGGATGAAAGTGGCATCAACGAAAATACATATATTTAATATACGTATATTGAAAATAATGGCAGAATTCGTAAATATAAAAAATAATAATAAAAAGTATGTAAGTCCCCCATATAGGGTGTATTCAACCTTCATGAAATGAAGTCTTGCATATTCTAATTAGAATAATGATACAGGTTTTAATTAAATAAAAAATATTCATAGTTTTTACATATTTTTGACATTGACATTCAAAACAAATAATTCATATACGTTTTTAATAGAATTAAGGCTTTTGCTTACACTTATTTCAAAATATTATTCAAGAAATCAAAATAATTTCTATTCCACTAATAGTACAAATACGTCTTATTTTTACTGTAATTAATAATATATACTATTCTAGAGCCTTCAATTTGAACCTGTTCATGAGATATCTCTAAAAATGGGAAATAATTAATTTTATAAATAAACACACGAAGACTTTAATCTTGTACTATTTAAAAATAATTAATTCTTACTTACCTTCGTATTCCATTTCGCCTCGGGTCACAAAACTAAAAGTTTTCAAAAACGTTTCTATGACGACGCATGACAGCAACCAACAATAATCCTTATTAGCTACTAAACGTCCATGTCCAGAGGGGCCCCACAAACAAACGACTACGCATTTTATAAAAAAAATAGGTAATTTTTATTATTTATAATATGAAGAAGTGTCAGCGTTTTTCTTTTTAGAACATTGTAAATACGTAGAAATGGTTTTGTTAATGTTTGTCACTCTTTTAGGGAAAAAAACTAAGTACAAGGATTTTTAGACGACCACTTTTATTTTGTTTTATTGGTTAACCCTTTTCCTTTTTTATATTTATAGATAAATAATTGTTATAGCAGACAAAAAGTCTCATAACTTTCAATTTAAAACTATTTTAAACTCTACAAATTAACAAATTACACAATGTATGTAGCTCTAAAATTACTCATTTCTGACTTTTAAACACCGATACGTTTTTACATTTTAATGATCCTTTCTATATTTTATAGGTTCTTTTGATATAACGATATGATTTATATCATATGAATGTTATTTATATCATATAATTTTATTAACTACCTTGCAAAAGCGATGATTGTAAAAAAATAAACATTAATCGTTTCAATTTGGCTCTTCAGAAACTAATTCAATTAATGTAATCAAAAATATTGGATCAATTGCATGTGAATGACAATTCTACCGGTGAAATATTATTTAAATAAAACATAGAAAGCAAAAACTTTGTAATGTATGTTCCTAAATAGATTATAATTTTAAATTGAGGATATAATATGGTACACCACAAGCCAGCGCCTTAAAGTTACAATATAAAAAAATATATATTATATAAGTTTGAACGCAGGTTTGCGGGGCATTGATGATTATTATGCCTTTACCCATTTTTGATCTAAAAATTTTAATATTGTCTATGGTTTTTTAGATTGTTATACTAAATTTTTATTATATATTATATTTTTTGCAAAACATATTAAATAGTTATTTGTCATTTTAAATATAATTTTTTTAATATATAAATAATATATTATGTCTCACTTTTATAATTTCATCTGTGACGTTGTCCGCGTTGACGATTGAGGATTGACGTATAGGAATCATCGGTTCTTTAACAAGGGTATATAATAGTGATTTTGTATATAAGTAAACCAACAGTGAGCTCAGAAACATGGGTCTCACAATTTCTAGTGTTTTTACTCGACTATTTGGAAAAAAACAAATGCGTATCCTAATGGGTAAGTTTTTATAAGCTATATTGAAATTGCGTCGATATTTTATTACATTCATTATCTTCACGCATTCTAGTTATTTATGCTTCAATGATAATCGTATTTAATAAATATTCTTGCTTTTGCAGTTGGTCTTGATGCCGCTGGCAAAACAACAATACTATATAAGCTAAAACTTGGTGAAATCGTAACCACCATACCGACTATTGGTTTCAATGTAGAGACGGTTGAATATAAAAACATTAGCTTTACTGTTTGGGATGTCGGCGGCCAAGACAAGATCAGGCCATTATGGCGCCACTACTACCAAAACACACAAGGACTGATATTTGTTGTTGATTCAAGTGATACCAAAAGGATAGCAGAAGCCGAAAATGAACTTGCTAATATGGTGAGTAATGCTTGGAATATCTTGTGTAATTTTATGTGTAATTTTTGTGTAATAACCATTATTTTTTGCTTTAGCTTAAAGAAGATGAACTTAGAGATGCTGTGATATTAGTATTTGCAAACAAGCAAGACATGCCTAATGCAATGAATGCAGCAGAACTTACAAATGCCCTCAACTTGAATAACTTGAGAAACCGTCGTGTAAGTATATATTCAATATATTTCTAGTTTCTTGCGCACTACAAAACATGGAATACAATAAAGATGTTGTTGTTTTCAGTGGTATATACAAGCTACGTGTGCCACACAGGGGCAGGGACTCTATGAAGGTCTGGACTGGCTTTCAAATGAATTGGCAAACAAGTGAGCTGGTTAACAACATGGGGATTACCATCAGTCCTATAAAAATAAATTTTCAGAGTCAACAGGAGTTTCCTCTAATACCTCTTAATTGGAAATATTATTTAAGTTTATTTAAAAAATTTACTAAGTAACATAATATCACTCTTTTGATTGATGTTTCAAATCAATAAATATTTATTATTATGAACGGACATACAAAACTGATCGTCCTATGTGGCTACACACATGAGAAACCACTATTTTCAATTATTTCAGTTCTGAAATTGATTGTAGCTAAGTTATTCTGGCTCAAGGAAACATAAGTTTTTTCTTTTTGTACTTTACTTTCATGTGTTAAATCTGAGCCACATCCAAATAATATATATATATTGTATTATATAATTTTGCATTCCATTTATGATTCGATTAATAAAATTGCCTTTATAAAAAAATATTTTTACACGTGAAGCAAATAATAACAGGCATTTACCGCAAAAAATCTAAATTGTAAACTGATGCCCTTCAAACACACCAATCTTTTTTAATTTTCTTAATATGGTAAATCTATCGTCATGTCTGATTAAGTGTAAAAAATATTAAAAAAAAAAATGAAACCTACAAGACATAAAGCACAAAGATTTTTGAATCTTGATAGGTAACATTCGAATAACTATTAAAATTAACTAACAATGTTTGTACCCCAAAGTTATTAAGTGCCGATATCTGCGTGCTTTCTACATGGTATGTTTTTTATTTGAACTCGCACCTTCAATATAATAATTTAGTTTTTGATTTGCACATACAGTAAGTTCGATATAATTTAAATATAATTATTCATAGATAAAAAAAAAATAAACGTAAACGACTTTTATACCAAGAACAGGAATAATAACATTGAATATTCATATTTATTGATGTTGTATCCATGAATAACTATTTTATTGTCGTTGCAAAATAAATGTAAAAATGTATGGCCAAAAATGTTATGTGAAAATGCTTTATGTCCTACATTTTGCTTTGAATATAATATTATTGTAATGGCGAATAAATATAGGTGTACATAAAAGGGTTTTTTTTTTTTATAGTCTATAAGTTAAGATTTCTTATTATTAGAAATTATGATATAATATGTCTTAATGAATATCAGATTTTGAATATTTTAAAATATATTTTATGAACACATAAAAAACTCCTTGTAAAAATTTTATGAAACAATTCTTTGCATGAAAATTAAAAAGCTGTAACAAAATAGTCTACTTGTGATTCCATACAGCTTTACGTTTTTCTACAAAACTGTTTATTCCCTCTTGTCCGTCAAGTGAGTTTATATTCTTGACCATGATTTCTTCACCCAGTCTGTACGCATCTATAACATTGAGACCAATCTGTTTGTAGAAAAACTCTTTCCCAAGTGATATTACACTTCTACTTTTACGTTTAATCTGTTCAACAGTTTCATTAACTTCAGAATCAAGCTTTTCAGCAGGTACAACTTTTGTGACGAGTCCACTTTCATAGGCTTCTTGAGCACTTAAGGGCTCACCTGTGTAATAAATTAAAAAATATAAGAAATATTTCATAGTCTTACAAAAAAAATACGATAACTTTTTTCCTTTTATTGTTGGAAAGTTATTCTAACAATACATTTATTGAAACAGGATGTTAAAAACCAATTAAAATATATGTGATAGTTTTTAAATACTCACCAGTTAACAACATATACATAGCCCTCGACTTAGGGACACTTCTGCCGATAGCAATTCCTGGTGTCGAACAGAATATACCAAAGTTAGCACTGTAAACATTAAAACTAGTAATTTTCATGTATACATAAATTCAAAAAAAGAATACTAAACTCGCATTAAAATCAATTAGCAAATGTAGAGAGCAATTTCTTCAACATAAGCAGGATTCAAAAATGCAATGTAGGTATTAACTTAAAAATTAGCATCACTTAAATTTTTAAAAGATAATTCTGGAAACAGAAAATTATTTACTATGTCCAATCCTATTACCCTGGGGTTGAAAATTTGCTTTTGTCAGAGCAAATTATAATGTCGCAAGTAGCCACTAACTGACACCCAGCCGCTGCTGCAAATCCATTAACCTAGAAATTAAAATACACCGTTTATACCACAAAGATATGAATCAAATAATTTAGTGTAGATATGAAAATAAAAAACTACAAGTTCTTAATTTAAAAAAATATCCATAACATACTATTACACCTTTGCTATAACTGGAACTGGACTTTGAATAATGGAAGTCATCAATTCAGTGGCTTTTTGAAATATTAATTTTTGTTTCTCTAAATCCGATGAAATTTGCTGAAAAATTAGAAAACAATCTGTGATAATATACATTATTTTAACAGTTTGAGGAATAAAGAAAAACTTACTAATTCCTTTAAATTATGACCAGCGGAAAAAACATTACCCTTTGCAGATAAAACAATAGCTCGTAACGAAGTATCTCCTTTATTGAGATTTAATGCTTCTATAAGGCTGTTCATCATATCTAGTGACAGTGAATTTCTATGCAAATCAAAAAGGGAAATGAAATAATAAATACGTGTGTGAAATTAAAACAAACAATAGCAGAAGAAAATAATAAGCTCACAAATCATGTAAGTTTTACATGTTAGTTGTCTTATTGTATATAATAAGAGTAATTGGCAAAGGCAAAAAAATTATAATCAAATTTGACCTTTCATCACTTACTTTGTTTTTTCGTGATTCAGCGTAATTTCTCGCGTACCATTGTTTTCTTGCATTAACACGTATTGGTTGTGCATATGACGAGTTAAAATTGATGAAGGCCTGATGATATTTTTCTGTATCATATTATATTTAGTTACTTTAGTTAATGTACACTATTTTCCCCCTTTTTTTAAGAAAATCAAATACTTACTTGGATGATGCAAAACATTTTAAATATTAATATATAATGAGAACCAAGATATTTGTCCAAATCTTATTATCAGTAATGTCGAGGTAATATTTGACCGCTCTTACATACTTGATACTAGTATTTATTTTTTATTATCACTCTCAGTAATCAATTATGACACATTGTAATAACTAATAAGGACGTTGACAGCTGATTACATGACATTTCGTTTCAATGTTGTTGTTGCTTACATCGTATGATAGGAAAAAATGTAAATATTTATGTATGTTTTGTATTCCTCGAATTATTTTAATTTTTTTTGTGAATTTTACACCTAGCTTATTAGTGAAAAGAAATATGACTTTTTATTTTGTAGATTTCCAATATTGAGAAGACATATCTATTGCGATAAATCTTTTATGGTTTTATTTACCAGCGATAGTGGTCATAACAAAATTAAAACAATACCTGTTTAAGTATTATATATTTAATGACTTTAGTATTTTTTTTGTGATGGATAACATAAAATGTTGAATTTTTTTTAATAATTAATAAAATATTGAGCGTTTAAAGTGCGTTAGATAGGGACCCCTTAAACATACAACTGTATCACAAGCCCCAGGCACTCTTGAAGCTCCTCTCCCTGCAACGCAATGGAAGCGGCACCTCCACGGCGAATCTATGGAATGCTGAGAATTTTCGTCTCATCGTTGCTCTGGACAAAATTTACTCTGCCGTAGTAGATTAGCATGCGATCAGTCTATCGATACTATGAGCGCAGAGGAGTGAATAATTTATAATATAAAAATAATTTATAATTTCACAATAAAAACATGAAAGAACACTAATAAATTTTCATAATAAAATAAGGATTAAAAAAAGCCAATTTGTTTCTCTGCTATTTATTTAATTAAACAGATGTAATATTCATTTAATAATTTCTATCATCGGTAGTCGAAGCATCGGAATCAGAAAACTCGTGTCCTAAATATTCAGCTTGCTCGTCCTCTGCTGTGATGAGTTGAATAACGGTTCTGAAACCAAATAATAACAATGCATTTAACAGTTTAGCATCTTTAGGGCATTGTTATCACTTATAAAAATGGAAAAAAAATGGAATGTATGAACTATTTTAAAAGATTGCCTTAATTTCATGAATCTTAATTCTAATAATAATAAAACTGCATAAATCAAATTAAAGTAAATATTAATGGGTTTATTAATGACCTTGTAGTTAAAAAAACAGCCATAAATAATGAGATCTAAGACTTTCGCGAGTTTTATTCATTTAAATGAAACTAATATATTTCGGATATACTACGCGGATTTTATTATTTTAAACCTACATAATCCCGACGTTCCGGTTGCTGAAAAGTAATTTGCTTTTCTTGGGAATATTTTTTTATGAGTCCTTATTATAAGTTACTTATAAAAATGCTTAGAGTTGAATAGAGATTAATGAGTATTTAACTTTCAATTCTACTATACATGTATTGGAATGAAGTTTACTAACTAAAATCAAAACTAATAAAAACTAACAAGTCAGCACAAATATAATTTCCGCTGAAATGTAGCTGTGTATAGCTGTTCGAAGAAATGTCGTCGACCATTGTTTTGTAAACATTAACTCACTTCAAAACAGATTCTTCAAATTCACTGTTACTGGATGTAGCATTGGAGTCATTGACCTTCGCCTCCAAAACCTTATCCAACAGATATCTTAGCTCGAGGAGTTTGTCAGTGCATTCTCTTTTACAACATACTTTGATGTTTGATATCGTCACAAAACAGTTCTCCGGGTTTTCTACATCTGCAACAAAATTAATTATTTGGTCAATATGCTTTCCGTATTTACAAAATCACCCTCAAAACTTTCATATCAGATATACAGTTCTTTAACATATTAATTTGTTAAAATATTTTATGCGTAAAATGAATGCTTGAAAATATCATGTATTATACCTACCATCAGTTATTTGGAATTCACCAAAGAATAGTAGAGGCAACGTGTGAATTAAGGTGACGTCAAGTAGGAAGAGATCGGACGATCTCTGCTTAAGCCAATACACGAGCCAGTTGGCGCCAGGGTTATTACACAGCTGCGAGGGACACGGGCCTTTGCCCCTGTTTTGACCTTTCTTTGGCGGCGCCATGACGCTACTCGGGTGTATAACTAGTCGCCCATCCTCTGGAGTATACGCTGAAATCCTTTGCTGCTTCCGGAAATTATTTAGATTGGTCCATCTGAAATGGTAGAATTTTAAATGGGCTCAACTTTATCGAATATTGTATATAATCTATATGGTAACCCACCTGACTGTAGCGATGTTCGGATACAGGGATGCAGCAACGATAGCCTTGAACAGGCTCAGGTTATCTGCATTTCTATTTTCCCATTTAGACCTGACGTTACCGGAACGTAGGAAGCCCATCTGTCTCAAGTTGTCCCCGAACTGATTTTTCATACCGACAAGCAATTCCAAAGTATTGTTCGACAGGAAGTTCCTATACGCAAATGATGACCTCTCTCTTCTTGGACAGTTTTCCCATTGAATTATCGCTTCCGAAGCTGCAATATGGTCGCTGGGTTCGCCCATCGCGAATTCACGCTTCGCCATATCCACTTCGTACTCTTTACCTGAATGGCATGAAATATGTTAATGACTGAAAGTAATTTTTTTATGATGCAACTAATTTTGAGTAGTTTATCACAGTTTTGGTGAAGGTAGTGGGAATTATTTGATGAAAATGCAAATTGATTCCAGAATAGCAGCACAAAAACCTGCCCCAAAAACCTTATCCATCTGTATACGTTCAGTGTGATATAGTGTGCTAAGAAATAGAATATGTTTATAATTTTATAATAAGCATGATACTACTATCATCACGAATAATTTAAGATTTCCCAAGTGCTAGTATTTTAAAAATTACAGGTAGAATTGAAGACTATGCTCTTCAGAAATCCACAAAGAGTTAATTTATACAAAAATTGACACTTGTACATAATAAACATTTCGCAAAGACGGTAAATATAAATAAATATTTAATTAGCATTCATTTCAAGTTTCAAAAATATTTTTAACCGTGCATGCAGTCGGTCAAATCATTTAGGTAAATTTTTTAACAACTTTTTAAAATCTGCCATTTTTTATACCTCTATATTTTATCTATATGCTTTAGGAAAAATGCAATCTTTTTTTGTATAACTTTATTCTAATTTGTGACAATTTGTTCAACTTTATGAATCCATTTACCAATAACCATCTGAAAGGGTTCTTTGAAGCCCCAGACGGCTGCGAG
This sequence comes from Danaus plexippus, assembly GCF_018135715.1. NCBI lineage: Eukaryota > Metazoa > Arthropoda > Insecta > Lepidoptera > Nymphalidae > Danaus > Danaus plexippus. The sequence continues at coordinate 3,223,930 of NC_083548.1, read as the reverse complement.
GCTCGCAGCCCTGTCGAGGCATCCGGCCAGAGCTCCCAGAACAAGGAGTTTTCCAGCAGCTGGATGAACTGGAAGACGTGCCAGGTGCCAGCCCAAAGGAGTAAGAGTTTCCACTGTATTGAGGGCCCCACACCTATGAACCAATAAATTTAGAAATAATTCAGTACATTTAATCAAATAGTACAATTTGTTTAAAGTGACCTTTGCAAATGTTTCACTGCTGATTGTATTGTTGAATCTGCTGGTGGCGATGGCACCATCTTCAGTGCATCTTCAGCCAAACCCAAGCGGAGCCTCTTAATCATGAGCACCGGCTCCAGAAGATCACTCCTTTGTAACTCCGGCAGTGTACGTTCTTCTAGTTTTTCAGCTCTGAATGAAGTTAACAAATGGTAGCATATACCTGGCTGACATCTACCAGCGCGCCCACGCCTTAAAGAAGATTAATTTGATTATATTCCTTAAATATATGTAAAGAAAAAAATCTATATACTATAGACAGCTTTTCTTTTTAGTCATATCTTAAATTTGCTCAATATGAAGTGGTTAACTAAATAAATACAAGCTAAAATGATTCATAATACATTATACCGTTGTCGCAAGTTTGCTTGAGACACCCATTCCGTCTGCAACGTTGATAGATTCATCTCAACATTCAGCCCTTTCATTTTTATCCTGGCTGAATCCACCACATACACAACATCATCTATGGTTATGGATGTTTCAGCTATATTAGTCGCTATTATTATTTTCCTAATATTATCTGGTGGCCTTTCAAATATTTTATGTTGTTCTAATGTTGGCAACCTTGAATGCAGAGGATAAATTTCGTATTTGTTAGCTGGGAATAAATTTGTGGATTCCATCATTCGCATCAGTTTTGTAATATCGCCGATGCCAGGTAGAAACACTAGTATTGCGCCAGGTTCACCCTTGCAGATGTAGATCAAAAGATCAACTAGCAATTCAAAACTTAGCTCCTCAATTCTACTGTCTTGCAGAGTTTTATATGCTTGAAGACTAAGATTTTTCTTCTTTGATTCCAGCCAGTTGCCTGAAAATAATATATGAGTAGTAAAATCTCTTTTGCTAAAAAATAATTTATATTTTATTACAAAATTTCAATACCAATTTCAGCTCTGTATTGGATGTCTTTTTCCATGGCATCTGAAACATTTTTTTTTCTATACTTCATCCACTTAGCCTGCGGTGCTTTCGGTCTTTCGGTGGGTAGTGTGAAGTTTGTTAAATTCAATATATCCTCTAGATATACATCTTGTACTGGATATGCCAGTCCTTCAATGTGCATTAGAGGGCAGTTGTCGAAGTAAGCTGATAAGCTCTCAGCATCCAATGTAGCACTCATAAGAATTAGTTTAAGATCTTTACGTTTTCTTAAAACCTGAAATGTTTTGATTTCATATTGTATTTCTCATATTTTTTTTATATGACAACGCATTTGAATAATCTTGTTGTTATTTATGCTAATAGGTAATAAAATTTATTATATCTCAGTGTCACAGTGAAAATTAATACTTTTCTTTAAAAAAAAAAAGTTTTTATTAAAATAGAATTTATGTTATACCTTTCGCAACATGCACATAGATAAATCAACATGAACATCTCTTTCGTGTACTTCATCCAATATAACGTGACTATAGTTGGTTAGACCCTGGTTTACTTCCAGTTCAGCCAAAAGTATACCAGTTGTACAATACTGTATACTCCCCCGAGACCTCTCGTCAACCCTAACAGCAGACAACAATTTTTAATTATTCATTTTTATTATTATTTTTAAGTATTCATCTAATCAATTATATAAATTCTATTAATGTTTATAGGAAGCTTAAAACGTCTATTGAGAAGCGTGAAGGTAGTCATATAAATTATAATAAAGGGAAAACTAGTCCACATAGATAATAATTTTTGAAATTTAATAATCAGTATGTACAGATAGAATAGTGTTTGAGAGATGAATATTTAAGTTCCTTTTTAATATATATAGTAAATTTACTAACTTTTCTAATCTCACAGCATAACCCACTGAATTGCCCAGCTTTTCTGCCCTTTCTTTAGCCACTCGGATAGCCAGTGAGGAGGCGGCAATTCTTCTCGGTTGGGTGACCAAAATCTTAGTATGGGCACCTTTTTTGCTACAAATAGCATGATCTAAGATGATTTGTGGTACCTGTAATGTGGTGATTTACAAAATATTGTTATTTATATTAAGGAATTTTCGAATTTTTTGTTTTTCTCTAAAGTTTCCAATGGGGTGATAGGGCAGAATATATTTGGTGGTACATATATGGTCTCTATTGTCCATAGACAACCGGAATAAAAGTGTTATTATAAATTTATTTTCAGCTTTTTATGCTATAACTCACTTGAGTTGACTTTCCACAACCAGTCTCTCCACTAATAACAATTACTTGGTTGTCGTTTATTGATTTAATCAATTCTTTGGCTTTTATGTATGCTGGTAATTTCTTGCGGAATTTCAACATATTTTTATAAGTATTCCTCTCCAACATATCCTCATACTCAATAAAGAATGCTTCATTTAAACTTTCTACCTCATCATCACATGTATTTATAGTAATACCTTTTGTAATGCATTGGTCGAGTTTTTCATCAAATGAGCCTGTTATGATATCTTCATATCCATATTTATAATCATACATCCTGGTAGACTGCTGTTTTTGTCCAGAGTTAGAGTCACATTTATCCTTGGTATTGGCGTCCATAAAATTTTCTCTACTTGAAACTCCAGGTTTACTAGTTAAATTATATTCACCTTGTTCTTTTTCACATTTCTGTGTTAATTTTGTTGGTAACGTGATATTTTGTGTACTAGCAATTTTCCTTATGGCTATTAATTCATTTTCTAATGCTTTGAGAACTGAGTAAGGGATTTTGAGATTTATCTATAATAAATAGTTAGCATTATTATGTATATATTATAGATTAGTATTTTAATTTATCAAAATATTTTAGTTTATTAGTTTACCACGGGCTCTTTTTTCTTTTTTTTCATGCTGAGTTCTTTGTAATATAAACCAATTTCGGCTCCGCGAAGTCCTGGAGGTCTTGTTCGATGATTTCGTTGGGATTGATCCCAATTTCTACCTCTACCACGGGGTCGGCTAAAGTTTTGGAAATCGCAAGACATGATATCAAATATATTTGTTATAACATACTTTTTATAACAAATAAGCAATTAAATAATTTTTTTAACAAAAATCGGTCCTCGGTAGTCACCACTCCACTGTCGAACCGCAAGTCTTCTCACTTCTTTTTTTTTTTTTTATAATATAGCCTTCATCCGTGCAAAGACGTGCTTAGTATATTCTGCCACTGTCATGTAGAATGCAGGAGACACGATCCGGGATTGACTTTTATCTTAGATAGCTGTCACATGTCACAAAAAAAAAATTTTTGACATTTCAACTGTAGTAACTCAGTATCTTGCATATTGAAATTCAAAAATTCAACAACTACACTACATGATACGTATTATATAAAAAGATACAATACATAATTTCTATATCAAAGCAAAGAAAGTTACCAATGTAATTATATTTCATATATTTGCATAATTATTTTTCAATGTAAATAATTATTTTTTGTAATGCGAAAAAGAAGACTCAAGTGCTTACACTTTTAAAATATATACCATTTGATTCAAATAACAGTTTTAATGTTACGATAAAAAAATATTTTTTTAGTTATTATAAACACCTACGGCTACTTGACACAATTCTGCAATTTGACGTTCTCAAAACACAACGAGTAAAAATATATGAAGTTAGGCACTTTGTAGTTAGTTTTAAGTTATATGAGAAAATACACAAAACACAGCAACCATAATTTATATAGAATATTCAATTTATTACTAATCACTTGACTTAAAGTTATAGACCAATCACCATTTTTAATATAGATCAACATAAAGTTTAATTTCAAAATGTTCTTGTTGGAATCTAAAAATGTAATTTAAATAAAAGTTGGAGTATTTACACTTCATGAAAGTATTACTTAATGAGTATTAACTATGTACATCACAAATAAGGTAAGATACGCGTATGGCATCTTTCAACATAAATTTCCATAACTTTACAATACAATTAAATAGTGAAGATTTAGCTAATCAAACTATTTGTTTTACAGAAAATTCAGTCTTTCAAATGCAGAGGGCGTAAGAAAAAAATTGTTGGTTTAGTTATAGTATTATTATTTTTGATAAATGCAATGTTTTATGTGAGTTTAGAGTTATTAAATACAATCAAAAGGAGAAACAAGATTGCCTGGTATAATAAGTAAGTTTATTTTGTTTTGAAACCTTCTCAGTAGCTTTAATTAATATAATACTAATGATTTAATTATTTTTCAGTTTATCATATGACCAAGATTCATATATGGATAGAAGTGGTATGAGGGTGATTGTTGGTCATTATGTTGGAGGTCATGGAGGGGGTAATTTATCTGAAGGTACTAACATTTGTGTTATTAAATGGTTATTGTAAAAACCACATATGATGGGGGTTGCTAAGGGATATGTCTCAGCTGGTTTCATCTACTAAGAGTCAGAAGTACATGGATTTGAACAGTGTTATTTTTAGTATGTTCAAATAACATAGATATATTTAAATAATGACAATACTATCTTATATCTGAATATTCAAATACTTCTTTTGTATTTATTATCAAAACAACTGTTCAAATAATGTATAGATGACAAAGAGATTTGCAAGTTGAGATAGCTTAATATGAATAATTTAATGTAATGCCACAAAAAAAAAAAACTAAAATGGATTTTTTTTTTAAATTAAATACTTACATTAATATTATTCATGTTAATATTATAAATAAGTTAAATCACTGTATGTAAAGAGTTTTTATATAGATGCTTAACTAATAAATTTGAATCCTGGTTCTTAAAATATATACATATAGTTATTTAAAATAAATTCCTTATACTATCTATATGTATAACTTTTTATATCATAAGCTATACCATATATTGCTTTGAGATATTTATTTTGATAATATTTTTTACAGATGTCATAAACACAAATCACTATGCTCCGGTAGAAGGAGCTGGCGAGGGTGGCCGACCAGTCCAGCTTCTCCCCAAGGAGATCATACCGGCTAGGGAGCTTTACAGCTTACATTCCTATAACATATTTGTTAGTGATAGGATATCTATAAATAGACATCTTCCAGATATGAGGAGTGAAAGGTATGTATAAGGTCAATTTAATAGCTCTCGAATATATCTCACTTATAAAATTTTTATTACTTGGTCATTTCGTTATTGCTACGTATATGTGTATGTATGTTTTAGTTTCGTACAATTTAATAAAAATACCTTTTAAAATTAATTTTAATGTGTTCTTCAAATATTCATTTTCAAGTTTTGTAAAATAATGGCTTAAGAGCATGCAGGAAGGTCCAAATTTGCGGAGCAATTGAAAAAGAATGGGTCCAATAGCTCCAGATTTAATTGTGATACATTTAATATTTTTTCATGCTCTAAAGGAAACCAAAATACACAATTTATTATTTATTTTGAACGTCAATTTATGGCGGGTTTAACCGGTCTTATTAAACGACCATTAACGTCAGTTTACTTTATATAAAATACATGAAAAATCAAACAATATTTACTACTTACTTCGGTATACTTTTTTTCTAAACAGGTCAATATTCGTCGGAAATTCTAAATATGAACATACTAATTACGTCTGGTTTTTAGTCTGTTGCATTCAATTTCCTTAAATTGCACGTCAGTTATTTCACTCATGGTTTCCCTGGAACATTTGTCATCAATTGTCGACCTAACTTATTGTAATATGTGTCTCAATCTTATTTATTTATTTATTTATGTACCAAGAGTAGAAATATGTAGTTACAAAATTAATTACAAAAGAAAAGTGATGCACAAAGGATAACTTATCTCTTAAAAGAGATCTCTACCAGAAACCCTATTGATAGAGGAAACTAGATGAGAAAGCGTGGTGTAGGTACAATAAAAAATAGAAAAAAAAAATAAAGAGATTTATATATAAGCATACAAAAAATATATATATAATAAGAGAAAATTTAGATATTGTACATGCATAGATATATACATAAAATATATACATAAATACACACATAAATATATACAAATAGTATAAATAAATAAACATCACATCTTCATCCACATCAACTGGCTTACCAACACGAAACTACTTCGAGTATTTTTTTGGAAGGTTTTGTGTAACAATTTTACGAGAATATTTAACCATCGCAAATACCTTTTAAGAAACGCCAACGATTTCTTTGCTAGATATGTTCGCGGTAGAATACAAATGACAAGACTAACCGACAGACATTTTCATAGCTTTATATATCCGAAAATTATAGTCTCATTTTAAATGTTTTCCCGCGGAAATATGTGAAATTTTTCAAATTTCCAATAAACCATCGAGCGTGGTCATCTTTTCCTAATTTCTTTTAGCCAAAAGTCTACAAATTTAAAGAGAAACGTCGTGCGAAATCTAAAAAAATTCTGGGGCACTGACGAATATGGCTTTTCGGGATCTAAAAGTACTCCCATTAACCTTTTCACACCTCCTCCGATTTTATCAAAAACTGTTTCCAAATAGAGCAGAGAAGAAGTGTCATTCAAGGTGATTGAATTCATATTTTCATTTGAGGTGCATTCATACTGGCCATTACGCGTCGAATGCTCATAATCTTCTTTTTTTTTTATTTTGTAGTTCGTTCTGGTATTGGCCTTTACTGTGTCTACATGTATTATGATAGGCACTTGCAAATAAATGTCATCCCCATTATTAAAATCACAAATATTTTTTCCCCCATCAACTTTTAACTTAGGTGACGTTTTGAGAGGATCACTTTTGTCATATGCGTATATAATTAAATCAGATGCATTTTTTTTAAACCTCCATCGCTTTGTTTGACTAGATCCTAGTGTCCGAGGCCTTTTGCATCCAGCACATGTTTGTTCAATTTGTTCTTCTGTACACCGCTTACCAGGCGCTTGCATTCTTGTTCGGGATCTGATTCTAGTAAAAATTTTCAAGCCTTATGTGTCTCTATTATGTTTTACTACTTACTTTTTACTTACTTATTTCTTATTGAGGTCTAAGATTTTCGCGAATTTTATTCATTTAAATGTAACTAGTATTATTCGGATATACTACACGGATTTTATTATTTAAAAACTACATAATCCCGACGTTTCGGTTACTTTGCAGCAACCGTGATCACGGGCAGATACCTCGTCTGTAAACTCTGCGTAGTATATCCGAATAATACTAATTTCATTTACTTATTTCTTATTACTTCTTTCTTTGTAAGTATGACATGAAAGAATTTCGTATGACATAAAATCGAAAAAAAAATGTTATTATTAATTTAGACTTTATTATGCACATCGCTTTGAAAAGGAAAAATAACTTGTTTAAAATAACAGTGTTGGGAATGGTTTATAGCGTAATCGCACTATTTTAGAAATAATGTATTTTTGTAAATGTAAAACTATACTATATGTTACAAAAAAATATGTACGAGAATTTGAAGGCAAGGATTAAATCTAAGTTGTTTAAATTTATTCACAGAATTCATTTACAAAGATTAAGACCTACAAAAAAAAAAAACAAAGGCAAATAAAGAAAATAATGTTATTTTATGTTATTTTCTATTCAGTTGCAGAAATGTGAAATACGATATAGAAAATCTCCCTACAGCAAGTGTCATAATAGTCTTCCACAATGAAGCTTGGTCCACTCTCATGAGGACTGTCATGTCTGTTATATTGAGGTCACCAGATATGTTATTGAAGGAGGTATGATGTTTTCTTAAGTATAAGACAATTTAATTTCCAATTAATACCATTTTTTTTCTCTCAATGTTTACCAAAATCTTTTTGTTCATGTTATTTTTCTTCTTAATCTTGTTGTTGTTAAAAATTAAATCAAATATATTTTTTTATAATCAAATATAATTTCAAAACCTAGTCATTAGTCCCTAAATTCTTTATAAATTAGTTATTATTTTAATTATAGATACTTACTGTCTGTTATATTATTGCAACTGAATTTATTTTTTCAGATAATCCTAGTAGATGATGCTAGTGATAGAAAATATTTAGGTAAGGAGCTGGACGATGCTGTTGCCAATTTAGATAAAGTGGTTATATTGAGAAGTTTGAATAGGACTGGTTTAGTTGGTGCTAGGCTCATGGGCGCCAAAACAGCCACGGGGAACGTATTAGTTTTTTTAGATGCACATTGTGAGGTAATTTATTGATTATTAGACTGATCCCAAGTCGGCATAGAATATTTAAAGAATATTTTCTATTACAGGTAACAAAAGGTTGGTTGGAACCTCTTTTGGATAGGGCTGGGAGTGATGACGTTTTTATATGTCCTCATATCGATCTGTTGTCCGATGATACATTGGCTTACACAAAGAGTATTGACGCGCACTGGGGCGCTTTTAGTTGGCGTCTACACTTCAGATGGCTGATGCCAAGTAATGAGATAATGATGAATAAATCCAGGTATCCTTCCAAACCGTTTCCAACACCGGCCATGGCTGGTGGATTATTTGCTGTAAGAAAAAGTTTGTTCTGGCGTCTGGGTGGCTATGACGAGGAAATGTCGATTTGGGGTGGAGAAAATCTGGAACTTTCATGGCGAGCGTGGCAGTGTGGTGCCAGAGTAGAGATAACGCATTGCTCAAGAGTTGGTCATATATTTAGACGACATAGCCCATACAAATACCCTGGGGGAGTATTTAAAGTGCTCAATACAAATTTAGCGCGAGCAGCAACAGTTTGGATGGATGAATGGGCTGATTTCTTCTTCAAATTTAACCCATCTGTGGCCGCCATACGCGATACGCAAAATGTAGCAAATCGTATCGAGCTGCGGAAAAATTTGAAATGTAAGAGCTTTAAGTGGTATCTGGAAAATGTGTGGCCCAAAAATTTCTTTCCCAGTGATGAAAGGTGGTTTGGCAGAATACGGAATGATAAAGAAGGTTGTATAGGCGTCGTTGGTGGAACACCAGGCTTGGGAGGTCCCGCATCCGGTGTACATTGCGGTAGTGATCTTGATCTTGACAGACTGTTAGTCTACACCCCCGATGGTAATATAATGGCGGACGAAGGTCTATGCCTCCAGCAAGGAAATGGGAGATCTGTATGGAAAAGCTGTAGTGAAAATAAGAAACAAATATGGAAGCAGAAAGGTCCAAGGTTGGTAACTCTAGATGGACTATGCTTGACAATGCTTAAAGCGGATGACAAACAGCCCTTTGGTGCTTTAACAGCTAAGAGATGTCTCAACGATAGTCGACAAATATGGCATTTCGAAAGAGTGCCCTGGCGATGATGTGATACATTATATACAAACTTAGCTATTCTAAAAATATACAATCTTTATACATATGTAATAAGTGAAATATGAGATAATTCTTACTGACTTGTAACAATAATGGAAGTTATGATCTGATCTTAATAACAAGGTTGTGATAATTTAGCATTTCTCTAATCAGTTATAATTTAGTACTAACTATGAATATTAATATTTTTATTTGATGCAGCTTTTATTAATTATGTAAGGCATTGACTTTAATAACAATATTATTATTATTATTATTATTTTTTATTTAAAATGTATTTAACTGTGATTTATTATATTTCATGCATTTAACTTATATATTTAAATTTTTTATATGGAGTTATCTTAGTATTTTTTTATCAACGAGGATTACTATGAATTTATGTACTTAATATTGACAAATAATAATGACAAATATATACAGGAATATATTATTAACAATTTTATTATATTCACATATCTGAAATATTTATATTATAAAAAGAATTGTTAAAAAGACTAAATATTAACATAATTATCAAAATTTATTATACTGCACACTTTGATATAGTCTGTGTTCATATGATATACTCTGTGTTAACTATTATGATTAAAATAAAAACTTTTTTTACAAATTTTATATTATTAATGTACTAAAGTATTAATGTAAAATAAGGTGTTGTCTCCAAGCTGAGGTTCGCGAGGGAGTTAGGACGATATTTTGCATATGAACAGTTCAAATATTAAAGTTATGTCCTGTTTGTTGGTCGTTTTATTTTAGTTTAGTTATATATATAGAGTAGGTCCTCGCGAAGTAAATGTTTTACAAACGATTAAAATTTTCAACATCAAGAGGATGGTAGACTCTTAATCCTGTATCCTCGGACATTAACCAATAATAGTGGTATTTATTCACCTCAATACGAAAAAGAGTATCGCAGACAAAAGGTAAGTATATTTCCCTACACTAATGTTGATAGCTGAATTGCAATCGTTACCGTTGCAAATAAAACAGCGGGCGTCGCTATGGCCGCGAGCTCTCTCTATCGCCACCAGGCCAAGGCATACAGAATCCACTTGAGCCTTTGGTACACAACCTTTTAAAGTATCTATAGTGTTGCCAACTGAAAACAAATTATATAACTTACCTTTTAAGCCGTTTCACTTTCATTCTTTGAAATTTTAATGTATAATGTAAATAAATAAGATTCTCATGAGAATTAGATTTGATAGCTTTGGTTAGTGCTTTATATACACGTACATGATTTATCATCTGGAGTCGCTACCATTTTGAGGCAACGCATTTCGACATTGAACCTGGAACCAGTGGACGGTGGCGGATGGCCCAGCTTGTGCACCCATTCCGCTGTAACCCAATTCGATGGGGTGCATTCCACTGAGGAACCAGGCCACACGGTTTCTTGAGGGTGACATCCCAGACATCTTTGTAAGAAACAGCTTTCGGACGACGCTGTGGAATAAATGCAGATTGAAAGACAATATTATAAATAGGATATCTCTATATTATGTAGATATTTTTGTATAAATAGTTCGGTACTATTTTTGTTTGAATGGTATTGGAAATCAGTATGTCTGAAAGAATCTAATTTTACTAAGTACCTACTGATTTCTTTTGGGTTCGCATAGACTGTATGGCAGCCGGGAGTAGGGTTTCAAACATATAGGTGTTATATATGTATTAAAAACTTATTTAAATTTTCAAATCATTATAGATATAATCAAATCTAAAGTTTTTTAGTCAAATTAGTTGACTGAACTCAAATATTATGAAAGTCTTGTGTGGCTGCGTGTCATACAAACCATTTTTTTTATTCTATTTAATAAAATAAATATTCTTCTTTATCCATACAAATATGTATATAGATAATATTGAAGTCCAAATGATAAACCCATTCGATACGCTTAAACGAATTTCTTAAGATGATATAAAACAACCCTTGAAAATTCAAGGCAGTCAGTCCCATGTCATATTATACATCTACTCTTGACTTATGACATTCGGTGCATGTCGAATTGTGCAGCAGCTCTTTCCGTAACAGATCGCGATGTAATGATTGCAAGGCACACTTTACGTTTGTTTTAAAGGCCGCAATCATAAGTCATTTTCTCTCGTTCTGCACCGTTTTACTGGCTATCAGACCATCGTTCAAAGGTGCTCAATTCGATGTATAGTTACCTAATTATTCGAAGAAATCTGCTCATATTACCTTGGTATGCAGACTATTGCCGCTTCGAACTTTCTTCAATAGCTTTAAATCGTAATTATGTTTAGCGGTAAAGAAAAGTGTATTTTGTTTACTGTCTAGTTTTTGTCTTGCCTCATTGTTTATCAGTTAAAAAAAATATTTCACACTGAAAATTATTTTAAAATCATCAAGGTTTTATCAGCTCATAAAGTTAACAATAAATTACAGACTATTTATAACTTAATTTATAGCTATCTAGTATTAACGTCAATCCCTATTGTACAATCTTCTGTCAATGTCAACAGTGTGATGTTTTTTTTAATTGATCCGACAAATTGGAAAGCTGTTTCGGAAAGCTTTGTAAATCCAGCGAAACCTAAAACGGTAAAGGTGGTCTGGTCATTGATGCGTGAAGAGATCGTTAGCGGGATCTCCGAGAAAGTGTATGATAGGCGCGTGACATAATTGTCCACGATCTAACACGTGCATCTTGCCTATAGTAATAGTATATTATAGATTTAAGACGCGATCACCATCATTACCTTTTAACAGTGATCCGATTAATTATTATATAAAAAAAACATTAATATTGGTATGATTCACGGCATGAAAAACATTTCTTTAAGATTCAAAAATAAGTTATAGTATTGTTTGTATCCTTTTTATATACACTAAACTACCTTTCATGGTTTCGATGATACGTTGAAGCACATTTATTGTGATAAATAGAGGTTTTTTTTTGACAGTTGTAATCTACATGTGTACTCATAACATGTCTGCAGGTTATTTATGTGGTTGTTTTTGTGTGTAAGGGAAAAAAATTCACACAATTTTCAAGCAGACTTTTCTTACAAAACTCTATCAATAGTAATTTAAGAGTCCCCAACTGTACACCAATCATCGCTGTTATGTGATTGGATATTTGCTTAGTAGTTAAAACTAGCCAACATATTGTTACGTTTATATTTTATAGTTAAAAATCAACTTGTTCAAATTTATTTAGAGATAGCATAGGATTATTAAGGTCTATTACTTCAAGTGTTACAGGTTCCTTCATTTTAACATGTAAACTGGTTATCAAACAATTAACTAGCTACATATCTTATTGGGCCACTGACAACTGCGTATCTACTAATGACAAAGTAGTAACGAAAACAAAAAATATTAATGATAACCTTACTTTAATATATCCAATACTTTTATAATATAAACAAGGTACACCATGTATAATAGTAAATATTCAGAAGAATGTTTTTGTAAACAACAACAATTGATAAGCGCTTTACTAGCCCGAAATTATTTCAAAATGAATTTACAAATATAATAAACAACAATGTCTTACCGAGTGACAAAATTCCTGAAACGCTCACAATAAACACCAACATATTTCACTAGCTAACACTAGGATAAGACGCATGGATAATGCTAGAAGGCGTCTGAGTACAACGGTACTGTTATCATACTAATCTACCCACACATTGTGTTTATCTCTTACAAGTGTCTTTATCACTGGACAGTAAATTATTTCGACGTTGCAGTGAAAAACATAGATTGCTGGCCTAATATTTAAATAGAATTTTCCGAGACCTTGCGACCAAATAGCGATGTTTGTCGACGACGGGAATACACTTGGGCTTGTTGTGGGATAATTTTAGATTATTTCTACGAATTACGCAGTGGATAGATATCAATTACAACTGTTTGTTTTGTTCATTTCATTCACAAATACCATCACGACGCGTTATTTGTTTAACAATAATTTTTTACAGAGCCGTTTGAACGGTTTGTATATATGGTTTTAATTTACATCTTATAGCGATTTAATAATAAAGATGAGACATCGTTATTTTAATAAGGAACTTAATTAAAATATCGATGTAATTTTTGTGCATAATGCTTTTACCTCATTATAATAAGGGGATATAATTTTGTAAGTGTACGTGTATAACCTTCTGGATGCATTAATAGTATCATAAGTAACGTATTTAATAGATTGTAAAGGTAGCTGAGGCTTTTTAATGATATTGAAAATTCTGTCTGAATTGCCACATTACTTTCAAACGCTAAGCCAACATCCGCACGCTTCATCGATTGAGCGAGGTGTCATGTCGGGACTATCTTGTTAAATAGGGTTGACCGTATGTTTCAAGATTTTGATCCGAATTTTGTATTAGAATGTGAACCTTATTGCATCGTTTTAAGGTGTCGAATTTGGGACTTTGTAAATGTAGTGAGCGCGAAATAGTCTTCGAGATCCCAAAAGGCGAGAGTACATCGTGTCGGCATGCCAGCGTGGATGCCACCAATAGATAACATGTTAAGATTTAGAGATTGATAGCTGGCAGCCCTAATAATTCACTGCCCACGTGATGGTAGTTTTATTTAGAGCATCTTCTGTACGTGTGTTTTATGAATAATCTACTTCTGATATACATCAAAGAAATCGAAATTAAATCGCATGTAGGTACTTAACGTTTCATTTGTTTCATAGTTTTTATTTATCGCTTTGTAATTCTGTTGTAAATATCAGAGTTTTTTTGTATTTATGAATCAGTCTCCCCAGAATTATTTAAAGGAAACATTTATTAATAAAAATATTAAAAAATATATTTCTTTCTATTTATATAAATTTTAACTGCTCTTGATGTTTGTGTGTGCTGGCTTATACGCTATTGGCTTTGCTTATGTCATTGAAAAAGTAAAAGAAAATAAATAAACCTATATCACTATGAAATGTTGTAAAATAATTTATTATACAAATATTGTAAGTGTATAATGAATATAACTTATCAGTCAACACATTTATTCCCGTCAGAATATTAAAAGCCAAAAACTATAATATGACTCTTTCGTAAGTGAAATTTAGGTAATGTAATATCCGTTCGATAATTTCTAGAGCTCACTGGAATTAAGCATTGATAAAACGAATTAATTTTATTATCTCAAAAAAAGTTCAAAGTTTCCACCGCATTAAAAAAAATGTATATTTATCTTGGACAATTTGTTAGTGCCACTCATCTTGCCCGACGGTAGCAATATAATTGAATCTTCTGGTTCTTGGAGATTTATTACCATTTTATTGATCTACCTTCCTTGATTAGTGCCGTGATAGTAGCGGCTTCTTTGAATTTTCGGCAAACTGCAATTTAATTAAAATACCTTAATGATATAAATCGTTATGTATTTATCTCTGTCACTAATCAGATCACATATAATTTTCCTTAATTATTCTTATATATGTTGATCATTAAATATATATTTATTTTTAGTTTATGATATTTCGTTTAAATATAACTATGAAATATGCACGGTATGTTTTGAAATAATTCTACTCTTGTAAAAATATCTCTAGTCGGTAATATGTGCAATAGAAATAAAAAGATTTCAAAACAAAAAGTTTCTTTTTTTTTAGACATAAAATTTAACATAATAGCCATTTTAGGTAGCTTGGAAAGTTAGTGTTTGTATTCTGCACGGAAGTCATATCTAGCACTTTTTAGGGAATAAAACGTACATAAAAGGAATGCCAAAATGTCCGACACAGTGACCCTTGTGATATAATCATAAGGAGGGACGAGATCGCGTGAGATACATCCGAGCACGTCTACTCCCCGTTCTAAGCATTATTTCAATTTATCTCGATTAACTGCGCTTTCAAAATAGTTTAGTTTGATTATAGTTATAGTTACTAATGTTTGTAGACTTCCAACTGTGGATTTACCGGAATTTATTACATATAATCGTGATTTACTTACAAATTATTATACATAAATAGAAATTTCCAATGTTATAAGACTCCGTTGAAGAATTTTAGTTGTAACAAGAGGATTATTATAACTATCATTTGTATGTGTTGATTGCTAATAAGTTGAAAATACGATCTTACACTCAACTTGAGAGACAATTTATGATGTTTATTAGTAATACGACTTATTATTACGAAACGTGATTTGTTTTGAACATTTTAAAAATATCCATTAGATAACAGACATACCTTCACAGCTTTGAGACCATAAATTTAACGAACAGTTAACAAAAACTTCACCATATATTTTTAAACCTCGAAATATTAATTTCGTAGTCGGTTCAATGATTTATATCGCCAATTTTTTGGTATTTTTTTTTTCCAATTATAATCGCCATCTCACCCAGGTTGTGATCAACATAATTTTCTTAAAGGACGGCGACAATAAAGTTCGATGAGTGTTAAATTGAATTCTGGAAGTGAAAAAATAAGAAATGCAGCCGAGAAAATTGGTCGAAGCACCGTTTAAAGCGTCGTTATGTGTTTTCGGAGTGAATATATTGTGATCGGCGTCGGACAGCGATCAGCGCTTATTGACTGCGGGGAGCACTTCCAATTATTATACTTCTTTATTACATCTGCGCATTCTGGGGCTATTACAAATAAGCATTCAGTGGGAAATTATGAAAGGATATATTGCGGTAATGTTTGGCATTTAATTTTTAAGTAAATACGAGACATCGTAAAAACGTTCTGATTAGAATAAGATAAGAATTTAAATAATCCTTTCACTGTTAGTATAAATAAAGTTCATGTGTTTGTTTGATAAATTTAATCAAAAATACAATACACATAAGATATATTTATGGTATTAAGTTACAGTAAACATAGATTTTTAACATTTTCGTGTGTTGCGATTTGTTCTAATTAATTGGAAGAATTTTATAGACAAGTGACAGATATTGTAAATACAAACTGCAACCAAAGTCAGAAGAAACAGTCAGTGTAATAAATATTTGTCATCTTCTTAATTCTTAATCGATAAGAGACTGTAAATATTTCCAATAAAATTATTACATGTGTACAAAACCTCATCAAACGTTACCCTTCGTATTAAAATAAAAGTATTAAAAAACAGAAATGTAGAAATTAAAAAAAAAAATGTAATACAAAAAAATTTTATGAAATAAAAATTATATTGTTTTTATTATTTTAATACTAACATCAAAACAACAGTAAAATATTATAACTTACTTTTCATAATAAATAAACGCTGTCGGCCCTTGTCAGGTATGAATATGATAATTATTTATGCCGATAAATGCAGATGCAAAAAAATATATATTTAATATATTAGCAATTCAAATTTTAGAAAGCTCAAATGCACACCGTTTTGGCGCAATTTTTTTTTTTATTTTCTTGTCACCGGATACCGTCTGTTAATATCGTGTAACATTTGATATGGCAGTAAAAGAAATAATTGCGTTTTATTCATTACAATGCAATCATGCGCTCAAAATATTTGTACACTGTCAATGTTTATGTAACATAAGATAGAGATCGATACAGACAAAGACGGACGTTTTTAAATTGCATGCCGATGACTCCGCACATTCGTTAAGGCGCCGTAATAAAGGTTTCGCTTTATTTAGGGTTAATTAAGATTTTGCGTTATCCGGTCACGGTGATGTAGGTCAGTTTCATCATTCAGTCGTGTGATCAGTTCACAGTCAGTCAGTCAGCGATTAGATTTGGTGTAGACAAGTTCAGAAATTTATCAAGCATATATGATTTATTACATTGTGATACAATATCTATATGCTGAAAATTTTAGGACGTCTGTGATGTTTGACTGAATAAAATAATATTTTTTTTTGTTATGGAAAACGATGAAATTATTAGGCCTAAAATTTAAAGCTCAAAATTTCGGATACTTGTCTTACTTTAAGTTATATCCATCACGTAGTTAAGGATGGATCTTTGGTGGTCTTTGCAATTGTGTTATAAAATAAATATTTAAAAATAAATTTAAGTTCTTATTGACTTAAGATTCTTAATCTATTTTTAATTTACTATAATTTCGGTCAAACGATTTGTTAAGTTCCAACATCATTTTTGGTCTACATTAGCATCTTTAGGTGCTAATGTGGACTGAAAATGGTGTTATTGAGTTCAAAGAGAGGGAAATAGAAGAATGAGGAAGAGGGAAATATGTATGTGATTTTATTACTGTTTTCGTTAACACAGTAATCTCATTATGACTAATCAATACATATTATAAAACAAAGTCCCTCGCAACGTCTGTCTGTCTGTCTGTTCGCGATAAACTGAAAAACTACTGCACCGATTATCAAACAGTTATCACCACTCAATAACGTGATTTTTGAGGAAGGTTTTAGTATATAATTTATTAAGTTTTTATATTTACTTGCGTGTACATTAACGATATTTGTTGAAGATACCGGGAAAACATCAGCCATCTGAGAGCTTTTAATGAAAACGCTACCTAAAGTTTTTGAGATTTAACAAAATAATATATGGTGGAATTGTGTGTCTTATATAGGTCCACAGAAAAGTCCGGGGTAGCATATGTCTATACCTTGAGGATAACAAACTATATCCATTTTACAACTCTTAAAAATTGGCTTTCCTAAAGCGTTTATTGGAAAGCTATTTAAATAAATACGGTATAAAGTCTTATCAAAATAAATTACTTCGTTTTCAAGCCTACATTAGTATCTGTAAATTACTTTTTAAATCATTTAAATCAGGCGTACCATTTGAAAGTTATCATAATATAAGTTTAAAAAAATCAAAATTAAATGTTATTTTATATTTTTTGTAAAGAGACCGTCCGAAGCCGGGGCTGGTACCTAGTTATTCTATATAATAATATTTATAGTATAAAATGTTTCGATTAGGTACTAATTAGTTTTCGTGCCACTATTATGATCGTATAGCAATTTTTGTAACTAAAAATTTTATTTACCTTCAATTGCGTAAATTCCTGTAATCTACAACATTTTTCGTAATACAAAGGAATAATATCTCTCCCTTAAATTTTCTGTGAAAGTTACTTATGGTGATTAAAGTATAAAAAAAAGTTTACACACTTCTGGACAATTAAGACGGGGATTGTAGGTACAAGCCTCTCTGGTCTGAAGGTATTCTTCAGTGACTGTAACCTTCGAATTGCTTAGCACAAGTTTTCATTGTCACATTACAAACTAGGTATGATTTACGAGTGAAAAACTGTTTGCACTCAATAGATTGTGTGACTATGCAAAATTGGTGTAAGCATACAGATGTGTTCTTTACTAATTTGTCACTTTTAAATCAATAAAACGCGATTTTCTTTTTGTCTATCATAAATAATTATAAGAAATTATGTCAATAAATTACATCATAAATCCAAAGTAAGGAGTATTTCACGTATTATTACGCGTTAGTGAAGTCGATTCAACATTTATCAGCAATATGAATGATTTTCGCATTCATTTTGTATATTTCGAGCGAACTCGCCAGATGTCTGAGGTTTTTAATTTTAAAAAGTAACATTGAACTGATAAAACTTATCTGAGGATAACCAATTATCCGAAAAAAAAAATACTGATGATAAACAAAAACCCATCCACATTAAATAAATGTATTTCATTAAGAGGCCGATATACTTCGTTCCCAAATTGGACCCTATGATAAATGACTCTGATATTTTATTTCATTAGTATCAATGTATTAATTCCTCTCGACTACTGTTATAAAACACTGAGGATCTTTTAAGATAATGTTAAAAGCATGTTTATGAATGTACTTCGATCCAAATTCGGTAGTAACAGTACTATGGGGGATTAATTACATTACTCAGCTTTGCTCTGTACAGGGGCGTGTATAATTTATATAGAATGTAATTGATGTTAATATAGCGCTCGTAAAAACGCGCAAAAAACTTTCATATTTTATACTTCTTATATATAAGTATTTTTTTGTGGGGGCTGTAAAAGTTCTGCATGGATATTATAGTCTTCTTTAATTTAGTATAGTTTTAATGTATTCATTTGGCCTCTCTAAATTTTTTCTTAGTTAATTTGATACAACGTCATTATGATATAACGAAATATTTACTTGTATTTTGTTGAATTTAAATTAATACTTTCATACTCATACAAATAAGTCCATTGTTTAAAGTGTTACCAAACAAACACACTCACGGTCACATTCACTCAAATTAAATCACTTCTAAAATAACTTGAGCTATTCAAAGAATTAAAGCTGAAACCATAATTATATCCCATTCATTAGAGTACATCAAAGTTCACAAATATATTGAATTCAAACCGAATTTCATATCGAATTAGATTTGTTTCTAATAATGACCGATATATATTCCGAGTTAGACAACATCTAGTGACCGTTGTCGTAAAGGGCAGCGGGTATAATATAGCTTACGATAAACAGAATAAAGGAGTTGGCGGTAATCTATGGAATTCGGCGTGCGCAGGCGCAATGACTCACCGCACCGGCCACACCTGACGACAACAGCTCCTGTCAAATACCATTTACATTTTACTTGCCCAGTGAGAGGTGACTCCTAAAATTGTTATCTGCTACAATTGCCAATATATTTGCACTGTTCGCTTTGACTGTACACGTTTTGAACACGAACAAATCATTCCAACTTATATACTTTTATAAGGTTACTTAATTATATATTCAGTGTATTACGATCATTAGTATAAAGAATGCGAACTATAAAAATGTGAACATAATAAATATTACAAACAAATACATGAAGAATCAAATTAAATTGTTTCTCTTGCTGAGAATAATACGAATAACAAAACAAAACGCGGAATTTATTTCAATGGTATTCAATAATCAAAATTTCACATTGTGTGTTCACGCGGAAATGATTTTGTGGTCGAACAATCTAGCTATCCCTAGGAAATGTTATTTCACACAAGAATACGCAGCGGAATATTGTTAGTTTCGATTATTTTGTTCTCAAATATTTTTATTTTTTTTAAGAATAACGTAGTATTAAAAAAAATAAATAATTAAAAAGCCGAGATGTTATCAACAATCTAATTGATGATAAATTTTTCTTAAAGCCTGAATAAAATCTCAATTTTATTGCGACAGTCCGAATCTTAGTGTTGCATCTCCCAGGCATGTGCTATCAGATAGAAGATATCGATCAATGCAACAGACGGTTTTATTCACGTTATAAATCTTCCGAAATTATTCCTTGCGTAAATCGCTTCATCATAATCGCTATTAATTCTTTTTATAAAATAAAATATACATGATAATAAAAATGTCTACTTGTATGTTTGATATAAAGTATATATAATTTTTATTATTAGACAGTATATTAAAAGTAACACTAACAAGGAGTCTTACTGACTTAAAGACGCCTCCAATACTTGGGATACCGACTTCCCTGTGGACCCTTTAAATACCTATTCACTTTTCTCTTGACAAACCTCATTCTGTAGAAAGGTGGGAAAACCTCAAAAGGAAGTTATATCTTATAATGAAACAAACACAGCGAGTATGATTTGAATCTGTTACTTTCGGGATGACTGTCTGTCGTGCTTATAATTGGACAAAATCAACAATTTCTTTATTTTGACGTTTTAATCTTACATTATTTATATGAATTTTCATTTGCGTATTTAATTCAAAATTCCTTGCGTGTGTAAAACGCGTTAAAAATACATTTAAGTAAATTTCATAATAAAAATTTTATTTTTCCATAATATTGTGAAATTACCTTTTTTCAATACTGATTCTTGGGACTATATATTTTATAACTAATAATAATATTTAGAGATAAAGTTTAATATGAGAAAAGTAATAACAAAGTTTGGAATGACCAAAATTATCAATGTTATACACTGCTGCATTTTTGCCTTTATTAATTTATTAGGGTATCGTCATAGTGAAAACATTTGTTTAATTAGTACTCACTTTATTAAAACTCACTATCAACTTATTTTTTTCCAATCTGATAAACATTTTCCACTGTTGAAACCACTTATAATTAAACTATGTAAATTTTAATGACTTGTTTAATGGAAATTGTTGATATATCGACAATATTTCTACATGAATGATCATGACTTCAATTTTAGTTCAATTAAGATATTTAATATTTACAGATGACAACTGACGTTTAGTGATCCAGAAGATATGATATACGGACTGTACCATTATTGTTACGTACACACCGACACACTACATGCATTTGAAAGATGGTTAAATTAGAAAAAGTTATGTGAGGGAACTTAAAAAAAATCTGATATCGGTCCTTTCTAGTGATAGTTAAATAGCAAAGTACATTAAAATTGGTCTCATTACAATATTAGTCGAGTTTTAACCATTGATAATTAAACAGTATTATTCCAAGACGTTCTTTAAAAATTACAATAAGTTCTTATAGTAGAATACATTACAACAAACGATAATTTAAAATATATCTAATATCATACTAATGCGTTCTTGGTCATGTTTGTTTTGTTATATTAAATGACATTTAATTCATTGACAACGTATAAAGGTAGAGCGAGGCTAGAAAATGAAACAGCGTTTTGTGACCACGATTCAATAAATAAATTCTATTTTAAATTCATTTATTTCTCGTCGGGTTACTTTGACCTTTATCAAGCGGACGACATTCAATTACAGGCACAATTACGGAGTCTTAAGTAATTAATGAGAATGAACACAATTGGTTAATTAAGACATGAGAATTTGCACCTACGCATACGTTCCCTTTCTGATCACTGGACTCACGATACAACAAGAGAGCGCTTATCTCTTGGAAGATGTTTAACAATACTCTACCGATATCACCCCACTCGGTGATTTAATTTAAACAATTTATGTGGACATATAATAGTACCACAGGAAATGTAATCAATGTTTTGACATGTAATTATTATCAAGAATTTTAGTGATAAGAAAAAAAAAATTCTGTACATTACAGCAGCAAGTAGAACCTTAAGAAAATATCTGAAAATCTATAGATCACAAAAATATAATTGATAAATGTTAAAATTAATTAGAAACACAATATATATCATACGGTAATATCGCTGCTGCAGTATTCGAGTTTAGAAATGGAGATACGTCAATAAACAATGAAAATCAAGGTAGATACGACTATTTCTATATCTGTTGAGTGGTCATAAAAAGGCTGTATCAAAGGACAAAGGATTGCACCGCTTAGTGAATTATCGATGGCTGCTATTATTTCTGCAACAAGAACTTATTCATTCTGGAACAGGTAATTAATAGTATTAGTAAAAGTAAGGTATTGAATATAGAATAAGTACTTTTAAACATGATTATATAATACTAGATCAATAGTAAAAAATACATATAAATGCTTATAATAAAGTATAAGTTCCAAACAAAATTTAGATGCATGTTTCCGTTAAATTTTCTTCTCGTAACTCTGACTGCTTCAGTTAAAAATCTATATTTCGAAGCGACTGTCATAAACGAAGTATGTAGTCAATAATTGACGTAACAGAACACCTGAAATTGGTCTCAAGAAACAATATTAAATACTGACGAAGGAAAGGTCTTTAAGTTAATCCTTTTACAGAAATCCTTTCTATTATATTTCTTTTATTTTGACACTTGTACTCTGTAAATTGCCAGTTTTGTAGAATCGCCTGTATCAGGTATACAATATCAGTGAAGGCATCAGCATCATGTTTGAGATTAGCGCTACCCGACGCTAGATGGCGATAGTGATGCGATAGAAATCAAAAGTATCGGCAATTAATGTACAAGGAACGTAGACCGTGTCATTTCCAGCTAGATACTATCAAGTCTAAGCCATTATTCTGTAGCTTCGGAGAGTAATGGACTATCAGTGCAATAACTCAGTGTCGCCTCATTGTCCGCAATTCGCATTCTCGCACTATCTATAAGGGGGCGACAAATTTATTAATCCTGAACAATGTAACGGTTTTAATTTGCAGATAATTAATCTTTAATACTCCAGCTTGTTCTTTGTAGTCATGGGTGAAGGCAAATAAATAAATTAAATTAAATTTATTTGAATATATCTTGTTACGAAAATTTGTAAAATACAAGTGTAATAAAAATTAAATATCCGTAAAAGAAATAGATTAATAAATAAAATAAAAAAATCTGTCCATCTGTCTGTTAATTCGGATGATATAAGAAACGGCGTGGCTGACTGCAAAGAGACGTAAACTGTCAGATAGCTGACGTGTAACAGAATAAATTAAGCAGATTTAATTTAAGCAAAGAATCGAGGTACCACCTTAACCTTAAAAAACAAGTAGGGGATTTTAAAAATGGGATGTAATCCAAGTAAACAGTTATATGGCATCTTCATGAAGGACTACAACTAATAAGTGAGATCCTGGTAGGCATAATTACATTGCGGTCACTTATTCTCTTATGAGCAGAGTATTTTTTACTTACCAGTCTCTGGAACATAGTCAGTACAAAAAAGAAGCAACGAATATTATTAACTTTCATGATCGATTTATAGAAAAAAGATTGCATATAAAAACAAAGAACTGCATTATGTAACAACAGTATTTTAACATGGAAACATAACAGATATTTGATAGTAACAAATATATATAAAAAGCTGTTATATATATATTTTTTTATAACAATAGCGTGGAAAGCGAGACCATTAAATTATCGCTCTCATTCCATTGAATGCGAAATGGAAAGTGCAAGGTGAACCGACATACAATTAGAAAAAAAATATATATTGGTGTTCTTGGACAAGTGCGTAATCAAAACGGAGTCACCACAACGGGCTGATGGCGATTGTCGTTACAAAAAACTGAACCAAAAACTTGCGATGCGTGAAATTGATTTCATAAAATTCTTATGTTAATTGTGTGATATTATTGAAGGCGATGATAGATTGAATCTTGCGAAATATCTATTCAGATAGTATTTAATAGTTATACTTGAAAGCTTACTCGGGTACAGCCTAGAAGCTTGGTTAAATAAAAAAAAATATCAGATCTCAAAGCTGCCTACGGGATGGAAAAAAAAAATTGTCGAGATAAAATTGCATTATTAATTGGGTTATTAATAACATTTTGATTGCTTAATTGTTTAGTTATTTTTACTTAATTATTTTTATAACAATTTATCGTATGTTCAAACAAACATTGCATTAGTTAATGTTATTTTAAAACTTGCTTTAAAGTCAAAAATATTTTTTTGGATTCTCATATCGCTCAAATGACAAGAAAAAGGTCATCTTGTTTATTGGGTCCAAAAGCAAAAATTTCATTACTGTTCTAATATTACCTATATGCAAAATTTGTTCCGTAAAAATGAATTAAATAAAGACAAATTGTAAAAATTACGTTATTCTTTTCTTAGCTGGATTAGAACTATTGAAGGTACGTGTTAAAAATTAAACCTTTTCTGATTTAGCCGCAATCAAAAACGATTTTTTTTTTAATTTTATAAGCGTAAAGACTTAACTTTGTGAAAGCCCAAATAAATAAGTTATTCATTATACTTGACTAATTCCAATGAACGAGTTCACTGAATCGAACAAAGATGTTGAAAAAAAAAAATTAGTTGTAAGCGGAGTCGCGCCAAAAAGTACTCTTCTAAATGTCTTCCGCGTTTTGAAGGTTATTAAAAAAAATACAATAAAAAAATAATGTTGTTCTAATTGTAAGCGATTTACATGTATTTGTACCGTGAAAACTGCATTTTGATATTTTTAACTGCAATTTTCCTTAAATGACGATTGCATTTTATTTGTCAAATAAAATTAATTCCTTGAATTCAGTTATTTTTATGAAATTCTTAAAATTACTATCGAGGTTGAGTTGCTCGGCTCTTGTTATGTCTCTGGTTATTTTATAGCCGTGTTGCCATTTCCTTAACAATAATACATTGTGATCTTATGTTATGTAAAATGTTAAGAGAATAAATCATTGAATATTAATTAGTAATTAAAATAATTATGTCATATTTTATAAATTTTAGTACTATTATAAAATAAATAAATTTGTGTTTTTTAGTAATAATCGCAAATAATATATTATAATAATCATCATTATCATTAAACCTGCAAGTCTCTCTGCAATATGACACTGCAGGCTCAAAAGGACTCGTATCCAGAGCCTTAAAAACATTTACAAAAAAAAATGACACTGCAGAAAAAATGGCGGGTCAATAAAAAAAATGTACTCGCACCCCGACCTTGTCAGTGCAATTTAATTCTGCGTAGTGTCATGCAAGATTATATTATATTACTAAAGTAATCTTATAAAAAAAAATACATCAAGGATAACATTATAAAAAGTTACTCAGCTTCCACAAACCTCATACGTATCAAGTTTTAAAAAGAAACAATGTATATGCACTTGAGAATTTGTAGTCGTAAAAATGTGAATAATCTAGTTCGTATAGTTAGAATTCTTAAGGAATTCCATTATTTTCAAAATTAAAACAAAACAATTAATTAATAAATAAATTTATTAAAACCACAATCGTATTTTAATATTCAGATGTAAGGGCTTGAAATTTATCAAGACCATACATGTAAGTCGGTTGAATTATAAAATAGATTTTTTTCGAAGAAATATTGTTCACATGTCTACTTACAAACATAAATATTAGAATTTCTGAAATCACTTACATTGTATGTATCAATAATTCTTAATTGAAATAACGTTTTGTTTGACATCAATTTTAAGTAATTTAAACAAACGATTGACAATATACGTTAATCCATAACGCAAAAATATATATTAATCAATATAGGTCAAGCTAACTTTGTATTTATTTATATAATGAAAGATACGATAATCGTATATCACAATAAACTAACAGGTAAGTAATATATTGAGCGATGCACTGGTTTTGATAACATTTCTCAGACCCAAATTGTTTCCTAAAATGCATGTACATTTATTATAAATTTTGAATATAGAATTATATTGGTCGAATAACAATTCAATATGAATAAACAGAGAAAAAATTACTCATAGCAAATCATAACGATTTTAATGTAGTTAAACATATAAATAATTGAGGAATAAAACGGAAATTGTACAATTGGGTGACTTCGAGTCCTAAGGTTCAAATGAAGGCAAGTCTAAATCACCTCGGCGAATTATGTTGAATAAAATTTTTATTTGATTTAATTCACGTTCCGTTTCGCACGATTGAACAGGACCTTGGAGTGATCCTGTGAAGAGATGTGACTTGCACAACTCAGTTATATCGATAAATACAATCGCACCAACTTGCACTTTTTCATTTAAATCGCATTTAAAATATACTGCTAAGCAAATAACGCCGATTCCCTCGGTTCGTTACAATGTGATAAGTTAATTTGTTTACTGCGTTCAATACAAAATAAATAATCCGCCACTTAGAAATAATAGTATTGGATTTTATCTTATCATATTGACTTTGGATTTTAAATATGCCATATACACACGACTTTATACGACTATCATAAGGCTTTATGGCGACAGGAGTTAGTAAATCTATTTGTCTACATACAGATTAATAAAATATCTAACGGACAGATAAGATCTCGGAAAATCACTTATTTATAGATGCTTGTTAATTAATATTTAATACAAGATATAAAAAACTATTTTGAGTCATTCTTTCGTTGTCTTATTTTTAAATATTTAATCTATAATTCTAGTTTTATCAAAGTTTCCATTCATCTCAATAAAATTAAAATATAATTATATATTAAATAGTTATTCGCGTTTTAGTATAATACAATTCAAAACATCATTTGCAATTTCAATTTACGTTATAAATACGGTTATGAAATACGCTTATATATGATAAAATAATTCATTTTGCGAAAATTGTTTTGAATAAGATTTACGAGCTTGGTTATCAGAATTTGCTCATGATCCCATAAAACTGCGGACTTTACGACTCAATGGCCACGCGATACGCCACACGTTTTCAGCCATAAAAGATAATTTGTGGCAGCTTTATCAAATATCTAGACTAGAACAAAACAATGTCTCGTAAAAGCCATAAATGGCATCGGAAAACTCTTTGAATTTCTACTCTGTGCTCGTATGGTACATAAGTTCCAGTCACGATCCAACTTCTCCGTGATCTGAGGACAAATCGAGATGAATTGTCGCTATTCTTTCCTACCTCTTAACTCTTAACCGAAACACGCCAATGCGACAGCACAAACATTGCCACATTTCAAAACTACGCTATTTGCAAATCGTTGTATGATCTTTGCGTCGATTTAAGTTTATATTTCCTAAGATTTATCGAATTTATGTTCGAATATCC
Source organism: Danaus plexippus (assembly GCF_018135715.1). Lineage (NCBI taxonomy): Eukaryota > Metazoa > Arthropoda > Insecta > Lepidoptera > Nymphalidae > Danaus > Danaus plexippus. The sequence continues at coordinate 3,196,265 of NC_083548.1, read as the reverse complement.
TTATCAATTAATGAAATGTCTGGTGACGCTAGAGGAAATTGTTTCCATTGAACGTTGTACATCAAAGTGCTGATGAATGTATTGAAGGATGTTATTTCGTAATGATTTTTCATTGGACACGCATCATACCTTACGATTCAAAAGGCTTATTTAAAAGTAGCCGTCATCTTTTATTCACGCGAACATCAAACGAGATTTCATCAATCTCTCTCGGTTCTAATCTCCCTTTGCTCTGATTTTAAAGGTCGGAGAGAGCCACTTACAGGAGATTAAGCGGAGCCGTAAACAAGTGTTTCGCTGAGAAAGCAATCAATATCTGAACGGATCTCTTAATCCGTATGAAATCGTTGGACGTTTTTAATTAAAGCACATGATGTACGACGCTATAATTTGTTCGCGACATATTTAAATAAAATGACTTAGCATAAAAATAAATATATAATATGTTTATGTTAAATATTATTAAAATAATATGGTAGAGTGAGTATAAAATTCAAACAATTTGTTGCAATCTCAAGACGTTTTAACAATTTAACTTAATAAAGCATACTTAAATGATACTTAAAATAGTTTCCGGGTGGGAAAGTTTATAAACGGAATGCTTCGGTTTCTTGAATGGTACGAATGTTAAAAAACACTTGAATTCCTGGAGCTACTCGAATAAACGCTATCTGTGGGAAGTCCATCTCATCTCGTTGTTTTGCTAAACCCCTTTTGAGATTGTTTGAATTTTTGCTAAAACTTTGTAGGCGTGCTGTCGAAGGACCTTGGTACAGCTTTAACGAAACGGTCATTATTTATATAACTTATTACGTAACAGCCCCAGTTTGGTACTAAAGTAATTACTATAGTGACCTGCACTAGCTTGTGACGAGAGCGGAATAATCAACGGTATATTTTTGTAAAAATTTCGCGTTACATAAGACAATGTCGGTCCGGACGACGCATGTTAATACATATATCAGGGTTGCCACATTAAAATAACTAAATTATATTAAAACTATTCCAATAAATAAAATGTAATTGTAATGGACCAGTCGTAATGGATTTATATAGAATTATATTTCGTATATTGACTTCACGATTGTATCAACCCTTAGGCTAGATTGCGTCAGCGCAACATTCAGTGACATGTACTGAGATGATATGTATTGATAAGTCGTATTTAGTGGGAGTGAGATGTCGTAATTGTCACGTCAAGGGCGAACCCTGGTCAAACAAGTTATATCAGCAATACGTAGAGTTATTGATACAATTGTAATGAGGCTAGAAAAACATTACTGTAAATAAGGACGATTGGATCTCACAACATAACAATATATAAAAAAACTAGAATATTCGATTTATTTTTATATTTAATCCATTAAATTGCATTTCGTTATGTAATATAAAAAATACATAAATAATATTATTGGTATATATATTATAAACTTAAGAAGTAGAAAAATCAAAATGAATTAATTAATCAAAATATTATTGATTTTTGACATTTGAAGAATAACATTTCAATGAACGTGATGATAGCAATACAATGAAGTAAGGAATAACAAAGAGAAGGGAAGGTATATAAAAAATTTCGTTTAAATCACACCAATAAAAAGTTTGGAGGAGTGATAAGAACTTGTTATAATATACGAAGTCGCGAGAATCTCTTTGTTGGAGTTATAGTGAATTGGTCGCAGTGCATTAAGCAGAAAGAAGGGCGATGTTGCACAACCTTGGAGAAAGGTAGGCTTTAATAAGGGCGGTGGCGAACGGACTTATTTAAAGACGCAATAAAAGGAATTTCTTAATGATGCTGACGCCGATATTAATATTGGTGGAAGTCGCTCGACGGCTCCTCGCTGCTAAATGTAGTTATAAATTACGTTTTCGGAGCTCGTGCGAGTCCGCCGCGGCCTGTCCTTTCTTGTACGCGATTATTGGCTTGATTTTGCATAATGCACTCTTTATTATTTAATAAGTGACTTGCGTGCGAAAAAATGTAATGGAAACCATAAAAAGCGATGGTGAAAAAATTAAAGCAAGTAAACTCGGGTATCCCTTAGAGGGAACGGGGAAATTTAAATTCAGCATGTAATGCTGTATTTTTAGTTTTTTTTTTTACTCTTCACTTTATTAACGACTTAATATTAAAAGACAGATGCGATTACGAAATATGTGGTAATTTTTTGTTCTATATATAATCATGTAATAATATTAAAAGTGTATAATGACCATGTCTTTATTCTTAAAATTTTAAGTCACTGTGGTTGTGGTAAAACAATTTAATTTGAACCAATTTCAGTGATGGTCGTTGATGTCTTTTGTATAGCACGTTAAAATACTGAGAACAACTTCGATGAAAGAACAATTATTTTTGAAATTATAACACATATGTAAAAGTATGTAGTTTATAAAACGAGGTACGACGTCCCACCAAAGAGGTTGTGTTATAAATCGTTCTTGCAGGTTAGCTCACAATTTCGCCGTGAACCGATAATCGTGCGTTCGATCCCGACCGATATGTCCAACCTTGTTATTTTAACATTCCGTCAGAAATAATTTCAGTACAGAGCATGGATTTCTCCGAAAATTATATCGAGCGGTCAATGACAGACGATTCTCTGAAAGATGATATTTCACCATAAATGGGGTTATATACGATGTGCCTTTATAAAATAAATATATAAAAAATAATAAAACAAAACAAAAAAATATATACATTGCTTGATACAAAACAAAAATGATAGCGATGAAATGTTCACTAAATATTGACAGAAAAGCGGTGTGCTTAGAGAAATAAACAACGTAATTCATGAATATACGTGAGTCCGTATGAACTCCTGTATTACGATTCCTAAACCTGTGGAAATGATCTCTGACCTTCCTCTCATTTACTTACAATAACGTATCAATTTTATTCGGTTCTTTCACCACAACACCAATCTAACTAATAGTTATTTGGTACTCGCAAGGACGTTACTTCTATTTGGATGTATACAATTTGTTCGATTAAGACATTGCGATTTTTTTTTAAATCATTTTTCGGACTGCTTTTAAGTATAAGTAAACTTTTCAGTCGTATAAAAATACATTGATTTTTAATTTTAAGCTTTTTATTTAATATATAATATATTGGAATGAGTCGCTCCGTTAATTTACTTGAAAGGTATTGGTTTGAAAAATGATAATATGATAACCCTAATTTGTAATCTAAAATGTTTGAACCACCTCAATAGCACTCCAATTAATATCCATTCCATTAACGAGCCGTCCACTATCAGGCATTAATGTGATGGTATTTTTAAGTTTTGTATATTAGGGTTGTGTTTGATTAGAAATATTTTCGATTGAGATAAGGTACATTGTGTTGCTTCGGTAGCTTGAACTGGCACACCCAGGTCATTACAGAACACCATTCAACGGTTTAAATGTGTTACCAGTAACAATAGAACGGTTGTAATCGCCGAGGGGTACGATACAGAATGAGCTCGCTGTGTTTTGCAATATTGAGTGGCGGCGGTAATTAGACCCGGGCCGCGTCCGGACTGTTACAGCATCCTGATTCTAACGCATATTTCATTCGATCAATGGAATCAAATGTCGCATAGCTTTGTATTGATCGGTTAAATTTAAACCCTATTGGCTATGAAATAAAGTATCATATAAAATTTTGAGTGTGACTGCTTTTAGAGATCTATTTCGGGAATGGTGTAAATTTGATATCGTATCAGCAACGGCATAAAGTAATGTTGGAGACAAGCGATTTGAACGTTTCTGTTTTATATCAAATGATCAAGTTTTGTTTGTAGCGTTTTGCTTTATTGAATCTCTTTGGAGCGGTTTCTTGGTCGATATGGTCCCTTAGAAGTTGAACGGGTTTCGCAAGACCGACACGCTATCGCATCGAATTGATATCGTCTAATTATAAGGTATGGTAGGGCAACGCGTGCGGCTTGGCCAACGGCTTCGCCAATTGATTGCTTTGTCCATTCGCTATCTTCATGAGATGTCTTGGACTATACACCAGTGGTACTATACACATATTTGACTATACAATAAACATGCATTTGTTTAATGAATGCAATCAAAATTAATAAGGAAACGCTGATATAAAAAAACCTCATCGTAACGCGGCGAATAAATTGTGATAACGTAAGTGTATTTACCGACGAATAAAAACTGGTGTCTTTAAAGTTTGTTTAAGAGCTGGTTAATAAGATTTTTTTGTCCGTGCAAAAAACGAGCAAGGCCGCTGAGACATAATCTAGAAAGTTCGACCTTATAAATCAAGTCAGATAACCGAGCTAGGCATCGCGGGCATATCGTCGCGGTGGTCACCTCAAAGGCTCCGAGACAACACGTTTCCAATCTACTGTTTCTAAATACGGACAAATTAATTTGGTTCGCGCCGGTTGGAGGTTGGTTCGAGGTCGTCCCTCTCGCGGGCTCACAAAAAACTTATTACAATTGTTGCGGGAGGACACAATTATGGCCGTGACTTTATTGACTTCATATCGTCATCACTATTATTACACGCAACTAGTGTTTTACATCTCGTTTTATAAAAAAAATAATAATTTTATTTTAACTTCGTCATTTCAAACACTGATAGATATAATGTTACAAATAAATTATACATATGAAGTCCTATTTTTATTATGATAATATTTGTTTTGTATGAAAGTGATGGAGCGTCAGTGGACAGTGAGATGTCACCAGCCGATGCGACAGTAACGAACCAAGTTCCCTTTAAGGATGACGCATTACGTTGCCTTTTGACATCATTAAAGTACACGCAGCAATACTTAATGCTACCGAAGTTAAGTGACATGCTTTTTAACAGGGCGACTTCTGTTTCAATGATTACTATTTGTATTTTATAAGGAGAATCATATATTTATTTATTAAATAATTCTCTGTGTAAATTGAGATTAGGATGTTAAATAATTTTATACGTATTCTATATTAACTTGAGGTTAAGAAACCAAATATTTATTTAAATATTTTTTTATTTGTATTTCGGCTTTAAATTTAGTTTTTCTAGTAAATCAATGCTTACAAATGGTCGACGGATATCTGGATTCCGATGCTTATTGTTTTAATCACATATTTTATGAGATCTATTTTTTTATATAAGATTATTTTAGGTATAATTAAAGGCTACTAGATAAGAGAGTTTAACACTGGATGGATTACAAACGTTTGTATGCTTAGCGGAGTAAAGCGCTTCTTGATTGTATTGTTCAATTTATAGTCTCATAGACTTCTGAGCTGAGAGCATTTACGTGTAACATTTAAATTTAAGATGGATGACATGAATTTGCCGCTTCGGAGAATGTTAGCTGTTATTCGTTAGAAAGCAGATTACGAGGAATGTCATTATAATCATTATCTACTAATAGATGCGAAAGTATAGTTTTGTTAGGTCCGCCAATTTAATTACAGTTATAAAGACTATTACGGATTCTCATAAAACCTTTAAAACATTAAATGCAATCAAAGCTGATGTTACTTTAGATAGTTAGTTTATAAGTAATGTTTTTTCATTATAGTGTGATATATTTTTAATTTTAGTTTCAAAGAAGGTGGATTAAGTCAGTGTTTTAATTGTAACACGAATAAATTGCCTCAATAATATTAAAACAGAAGTCGATCCCTATTAAGCAGGAAATTAACTTTCACGGCGGACCTAATCTTAAACATCACGAGCTAATTAAAATAACGACGCATGAATAATTTAATAATTGCCTCGACGAGTCTGTTTAATTACTTACATTTTGTATTACTATTAAAGAGAAATTTCAAAGCGAAGCATTACCATGTTCCGTTGTTATACCTAGAAGTTGTTTTCTGCGGTTTTTTTCCATTCAAAATGCCTTTTTTCCATTACATAGTCCTTTTTTGTAAATAATAATCTATATCATTCATGATATGTCAAATCATATGTAAGCATAATCTGCACAGGACTATTATAGAATTGAAAGCGTCCCAAAAGTTTAAACTTGAATGTTAATGTGTTTTTTAATTATTTCTTAAGACAACACACTTGGTATCATGCTGTTGTATTACTTGCAACGAAAACTGCTAGCTTTCTGACGGATCTCTAGCTCGATATGCTATATATTTAGTTATACCTAGTAAGTAACGATCAAATAAGTCATTATAACGACGGGCTGTGTGAGTATTAAATATAACTAATGTTAGTAAATTATTATCAGCGACACAATGTCATGTATCTGTGTGATAATTATCAGTCGGCCATTGTGTTCCATATCTGTTAACGCTCTGTAATCTAGTCTTATACGTGTTGACAAACTGACGTGTTAGCTTTCATTGTTACCATAATATCCTGATACTGGAATGGAATTTGCATGAAAAATAAGAAATTATTCTATTATTTTAATTCCCTTAATTTGTTGAGAAGTGTTCGATGATCTTAATCTCTCTGAGTGAAATATATTTTAAATCTTAAGTTAAAAGGTTTGGTAACTGCTAAGACTAAAAGGCATTTCGAACTCCTTACTTAGTAAATGATATGGGATGTTCTTGGAAAGCAAAGACTATTTAAATATATTTTTATAAGAAGATATTCCTTACATATTTTCCCCGTTCGTATAATTTGTATAATTTCTTAACAAAAAATAGTTTCTAATCGAAAGAAAATTAATCGCTGATGCCTCTAACTATTTTTAGTACAAAAGAACTAATATTAATTTTAGATAATTTATCAATATTGGAATTATATAAAAGTACAAACAGAATATAGTAAATAACTAAATAATGGAATAATATTTAGACCAACCAATTGGTAACAGTAATTATAACCTAGTCACTTATGATTGATTCCGAGGAAATTATTTTTTATAACAGCGAGTGATTAATTCTGTCATCACCAGCACAATAAACGACTTGAGTGATTTCTTCTAATGATTGTATCACGTTCTTGCTAATTACTATAGAAAAATGATTATCACTTCAAGTACGGACGTTGCTACAGAGCCCGCTGGCTTGACGAGATGATTACTCGTAATATCGAGTAATTGAATGTTGACGTTGGCTTCGCTTAAATAAGTATTATAATATACTACCGTTTTTGCACCCATTCGAGCGTGACCATGATCGCTATACATCTAGCCATAGTTAATGGTTACTCAAGTATAGTAAGAGTAATTTAACTGTACAATGTGTGCTGTGTTTAGGGTTGTCACTGTTTAATTTATGTGCTTTTTTCCAGTGAAACAATCCACATCAGTTACAGGAATTTAACAATTAAAAAGATAAAAATTTTTGTAAAAGCTCCTTTTTTTTAATAGAAATAATCATAGTTATTTATAGTTTTTGTCCCCAAAAATAAAATATTTATATATTTAAATAGAAACTTGAAATGTTTACGTTCACATTCTAAAATTCCAGTGAATAAACAGTAATGACTAGCAAGATCAAAGGCTTCCTAAAGGGATAGATAAAGGCAACCTTTCTTATTTCCTTCCAGCAGCGTTTAAATCCAAGGAAAATAATGATACAATCAAAAGAATTCCATCCTTTTTGCTTCAACTAATGGCTCCGTGGTATCATTGCACTGCACCATTCAATCTCTGTAGACTATATTTGTAGTGTCCAAAACATAACTTATATATTTATTTTATGAAATTTGGAACCTATTTAGTTATGTAGAAGACTCAGTTTTCGTTGAAATTAGTAGTGATTTAAGCTGTTCCGAAATGGTCAAAGAACGCGTGCCTAGCTCGTGCCAATTTGTGAATAGCGCCGGACGCTCCAGGCAGCTTTCTTTCCTCCATTGCTAAACTTGTTAGTTGAATATCACCGCTATGTTAAATAGGGTTTATTGCCTTATTGTTGCATCGATATCGATTCATTGTCTATTTTTATGTGCATTTTATAGACGCCTTAGCGTAAAAAGTTATTGTAATCTCTCCACAGCTTAGGTTAAATTATATTCATTAATTTAAAAAAAATCTAAGGTGATATGAAGCAGGTAAGTATATCTTCAGTATATTAAAACATAGTTTGATTTGATGGACTTTAGTACCACACCTGGCGCGGCTCATTAGAATGATAGATAGCTTGTTTGAATATATACGAGTGAATGTGTACCTTCATGTTATGACGGTCAAGAGTGTGCGTGCTACTAGACTTAACTTATTTACTATACTCAGTAAAGGTTACATATTTAGTTCTTTCTTAGTATTACTATTGCAAAACTGCATGTCTGAGTTCTCGTCCTTTTCTATGAAATATTATATTAATTATATTGTATGTGTCAGTAAAACTTTGCTTCATTCATAACATACATTTTACATATCGTGGTAGTATAAGTACACACAAACAAAACTGCGGGATTGTTAAAAATGTACACATATGAATATATACATACGGATTGATACAATACACACAAATTACCAGAATACACGCAATGAGCTATGTTTAAACCACGTTGTTTACTCATTTTAACGTCTCATATATATTCTTTAGCAATTTCATCAGAAAAAACCACGCCTAAAAGATTTATTCCATCCAATTACAGCTGATTGTTTTCGTTGATAATAATTAAGTTAAGACGTGTGTCGCTCGTGACCTCGTGGGCGTACCCTTTCCTCTCTTCCCTTATAAATTATTATCATTATAATTCAGCTAACTAATGCAAAACATGAATAGTAAATACCAAACTGGCATTTACTATTAAATGAATTGGTACCAAGATACTAAGAATTTGAAATATCTAACGTAATGCATTTAGATGTTTATCAACCGATCGTATCATGATGTCGGAGTAATCTTTTTTTGATGCTAATATCTCAATTATGTAATATTTGTTCGATCGAAATTATACCATATAATTGACTTCGATTATTATATGAATGTGACCTTTATATTTTGAACTAAACCTGTGATATAAATTCCAAGAGGCATCATTGGATTCTATATGATATGGGTTTATAAGTAGATTGAACTGATCGTGATAAAAGATTTTTTACATAATTTTTTGTTAAAGCTATTCGGAGACAAAAGTGTTATAATATTTATTTAAATGTATTATTTATTGTAGATTTTGCTACATTTCACGTATGAATATTTGTAATATATAGTAACGTAGCGTTTTTCTATACATATGTAAAATTTCTTCTACATCGTTTCGGTCACATAGAATAATGCAAAAACATAAACAGAAATATATGTACTAAAATAAGATTTCACTAAAGATAAAACAGTTATAAATAGATCAGTAGAAAAAGTATTATATAGTTAGTTAGTGACAGATCCGCAAAATCTTTCACTGTGCAACAACTTAAGCTAGGACAGTCTACAAAGTACAGTAAGTATAACCGAGAATCACTTCAAATTTAAACTTCTATAGTCACCATTGGGTTGATCTGTGGTTTATCTGTAAATGCGATTTTAACTAAATAAAGACCTGCGCTAGAACTTTATTTTAACATTTTTTATTTAAGTATGATTTGCAGGCTAGTTGTTACCAAAACCTTAAAGATTTTTCAGTGTTTAAGCGACTATATTTATTCTCGCGGAGCCGTGTTTATTTTCAGACTTTAGTAAAATCAAAACTACATTTTCGTAACGTGATTAAATTTATTATATATTTTATAAAAGAACTCTTAGTTTTACGATTTTTACTAATTCTATATTTCTTGTCGTCTGAAGCATTTTGACCTTTGGGTTTAGTGTGTGGTAATTAAAAAGTTTTTAATCTATATATGCTTTTAGACTCTGGGTTTTTCTTCTCTTTTATCGTTAAAGAGGCGACAACAAATTTGTAAATTTTGGCTATGATTTTGACGATTTCTCTCAGTACTTATGGCATTTGTGGATTGTGGATTTGATAGACATATTTATACCTAACACTATTTATATCCAACATACCCAAAATACATTATTTATACCCAACACTAGAAAATATGAAACTCTTGAAGCCTCTGTTTTAACTACAACCCCTAGCTTAATCCTAGTCATTTAAGTGTAAAAACATAATCTCTATCGGAAGTCAAGAAATAAACCTATTGATATCGATTTTACCTACATAAGTAAGAGATGTTTAAGAATAATAATAAATAAGAGCTTGGAACTAGATTGTTTAGTAATTTATACCAGAGTAATTAAAAAACTAACACATTTTTTTAATTAATTGTTGATAGTTAGGGCCAGTGGATATTCTCAAATCGAAAGAAATCAATTCGTCTAAACAAATCGCTGTTATATATTACAGTATAAGAAACTTTAAATAATATTAATAATAGTCAAATAATTTATAGTAATAATATCTAGAAAGCTTCCTGATAATAAATGAACAGATTTATATTCTATATCGAATAGATTCATAACCTGAGTAAATACTGGTTGCTTTTACGACATCGAATCGACAGTTCTACAATGAATAAAAGATTTATCTTGTATATTTCTGTTAAGAGAACTAAATGTGATCTTGTAAAGTATAAATAGTTATACAATTAGGGCCAAGAAAACAAAAATGGTTTGAAATAATTGATGTTTCTGTGATACGTAGTAATGTTTTGTCTATTAGTAATGTTGCGTATATTTTCTACTAATAATATATTCGGATGTATGTATGTATGTATGTTAATTCTTACTACGTTAATGTTTGTATACGTGCTTATTAAAAAAAATTACTTAAAGGATTTTTTAATGTATATGAGTTGCTTTATTTAAAGATAATATGTATCTAGTTTTGGAGACTAAGTTGCATAAGAGGGTTGCTAAGGAACAATATTTTCTTAATATAGAAATACATTTCAAATAATTTTCTTTTTTCCAAAAGTTGAAAAAATTTGAGCGAAAATTGTTAAGGTTTTAATTATGGCAGTCAGCTCTGTCATTAGGAATTTTCTAAGACAATTATTTATATAGCACACTCTTTGAGTATATTATAAGATATTTCAAATGTTTAAATTATGTGATCAGATAGTCTTTATTTAGCCATATGGGAAAAATATTACACTGTTACAGGGACTGTATGTTATTTAATTAAAAAAATATATTTAAATTCATACGTAATTATTATCTACGTAATTGCAATTATGTTGCTTATCGTTAAATCGTAAGTTACCAAAAGGGCAGACTTATTAAATCAGTCCTACACGTTGATCTCGTTTTACTTTTGCGTCTTAACAAGTTTTTGCTGTAAAAAAAGGGTCACACTCATCTCGAAGCGAGAAAGTCAAGTCATTGGACCGGACGTGAATGTAGAAATACGTTCGATCTTCAAAGGATAAACAATCTGAGGCTCTAGAAGTATTACACATATTACTTTAATATTAACATGTAATAATTTTGCATTCTTTTTTGTTTTTGAGGGTAGATTACTACTCGTTAATTGGAAGACCTGAGAGAACAATATTTATATAATGACGGGCATTTATTAAAAAGGTTATATTCTTTCAGCACATATAAAATGTAATTTATAGAGTAATTGTAACTGTAATATTATTTACTCTTCATGGTATCCGAAACTTATTTATAGTAATCGAAATCATTATATGTAACAAATTTTTAATTATTATGACTTTATCCTTATCCTATCTATATGAATATTCCTAGCTCTTTGACCGATCAGAGAAACCAGTCGCAGTGTTGTGGCAGTGACCAAATAAAAAAATGTATCGTAGAAAATCTAGCGGAATCGCATAGAGAGTGAAATCAGTAGAGGTCTCTGTACCAATTGACATAACTGTCTTATCACTGACAAAAAATGGTCCACCAATGGAACTAATGATGTTTAAATAACAGTAATTTAATATTCATATTATAATATAAAGAGCAAAAAGAAATTAATTTTTTTTTTAAATAAAAATATCTGATGTCTCTCTCGCTATAATCTGCAAAACTTACATATATATGTGACAAAAAAATCTATCGGAGCTTTTGTATTAGGTACTTATATCATTAAATATCCAACTCGCGGCCTGTTATTAAGACTTAGGACTGTAAGGTACAATTTAATAGTCAGATAACAAGATCTCTAATATTCGGGTGTAGGCGAAAAGTGCAGTTGCGCATTTCAAGAATACATCTGGTTTATTAATCAGATCGCGAAGGATGTAAGGCATTCGTGTCTTCGGGAGCTCGTTATTAAGGAATGCGCTCTCGTTTCGGTATCCAAAGCTTTTTATTTTTGGGGTTGAACTTTTGGGAATGCTATTTGCATGGATGGTTATGATGGACGGGTTTAAAATTTTGGGAACAATTAATTTTAATTGCTAATTTATTTGTTTATTCATAGCTTATAAATTGATGTCAGAATTATTTCATTTTATATCATATCATGAGAAGGTTTGACCTGACGAGAATATGCAACAGTTATGTTTAATTCAAAAAACGAAAATTGCTATTATATATATTATATTTTTAATTGAATATTGATAAACCGGTTTGTATTTATATAAAAAAATGTCGCCATGCAAGCTAATTCAATACTGTAAAATTAATATTTTCTCTGAATTTTCAATGTAGATATTTATCAATTATCATAAACGATATAATTTTATAATGTTTTTTAAAAGTTCGCTCGGTTTTTTAATAACTTAGTTAAGTTACTTCCTAAAGTTCCAAACGGAATAAACTTTCCACAGCTGAATTTATAATGTGACGGGTGACCTGTCGGGCCATTCAGATTACATGTAAAAAGTAAATTAAACGGTTCCGTATGATATATAATATGGAGACAGTTTTAAAATTTACGGTTATTTAATTATAAAAATAAAAAAAGTATATAATGTTTAATGAATTAAATTTAAATATGTCATCTGTGGTACCCAATTTGATTATATCAAATTAAAATTTGTTTCATAAAATAGGCCTCTTTTACCCATGACTCAAAACTAAGCCGTTAACGGTTGTCCAAATCCTCTTTCAAATAACAACTAAAATAGTATTGATTTATAATTATTTTATTATATAAAAAAAATTATGTAGAGGATCTCTGATTTTACAACCGGTTGATACTTGAAGTGCTGTGCTCGGAGCAGTGTATAATTTAGCAATACTTGACGGAATTATTCACAATAGTGCCGGGACTTATCGTTGCAGTTAACATACAATTATCGATGTACGATTCGATGTACTGCACTACTTATGCTATCGATCGATTTTTTTAAACGTAACTGCTTTTAAAAGAGCCATAAAGAGGTAGGTATATCGATTTAAACATCTCGGAGCTCCCGTTTTTTAAGTAATTATAGTGGTCTGTTTGCGGTTTTTTTCTGAAAAATGCATAATTTTAATATGAGTTGATTCTGATTTCGTCACTGCTTTTTATCTACCTCATAGCTGTTGTACATCCAATTCTATATATATATATGTTTTAAACAAAACCTATTTTAAGCATTGTTTGATAAAATCTGAACCTTTAGAGTAACTGTTAAAATGAATTGTAAACAAAAATTAGTTATTTGGTTTTCTAGCATATCATATTTAAGATATTTTCATTTAAAATGTTATATTTTGAAAATGTTTTCAAGAACTTAAAAAATAGAAAAATAATTTTAAGAACTACGTAAGAAGTTTTTGTTCAATAAAGGATTTAAATTATTTCGTGTATATTATACGATTTTCACGCGTTCTTAATTGACATATAGAACAGCTGTTAATATAGTTCTAAATAGATGGAGAGCGCTATTTTCATACGTATCGTATACACAATCAAGGACATCTGACTCTTTTATTCGCACTCCACATTGGTACACAAATAAATATTACTATATATAGGAACGTACACACGTTACACTATTTTCATAATCCACTGAAGATTAAGAAGATATCAATATAATTGTCCAATCAAAAAGGAGAAACTGGCTTACGTAATCATTGTGTATCAACCTAGTAGCGTGGGCGCTAGTATTTCAAGGCGGCCTTGCTTTCCTTTAATTACCTCCGTTGAGAGCAGGTGATGGATCGGTCACCTGCTCTCAGATCGCCGCAGATGTATAGATGCTGGAATAAATTGATTGATGATTGGTTTAAAAAAAATATTTATGGTTTTTAAATCTTTACCTTAAATTTGTTTACAATTCCATTGTATGAACTATCGTTAAAATATAACTGCAATATTAGTTACAGACAAAAACATATGTGATAGTTTTTATTTTGTTTTGATTGTATAATTTTCCGAGAAAATCGCCTTTACCGAGAAGTTTGATACAGATAACATCAAAGACTTTCTTTAGTTCCCCCATTAAATAAACATTAAATTAAATAACGTAGTGGTAGTTCTGAACTTAATTAAATATCTTAATTTTATATCCGTGGCTTATGGCTACATGTCACCGCAATGTGCTCTTAAAATCACGCAACTGACCACAGACCGCTTACATCTTATCTGTACGTAGCGACCTTTCAAAATATACATAACTTGAATGTTTTATAATTATTTCTCTCTGTAAAGGCCATTATTGAATTAATAAGCTCATTAAACGAGACATTACAATATATTATTTAACATTACTTTCTCTTTCACCGACTCGTAAAGCTTTCGGACATTGTTGGATGTGACGGTTGTAGAGCAGAATATTTTTTTTATTCTATCGATTACCACATTGATAATTACCGATGGTTTTGCATCACTGACAATCTGTAATAGTACAATAAAAATCAGAAGCCAACCACAAAAGTCATAATTCTGTGAAAGCGCTGGGCAGTTTTTCAATAAGCAATAAATATCGCAACGCAAAACGGAACGGTGGTATGCACACGCGCCGCTAACAAGGCGCCCGCCTTGCGCGGCGTGTCATCGTTGTGCAATCTGCCCCACCCAACTTGGCCATTTCTATGTGCACCTAGTTAAAAGCGGGACGCGTTTCATAGTTTTTATAACAGAATAAAAACCTAAAGTATTTGTAAATAAATCTAACATTCTACATAAGGTATAGCAATTACTCGAATGTCACACATAAAAGCATAATCATCAATAGCGTATCGTAATAGCAACGAATTAACATTCAAGAGAATTTCTATATATATATATTACCAAACCATTACATTAAAATTATTTGCTTAGCCAATTAGTTGGTTTAGTTTTTGCTTGCATCTTTCATTTAATTTAATAGTACAATTTACGTAAGAAAAAAAATCATTTCTATGCTTTATTATTTTAATTTATGTGATATAATATAATTTATGTACGCGTCACTTGTGATTTGTATATTCATCAATATCTTATGCTTCAAAATGTTTCAATGTCTTATAACTTGGACCACACTGTTTAGAAACTATTCTGTTAAAGTATATATATAACGAAAACCATACTTTGTTGCAAGAAATCGACTAGAATGGGGCGGCGCTTACTAATAATACTTATTGTGTAATTGAACTTAATTTTGTCTTATGACCATTAATTCTCCTATCGTCTTCTCAATTGATAGGTATACTAATAACTCATAAATTATTTACTGCCATATTAATTATGGCTTGCTTGCTTATATTATAAAGACAGTTTCTGTGTTACATCTAGAATGATATGTTTTAATATTTAATCTAAAAAGATTTTGATTTTCGTTATCCCAAATAGTAATGTTCGTTTACTATACCCGCATAAAAATGTTTGTTATAAGTTTGTTAGTTAACTTATTAAGGTATAAGTGAATTTCTAATATCTTTACATATTTTTAGATGTTTTTTTTTTACATGATGTTTAGGTTTTTAAAATAAAGTGACACGTCTAAATTTAATGTTATTTATTTTATTTTGACAAGGTAATCGGTGATCTTCAAACGATTTATAAGTATCAAAAGTACAAAATGACATAGGTCGTAATCTCTACCTTATACATACTAAGGATAAGTTAAATAGCATCTCTTACTAGTATAATAGATTTGGTACTAGTATACTAAACGGTATGGGAATGGCGACCTTTTTACTAATAAAGGTAACACTGACTCAGATCTTTTAGGGGGATATTGTTAAAAGACGCAAATTTAGAACGTGACCTGACGAGTGTCACAAGTGCAATATAGCAAATTGTAAACTTGTCGCTTTTAGTGTCCCAAGTGTATGTGCAAAATGACAAATAGAAGGGTATGGTGACGTACAAATGTTGAAAACAAACCCTAAATTTTATTTCCTTCGATACATATCATGTCATCTTCTCAATTGTCCACCAATTATTTGATAACTATACCAAGAAAGCAGTAATACACAATAATTATGATGTATTAAGAATTAAAAGGTCCTGTTCGTGTATTATTTATATCATGGAAAGCGTCTGTGTGTTCATGTATAATATAATTAAGTGAAAAAAAATTAGGGACATATGTATATACCTTTATGTTTTGTTTTTAAATAAATTGCAGTTCTTGATATAGATCCAATTATGCTATGTACAAAAACATTAACATTATATTCGTAACAATAATAGAAATTAGAGATCTATCTATATTTAAAGGAACGTTTACATAAGTTCTTTGAGAGACTTCGTTAATTTCGTTACAATAGCAATGACATACAATAATGATCCCAAAAGTGGTCAAGTAATAAATAAAAATCACAGTTGTTTCATCTTAATTTAGTTAAAGATTTAGATACAAACATTTGATATTTTTACAAGCTCTTAATATGGTAAATAATTTTTCTTTTAAATCTCAAAAAAAAAAAACACAAAATAATTATAATATTTATAATTTGTTTTAATATATTTAAACTTAACAACCAGGGCATCACGAAGTCGCAGGAGTTAGAATAATAATTACTCTGTGGTTTAGCCCTTAAACTAAATAATTTATGCAACACAATGATCTAATCAATTTTAAACAAATCTTCTAACATTTCGTAAAATTATATCATCAATAAGCAACAAGTTATATGTTTATTGGTAACCGGCGTTTCCTCTCAGACTAAAACACTAATATACAACATCGATAAAGAAGCAAAAATTTACAAATAATACAAAATTACTTACATTCATCTAATATTTAATTAAAACTAAAATAGAGAACACTGAACACTTATATTATATATAACTATTAACGTCATTTATGCACAATGATTACAAAATAATACCTATTTCGTATAGCTTCATCGGTAGTAAAAATTCGGTACACGGTTTAACTAACTAAGCTACTTTGAACCATTACTTCATATTTACAAATAGTTTACATATCACTTTTATATAACCTTAAAGTCGACACGTTTTTCATACAATAGATGCCATATTCATAAAAAAATAACATTTATATTCACTGGTTACGAGTAACTAAGTAATAACTTTTCAAGTAAATCTTGTAGTTAGGAATGTTAATGATTAAAATGTTTTTTTTTTTTTAGTAATGGCAATTCAGATCAAGCGGGCGTCTGCCTGCAATGATTGATGGTTTTAATTATAGTATACACAGTAGTCATTTGGATGCATCGACCAGATTATGATACAAGGAAATGTAGAGTTCACTATCAGGTGTGGTCTGCGATACTTGCGGCGGCGGCAGTCCGCCTTGCTGGCGCCACACGTCCCATGAACGACCTTATTTCTTCAAAGTAGGTCTCTTCTGGCGATCTGCGACGATTATCGTCCCCGTTCTCGGCTTCGTGCTTTTTGAGATGCCTATCCAGATTTGTCTGCTGGCCGAAACAGCGGTCGCAGTGACGACATCGAAACGGCCGTTCCTTGTTATGAATATTCCTCACGTGTCTTTGCAGGTTCGAAGATATTGAGAATGATCGTTCACAATATTTGCAGCGATAAGGCTGTTCGCCTGTATGTGTCCGTAAATGTCTCGTCAGATTAGCACTTCGCGGGAACGCCTTTCCACAATAGGAGCACGTGTACCGATCCCGGGCTCTATTCACTCCGGCATTTTGGGGAACGGGAGGAGCTCTGGGCGCCCCTGGCGCTAGAAGGGTCGCAGCTGCTGCGGGTAAGAAGGGGTAACGGCCGAAAGACGCCGGTAGAGCCAAGGGTAATCGTCGGCAGAACTGAAGCAGAGCTGGATGCGCTGGATGTGCTGGATGAGTAGGGTGAGGTGGCGGTGAGGGAATGAGATTACAGTTCTCATCCTCCAGCCGTTGCGGTCGCTTGTGTGTGACTCTGAGGTCAAGGGGCTCGTCAGGGCGAGGTGAACCAAGAGGGCTAGGGTGTCGCTGGAGGGGCGAGGTCGGAGGGGAGGCGAGGCGGCGCGGCGCCGCGTGCTTTTCGCGCATGGCGGCCGCCGCGCACGAACTCATCAGGCTCGTGCGCCACCGACCTGAAACAATAATTAACAAACATTATTGAGTGATACAAAAGTTGCGACTTGATAATATTTCAGAAATATTTCTCTTTTATTTGGATGTAGCCTATTTATAAGCGAATTAAAAAACATTAAAGAAGTTATTTCGTTTTATAGATTATTATTTTTATTTTTATGATCTTTTTACAAAAAAAACATGAGTAATTCCATGTTTCTGCGTATGTTTGTTCAATTGGTCAAAGAGAAAGTCAATATGTAATGAGAGTTTATGGGTCCGAGCTTCTTAAAACTGATTTACGGAACCAGCTTACTATAACACGATTTATATTCAAATAGATTTAAAATAACAGTGCGCAGTTAAAATATAAGTGCGCCGTTATGCTAAACGAGCGTAGTTGCGAAATGACGCGACCAGTACGGGGTGATCCGATCGACGCTAGCCAGCTTCTCCTACGCTCGCCTTCGACGTACGCCCACAGACTTGCGACATCAATAAATAGAGCAACCGACGAAACGACGATTTTTAATTAATTTTTTAAACTTTATTGGGTGCTTTACGATGAGATAAGTATACGTTGCTAACGAACGAGTTTGCCAACATTTTAATATATTTATAAAATCAGTACGATATCTATCTTAATAGAGCATGAAGTATATAACTTATACATTATTATACGTAATTGTTTTTATAAAGAAGTTTGTTTTCAAATAAGACATACATATTGCTATTAATATTTTATTATCATGTAGATTGGTATTCATTATATGTTAGGAAATATAATTGTTTTATATTTAAATGGTATGGTGAATTTTATGCGTCTTTTGTAATGAAAAACTAGTCTGGTTTTATGTGTATCCGTTATTGTCCCTTTCACCGATCCAGTTGCAGTGACCACATTATTACAGATGTGAAAAGCGACAGTGGATACTATGAACAACTGGTGGTAACTATACAGAATATTAATAAATCAATCTATCGTCATATGTCAAGTGATTGGCGACATTTTACTTCATAGATTAGCATATATCATGCACGTGTTATGTATATTGTGTCGTAGATAATTACCGCTCTGTATCTTCTATTATATGTGTATTATTATAAGTGTCACTAACAATTCCACTATATAAATATGCAATTGATATTTGAATGTTGTTATATCATGTATTTTGAGACGAAATAACCTCAGAGTCCACGGCAAATTTGTAAGCTCACGCCTACGACTGGACACGCCGCTAATTTGTGCTAAAGGCAGACGACATAAATCCTTTAAGCAACAGTCAGACATCGACGTCTCTGATACCTTATTTAGATAGCTCGTGAGTCCGGTGCCGCTTGCTTATGATTTGTAACTAAACTTCCTCGTGATGCTGTTCAGCCTCGGGACAAACGAAAAATAATTGCGAATTAAGAAACCATCGGGTAAACCTCAACTATCGGTGTCCTTATTATTAGTTTTCGTCGTCTGCCAACATCAACGATTTTCAACGGATACATTCGTTTCATGAATGTTAGTAGATAAAGCCAGCGTGCTTAAATCGTACAAAGACACAGTGATACAGTAACGACTAATCGCCTATGACATTTTGCACATTCATACAGCATTCGGCGTATTTGTGTGGGTTAAAGCTGGTAAGGATAGCTAATTACTTGTAATCAACGTTCGGAAGCATGGTGACGTATTGCGTGGTAGGCGGAGCGTTCACGTTTATATATGTTAATGTAAATAGCGTGGCCAATGAGCGGCATCTCGCCGCACCAGCTCGTAATACATTACCATTTGAATCGTTTATTAGTATTAACACTGAACGCAACTGACTGACTCTTGACTTTTGTGGGCTTCACGCATCTCTAATAGGCACGTCGAATCGTCCCACCGTTCAGTTATATGCTAGTAAATTGAATAAATCATTTTATTCTATGCGTGAGGTGAAATTATTTATTGGTGTCGTTCATAGAGCACGATAACTCATGTGTTAGTAATATTCATTTGTAGTTAACAGCTGATGTTAGAATTTATTTTATATCTAGATTTACTGCAGACAGTTTTCTTTTAAGATGTTATTGATTAATCACTTATCGTCTCAATATTACATATGTATTAAGATCTCTATAAGTTTATAGTAATAGGCAGATATAGCCGCACGACAAATTCCAGTTGCGGCGTGGGGTCAAAGTCGGTAGACCTTACTTTAATCCACTTCATAAATCTATCATCACTGGCAACTACATTATAAGCGATTGCTGGGCATATTTACTGTACGCTCATCAATCACGATAGCTCTATCAACGTACGTGATACCTAGATCGTTTTAAATATCATAAATGTATACAATATTAGTATTAGCGTGAACACAATAGAGCATGTATTCGCGTGTACTGCTAATTGCATGTTAATGATTTAGGCTCCTTCTGATGTTAACTGCCAATGATACGCGTTTTGCTTGGTCGGCAGCGCGTAACGTATGGGTGGCGCATCGCTGTTCAGATAATTTAATGCAACCACAACATAGTTTCACATATATAAAAATATCTCATAATTCTTATAAAAATATTCGCAACAAAAATATACTCCTCCAAATGGCGAATTAAAAGTACATTAAGCCATATGGGGTTAGAATAAAAAAAAGACAAGTAAAATATTAAAAGGCAACAAATTGGCTGTAATTGGTAATAGATTCGTTCAGATATCCCTATAAGGACATCGGACCGTTAGAGTTATGGATTTATTGATAACATAAAATATCCGTTCCTAATCCTCGGCTTCGGATTGATAGTCAAGTTAAAACGTATCGAGCAATCGCGGCTAGATCGAATACTACACATATTCTCACATAAGATCGGGGGCAGAGCAGATTCACAGACATTGCTAGTTTTTTGTTAAACATCATTTGATATAATTCATATAACTATTTTAGGAAACGCGTCGCGCCATTCACCTTATGGCGACTTGTGAACTCTACGAGAGAAAAAATATTAGTATCGGCTTATATGTAAGGATATTGAATATATGTTGTATAGAATTGTACTGTGAATAGAGATGTAAAAAATGTTAAGTGGATGATCCCACGGGTGAACGCTGAATACATATATGATTTATATTATCTATATGTTCACAGCCTTGTCTACCTGAACATATTTTTATATTATATTAGATATATATTATATAATCAGTCAAAATCGTATATTACTACACTTAAAATTTAATTTAATTTATACTATATTTAAAATTTTAAGGATAAAGTCAGTTGTAGTACATAAGTTGAATAAGCTCTTCGTAAAACGACCAATCTCCAAGTGTATATCAGCGCAGGCGCGGTACGATATTGAAAATAAATATCTCATGTGGGAATGAGAGCGGCAAACCGTGAGAAATTTTAATTTTACTTTTTTGTGTCCTTATTGGCCCACAGTATGTTTCACATTAGTGCTCAGACTCAGCTCTGTGCTATCTGCTATGGCTATTGCGAAATAACCGATGTTAGTGTGTTGCAAAATCGATTTCAATACGATTGTTTATTTTTTTATTTAAACCATAAATATAAAGCGGAGTAAACTAATAACAGTCGATATAGAAAGTATTGAGAGTGATTAATATTTATATAAGGCGTTTTAGCGATGTTTAAAAGAGAAACTTTAGTTTCCGAGTAATGGTCGTTTTAACAGAGTTACGATCACCTCTGATCTAATTACCAACAACTAATAAAACGTTAGCACGCGCCAAATCGCGCACAGCCTGACACGTACCTTACCCAGTTTCAGCGGCTTTGCTGTTACTAATTTAATCTATTCATGAATGTAATTTAAATTCAAAATTCCTTAACAATTTCAACTTTAACTATGCGAAGACATAAAATCATAATTTAATTGCATAGATATGTTATATTATATATTAATTAACGAGCATAAAAAAACATGCGTTGGGTGCGTGGCCAGCAACAAACGCCATCTATTTGTAAATTGCAACATTGTACTTTATTATTTATTAAATCTAACGACAGTTTTATGCGAATACCTCCATTAAAAAAAATGTTATGCAAGAAAATGTAATAAGGAAATTAAAATTTTTGTTTACCTTCAACTATTTATAGAAAACAAAGAGCAAGAACCTAGTTTGTAGTAAAAAAAAAATATGGGAAGCAGAGTACATGAAATCTTGTCTTAAATAAAATTTATATTATATATCTTAAATAAATATAAATACTTATCTAGTAATAATGTATTTTAATTATTTATTCAATGCATAATCACCACAAAATTGTATACAGTTGGTAGATAGAGCTTGTCTCGTAAATTATAGCTGTAGAAATGAGGCAGGAACAGAATTTGCATTGGTGATTCGGCTCTTAGGAGTCCGGTATTAAGATGATATATGGCACTCTGATTACGCATCTGGGGTTGTTTAGGAAATTGCAAGAAATAAAGACTGTTTAATAATATTAATAATACTGTTTGATAACAATCATGTTTTATATTTTTTTCTTATCCGACTTTTTCGTAAATTTAACCTAACAGAGAAAGATCTCAGAAGCATGAGATAACAGATATGACATACATAATGAGATCTAAGATTTTCGCGAGTTTTATTCATTTAAATGAAACTAATATTTTTCGGATATTATCCTCGTAGTTTATCCGAAAAATATTAGTTTCATTTAAATATATATATATATATATATATATTTATATACATTTTTGGGTTCAAATTTAAAAAAAAATACTAAATGTACTTTTATTTTAATGTGCACTACTAATGAAGAGTTTAAAATAATTGTTTTTATGATGTAGATCTTAGATCATGGACATGCCTAATGTCCTCATAAATGAAATTTATGACAGAAGTTAAAACCTACTCATGACTGCTGCGGTAAACAAGTCAATTCCTGTTTATCCACCCATTAAGACTTAACTGTCACTTAGAATATCACTTGTATAACATATTTTATTTCGGGGATGTCAAATGTTGACAGTCTTCTTGTTAATTACAAAACAATGTTATGCGAACAAAGGCGATAAGTGACAGTACTTATGCTGTAATCTAAGCGAAATGCCGGCACGACGACTCAGCACGTAGGTGGCCGTGCCTTTATCAAAACCCGTTGCATTTTATTTGACGCACCCTTAATAAATTACACAAATGTCCCCGTATTGCAAAACAGAAACAATTCTATTTACATACCTATGTTTTTGTTTATTTTATTATCGCTAACATACTTATCTCGTCTATAAAGAATCAATAGTCCGAACTACTGTGATCAAATTATATCACATTATAAGTTGGCATATAAAATGGTTCAACTATTGAATCGTAAAGCGAACGAGTTTGATTACTATTGATAATGAAAGTAGAAAATAACAAATTAAACTTTATTAATAGTAAGATATAGGACAATATTCATAAATCATATGAGTTTTTAATCATAATGTATTGATTTTTACGATTCGCTGTATCTACCGATCGTAAATTATTTCAAATTGACCTGAATATTATAGTATATGTGTTTACGGTTGCAGTTATGTAATGAGATATGACATAACGATTATTGATGATAATTAATATATTTTTAATAATAAACCGAATTCAATTGATTTATAGAATTCTACAGAAGTTAGAGAAAAATTATAATATAACTATAATAGACAAGAAAGCTTTTAAAAATGGAATGTACATCAAATATGTTGCAAGTTGAAATCAATGCCAAATCCAGATATAATAATACATATTGGAATAAATTATACTAATTAAGAAATCTCTATATATTGAACGTATCGTTGCGAGGTAATTGCTATGGCGACCGGATGTGACGGTGTCACGGATTATCACGTCAATGAACCAAACGCTGTACGGTGTAATAAATTTACACCTACAAATTTACGCACGCAAATTTAGACCTACGCGTTATACGCATATACATCGTAATTGCTTGTCATTTGTTCTATATTATAACACGATATTAATCAAATCAAATTATTCATCTAACACATGTGACAAGTGAAAGCGAAATCCGTCTTGTTGTCGTATATTTTTTTAAGGAATATTAATTTTATTTTATTTTCAAGGTGGCAAGTTGGACCTTGTTTGAAATATCTGAACGCTACTCATATCCATGTGAGATGGAAGACAAGAATTTTGAAAACTGACTTTCTTAATAACATTAAAGTCTTATATTAAATCTTTTACACGAATGTAATGGAAATCATTCCTAAAGCGGCGCAATTAAAAGTCTTAGGCTGTTTTTTTGTTAAATTAATTATTGGTTATGAGCATTAATAGCTCCCACTTTTTGTTGGTTTCTTGAAGAACTACTTATACCGCTTTGAGAATATTATTACAGCCATAAATCAAGTGTCCATCAATAAAACGTTTAATATGCGCGTGCGCATCCAGCTACTATGAATTGAAATATGTGTTTATTGCGTACTGAGACAGTAGAAAAAAATGGGTAGACACGTAACTATAAACATTTATTTTCTGTTTCTTCTTTTTTTATAAAACTATTAACTGTAACTATTTTATTAGTAATCGAGTTAAAATTTTGCACACGCCTGTTGTAAAGGGTGAAGTCCTGAGGATTTGTTTAGCCAGGACACATCTTCCAAGGATATTTAAGAGATCTTTACCAAAAAATATGTTTTCTTTTGTTAAATAAATAATTTCGGATAATTATAACGATATAAAAATTATTACAAACGTATTTCTCTTGTTGATATTAAATTTGATGGGTAGTCTATGTTTCCCAGCCTTCTATTTGTTCCACTTAAAGCTATATGTTAATGAACAAGTTGGCATTGTTGAAAGGATTCTGTGTTGGCATGATTTCATACTCGTACATATATGACCGTCAATTATAATTGTAACAAACATATATATGTTTAATACAAAACATTTTAAGATTCTCTCTTTAATTTGATGCCATTTTTCATTCAATTAAAAGCGATTAATTTTGTCGTATTACGTATTTACTTATATATTGAATATGTCGTACAATAAATTGATGGACAAGTGTTTAAATTACAAACAGGGGAACATTTCGTTTTAAGTATTTATTATGCAAGTGAAAGTTGCCAGTGGACAAGATAGAAGAGTTATTTTATGTGTATAAAGTGTAATAAGTTTCTAATAAGTGACCGAGACTCGATTTCCAATATCATGTCTGGAACAAAAAAAAACTGGTTTTTAGGCTATACATCAAGTAATCACATTAAATGCAAAATAATAAATAAATATATATGGCCAATAACCACTGAAGTCTATATAGTGGGAGCAATATCATAAGTACGAAATCACAGCAGTTAATGTTAACATGACCTAGTACTGTATGGGAAAATCTTTAATAATACGTAACATTTAATAACGCTTCGTTGTTTATATATGCTATTGAAATATATCTATAAGATTAATATAATTCGGACGAAGGTTAATCATATCAGTATGTTACATGACAGGATAATGTTAAATTACATTAAATATAAAAGCAGAACGAACGAGCTACGAAATTACAGCCCAAACGACCCACCTGTTAATCGCCTTCATTACAATTGGCCTCCACGCCGATGATAACAGGACTGGCTGACCGGACTGTCATTAGACGTACTGGCTGATCGCAATGAGGGCGGCTAATGGTATGGGAATTGTATGCGATAATGCAGGTCAAGATAACTCTACGCCAAGCTAGACATTCAATTGTATCGCGTTACATCTAGTTCATGACTTCTTAAAAAATATACATCAAACACAGATTTCACACCTCTATGTATCAATAACAATATTTTTAACGATTTGTTTTAAATCATTATTATAATAAATACAGAACATTAAGCATCTTTATGTCAAGTGAAATATAAAACTAGTATTTTATTATAAAGGCATACAATTAATACGAACGGTAACATACATGTAAAGGTTATATGGTCATACAAAAAATATAACAAACGACTTATCTATGACACTTGTGATTTACCGAAGCTCCAATGTTACAAACGAGTCACAGTAGTTCCAATACTCTCAATACTAATTGTATAGCAGCAACAATGACTGCCCACATTAATTCTGAAAGCCTTGGCATTACAACGAAGTGTCCGAGTGATGCCTCGGGATGATACGGACGGGATTCGTTAAGTATTGGCATTTCATTTTTAATACACACAGTGTTTGTCTAATATTTTTTTATTAAGCTGTTGCATTTGATAACGAAATTAATATTAGTGTTATTATCGAATGCTCTCCGATATTATGGTTTTATTTATTTTATTGTATAAATAGATCACATCTTTTCTTTCCCAACACACGTTTATCACAAAATTCTTTGGCAAAACTGATGTACAGTTAATAGCTATAAATATGAATATTTGTTATTGGGCAACGTATTTTGGCACACCATCTATTCAGCCCACGTGTCTTGTAGCATTATGTCTGATGTTCCTCCATTGTTTATCGGGTGTCATTATCTGTACCGCAACGAGATGGCTTTTGTAATATTCATCTCGAGATATTATTTTGTTTTATAGCGGATTGTATTTTACAAGCAATATAGGAGATCGTTATTGTTGAGTAAGCCTTTATATTTTGCTGTATAGTATGCTTAACGTAAGTTTTAATCTTCACGCTGCGTACGGAGCGTTAAAAATGTTTCATTCATATATCTGTGTACCTTAAAAATGAGGAACAGGAAACGTTTTATATTAATAGTGGAGATGTTTTGATATTTAAGGTCTTATTTATATTTAAATGAGTAAATAAATAATGTAGAAGCTTATTCTAATGTATTTAATGAGCTGTATTCCTATTTAAAAAATGTATTTAACCTTTACCCTCTATACTTTTTTTAGCAAAACACGCGTCAGATTCATATTCAAGTATTATATTTGCAAATTATACTAACTAATTATTTTTAGTAATAAATTTGCATACTTTTTTTTTCTTTTACAATCTTTTATATATGAATATATCAACATATTAATATAAATTTAATTTAAATCTTTTAATAAGTGAAAACAATAATATAAGTAGAGAAAAAAAAATTATATGAAAGAATATGCAATATATTATTACATATATAGATCATTATTATATCAAAAGATTCAGAGTCAAAAAATGAATGCCATAAAAACAATTATCAACCCTCGAAAGCCGCCATAGGGTCTATTTCTCTTTGTAGGCTTTATTGAATGTGAGTATTTGATTAAGAGCGTTTCGCTCCTAGACAATGATGTATTGAAAGGTATAATAAACATTCCATCGCCTAATTTTGTAAGTAATCTCGTTATATATCGGGCAATAACTGGGCTTTATATATAATTCATAATAAGTGAGCTATTCGAGACATTCTTTCAAAAATTATAGCAAAAATATACCTAGTATACACATATATTTTTGTCATAATCTATATAAAAAAAACATTGTCATTTAAACCGTACGAAAGTTTGCGTTTGAGTTCAATTGTACTACAAAAAGTATATGAGAAACGCAGCCGAAGATGAATGCAGATTCTGGATCGGTCAATGCACCGCGTATGGTGTTCATTAAGCCACATAAAAAATAAAGAGTTAACATACAAATGTTTTTTAATTAATTTACGATCACTCATATGGTACCGAGTGTAGTCTTGCGAAATTCACTTGCAATCTCGACAGTATTATCTCCATTGTACCGTATACGGTAAATGCTTATTATATAAATAAGACAATATCAACAAATTGGCTTTATTGTTTCATATTATATACGACGTATTGAAAACGTAATTAAATAAAGACGATTAATTTTGTAACATTATTTATTATATCATATTATTAAATCGTATTATAATAATTTCAATTGTACCGTTTCCATTGTGTATTAATTGATATTTCAGTGTTATTTTCTTATCAAAAATATAAATAAATTACGTAATGTATATATAATATAGCTACCAGGTTTGAATATTGGAGCCAACAGGAAGCACGGTAGATATTAGACTCAATTTAATACGGTAATCGTAGGCCGAGGCGCAAATTATTGATTATAAACTAGTGCTATCAGATAAACCATTGGACTAATGGCCGTACCTATTTATGTATATGAAAAATCTTACATAAATTAATGAATGGATTAATAAATTTATATATAAAAACTTTTTGGATTAATTATTAGTTTATTTTTTTATATTTTTCTAGTAAAGATTTTAAATAAAATCGTCCTCAGTTGCAAGTGAAGCTATTAATTGTGTCGTTCGGTAAAAGATGTGGTTCTTAATATTTTAAGTCAGTAGAATGTATTATTTATATTTAATTTTTCACTAGATTAACTAAGAGAGGATTTTCAAACAGATTTTTTTTATTGTATAGTAAAGCATCTCAGTCACAACAATTGTGTAGGAAAGTTTTAAGGTCTCAAAAATTATTTTGTTTTTTTTTTGACCTTAAATAATAAAAGTAATTAAAAGTACAGATTTATTTCTAATTTTTTTTTATTAAGTCATAAATCCAAAATGGGTGTTTTTAATTACGATCCGATCACAAGTGGCTTTCTCAGAGCACATCATTATTACCTTACCGAGCATACCTGTTTTACGTACAGCATCACTACCGTATGTGCACTTATTCAAAGGGATGTGCTTCTTGCTGTGAAATAATATATTAAACTATCGATTTTTATTTAATTCGAGTTGTATTTATTATTGCTTATCGGTAAATATTGAATGCATTCACATGTTCCTTATTACATATTGACAATATTTTTTACAATTGTATTGTATTGTTACTAATATTAATAGTATATTTTTAAATTTTCATCTAAGTGAATGGTATCAAGTATGATTTTTTTTAATATTTTTTTATATTCATTACTGTATAGTTACCGGTTAAAGGAGGTATTATTATCGATAAATATATTAAAACCGGTGTTATGTTATCTGTGCTCCGTTCGGTTGTGCCGCGAAGATGTCAGTTCAACCATTAACGGTGAAACTGCTCCTTATTAAGTTTCAATCCGCTGCTCTTAATGTTTACGATTTCACTCCAGCTCTTAGTTACTTATTTAAAGTTGTTTTGTGATGCCGATCTTTTCAACTTTTTATGAAATAAATTAAAAGATTTAGCTATATTATAAATATAGTAGAATTTTGTTAATGATGTTCTTGTATAGGTTATGATAACAGAATTTTGACATATCATAGCGGAACTCGGACTCCGTAATAATATAGTTTAAGCACCAAGTCGTAAATTAATGACATATAAATGAATAACAACTACCTTAGAATTGTCAAAAAATGTATATTCTATATTTAAATAAATAATATTTTAGAATATACTGTACGTGTGTAAACAGATTTCAAACAACAGCAGATTTCTCTAGTCATATGATGACTCGTGTGCACTTGTTGGGACATCATACTGTTTTCACTGTAAGCATTTTATGGTAATAAGATGATTGAGAGAAATTGCCACAATTTTAAATTCTGTATGCCATGAGAATTTAAAATGGGAATTCTGTACGTGTTTCCAGTTATATAAAGATAAGTTTATTAAGACTGCAATGTTTAACGTATTAGTTTTATTTATACAGTTAAATATATAAAATTAAATGTATAATAAACGTATTAGTGAATAAAATTTATATTTACAACATATTATTAAACTTAATTAATATTGTAAACCGCGATAGCATGTTGTCAACAGTTAAAATTAATTATCGAGTTATGATGCGTTAATGATATCAAAGATTTTCGTGTAAACATTTAAATGTAAGTAAGTTTTTAGAATGCTACATGTTTTTAGGATACTCTCTGTCTCGTCGTCATGACATCTGGATCATGTACCTATATATAAAATAACGAAAATCGCGTAGTTACCGTAAAACTTAGTCTCATTTTTATGATATGTTAAGTTTAAATCTAATTATTTAATATTGTACAAAATTTCTGATCATGATTTTCGATTTCTTAGTATAGATATGACGGGTTTCTGTTTTATGGCATATATCAATTAAGGTACGTTACCACCATTGTTTTAAAGCCTTGAAGTAAATAAATTTGTCGTCATAATAGCTACTGACAAAATTTTCCATGAAGTAGATAGAAATATATACTTGCCTAAAATTTAATAAAAAAACTACGACTAATAAACATTGAGTATTTTATTTTAATTTATCGAGAGTATTTTTGCAATTAAAATTTTTGTATCTAAAAATAAACAGTGTTTTCACCATTACTTTCTTAGCAGTTGGAGATTTTATTAAATTGATAAACGGGTGTGATTAAATGGGGTGATGTATGTAGTTTTGAGATAAGCAATTAAAATATTGTAGCGAATTTATAGAGTACTACTTGTAGAGGCTCTATAAATTAGAATATCCGGTGACAATTAAACGTAGAACCGGACGCTGCCGACACCTATTCGTAATTCATATATCATATTTGATGCATGATTTTAAACACTACATTTCCATATAGCACTTAAATAAACTAACCTTTTTTATTTACTAGACTTTGTATTAATTTTGGTATAACTCCGTGTAAGCCTTATGAAATATTTCGTACCATTAAAATCTTGATATTTAACATCATGTAACGATTTCCGAAATCGGTGACCATCGGTGAGAAGGAAAGGCGACGATTAAAATAATTAAACACCCTGTAAAAAATTATAATATGTCCACTTAATCGTGAATCGTTCTCAACAATTTTTATGTTCAACATCTTTGTCATTATGACAACTATTAACTGTCAGAGTCAATAGAGAGTATCTTTAATCGGTCATTGTTATCGATTACGTCATATCCGAGTCAGATAATATTTTTAACAAACATTCATTTAAAAAGATAAATGTTTTGAGTATTTTAGTGTATCAATTAAAATTCACATCAAAATCATGATAGATGGATACGTCTTGTTAGAGCTATTTAATATCTGCGGTCATTCGAGAGAGATAAAGCGATGTATAGATAAAATTTATTACATTCTTATATCAATTGAAATATCATTGATGATAGTTTTAAGATCATCAGACGTTGTTTGTGCGGCGTAACGTTAAAATAGAACACATTCCGTATTACGGCATATAAGTTATAGCTTTGTGAATTCGTTTTTGAATTTATTTCCTCCGATCGCATAACTGGTTTGGAATCACCATTATGTTGTTTTTTTTTGGCTCTTATTTGTTTAATATCACTTATAAAAATAAATAAAGGAATTTAGATCGCTTAATGAGTTTGGATATTACTTTCCAAGAGTATAAATAAAGTTTATATACGTATGTCTGTATATGCGTGAGTATGTGTGTTTTTATTTCGTTTGAGTTTTTTCGTCTTGTGATATAAATACCGACAATCGCATTCCAGTAAATATACTCTTATCAAAATTCTGTTAAGTAAAAATTTTATACTATATCAGAAAAACGTTGTTTTTTATCTTGAAAATAAACACTCTGCTACCGTCTGAATTGTAACAATTTTCATACAACATTAATTTTATGTTTGTTATAAAGTTTATAAAATAAATGGTATTTTCGATGATTGCGATATCAATGGTCTGGATATGTTTGTTGCGAATTCATAAAGACAATCTGACACTGTGCTACCGATCTTTTCCTTTGAACTGTCGGGGCTATGATTTATTCAGCTACTTCTGAATGAAGGTATAGTTGCTGTTTCTATAAAGCATTATTAGAGCTTTAACTCATTCGTTTGAATATTAATTAATCTTATTTGAAAGAAGCGGACAGTAACAGATTTATATTAAGTTAAAAATGAATGTTAACAAATGCTTGCTCAATACTTAATTTTATTAACTGGCGATATATTAAATAAGATGGTGGTTCAAAAAACAGGTGGCTCTCCAGACAGAGGTTGCCAAGTAACGTATGATCTGAGAGGATCATAACACCACCTCGATATGGATCCGAGCAACACCGACTGTAATTTGTGCGGAACCACGACGTTTTAAAGTAACAGGAGTCGCGAACACTTTTATGGCGTCGTAAAAATGGTGAAAATGTGAATCACGTAAATTGGGATTTTTAGTGGGGTTGAGAGTTATTATTTTGAAAGTTAATGTCGCTCTGATGCTCTCTCGCTAATGTTGCGTAATTTGCTCCAAATTATGCATTGCATTAAAAAAAATATATTCTTGATACGTATTGAGTAAAATGTGTCGTATATAAACAAGTTTATTAGACGCGGGAAAGATTTAATTACGATATCATAACGAGATAAATAAATTAACTTAATAAAAGTAATTTGAATGAAATCTTGAATGTAACCACACAAATAGAGGATTGTAAATAAATGCCCTGCGGTGTATTGTGAGTCGTGTCTTCAACGAGCTCTTCAACATGCATGTTATGGAATACCTGTATCTTGGATTTTCTACGTAAGAGTAAGGACAATCAATTTTGTATATCAAATAAAATAAGCTAATCTAGTAAGCAAAATATTTAAAAATCCGTAATAATTAAATAAAATTATTTAATTTGGTATAGAAAATTTTATTACTGGCGTTGTAATGATCAAAGCCGTAATGTGTAATTCATCTTCGTAATGCTCAAACCGAGGCAATTTCTCAGCACGAGAACAGTGTCATGTCATCATGGAACGGTTAAAGCAAATAATATAATTGTATCCAGTCCAAGAACCACTAGCATGGTTGAAGTGACCGGTGAAAGTATGCAAGCGGGGCAAAATCCCAACGGTGCATGCGACACTGCCCCATAGATATGGATCACGTGCATGCTAACGACATTAATTATTTTTATTGTGTGAAAAAGTTTATGTAACGTCACGTGGAATACGAAATATAACTCAAAGCTTAACTATTTTGTAAGTCATTTTGTTTAATATAATATTGTGTTACGTTCCGTTAAATGTGACTCGAGATAACTATTATCTAGATGTTATAATCAATAGTTTTTTATTGAAATTTCAATTATAATAATATGGTAAATAAAAATTAAAAACAATAATTATTCATATTATCATCAATGGAAGATTTATATACTTGTATAAATATTATGCTTAATTAAATATATGTATATTTATTTATGAATATTAAACGAGTCTCACGACATTATTGTCTGAAGTGATCAACGGTCCAGCGATGAGTTGATACAGCTTCCTTGTTGTTAGAGTGTACATACTATTGTTTTGTGAAATAACACTACATAGAAGTTTCTATTACGCTAGTGACCATTATTGACATAACTAGAGCCAATACGAAAGTGAGATGCCCTCGATATGGAGACACCTTCCTAGTGCGCGTTTATTTATTTTCCCCTGAGGTTACTTATTCCGTTGAGACATAAGTTAGGACAAATACTCGAATGCTTAGGTACATATAATTTTAAAACTTATAACATAAAATGTGTAGTATTTATTTTTTATTAAGTACCTACGTACGTATTTAAGTGTACCATATTATATCTATTGAAATCTTAATTACTTTTGAATTATACTAATAATATTAAATTGACGGAGTGAAGAAAATTTATTTTGTTACAATATTTTATTATCGAATATGAGGCTTTAAAATTTCATAAAATGTTTTGACTTTATGATAAATGTGTCGGAAACAGTGCGAAAGAATACCGGGGAACAAAGAATATGATTTATGGCCGGGTCGGAATACCTCCTTTGATTCATTTTTGGGTCATCCACTACTCACGACCTGCCCGCAGCCACTAAATGAAGACATCGTATTGAATGCTGAGATAAATCATTCATTACGTACGAAAATACGCTGTCTAGTTGAAATATTGTCTGATCAGAAAATTTTTCGGCTGGCCCGCCTTCATATCCTTACTTAAGGTCCTAGGGTTGTTGATGCTTAACAAACATTTATGAATATATATAGGATAATTTAATTAATAATTATTAATTTCAAATGGCTAGGATATGCTTTATGGCAAATATATGAGTCATTATTTTTCTTAATGATCTTTTCGGGTTAGGTATATAAAATCCGATCAATTGTCGATATACTTTATCTAATTATTTTTATTTCTATTATTTTTAATATAATTAATTTGCCAACCCTATGCTCTCGGGGGAAACAAATTGAGTTGTCATAGTCGTATATATATTCAGATGTAAGTATCGGCGCCTACACGGACGTACGAGACTACCTCAATTACTCACAGACATTTTGGAGGCATCGCACTTTTTACCACCGTTCTTACTTGTCCATATTATATCGCAATAAAGTTCAGTTATCTCATAAAATGAGTTTTTAATAAATGTCAAGGAAGACCCGAGAGTAATTTTTATCTTTATTTAAAAGGATATAATCAGCGTAGGAAATTTATTATCAATATCTTCTTCTTTATATATAAGGAAATGAAGCGGCCGCTAATATTGTAACAAAATTTATCGGACATCGTTGTCAACCCTTCGATAGTAAAGTTTGCTAGATTAAATATTTGTGATTGCTAACCTCTTTAATTTTATTTATCAACCAATAATGACCTTTAATGCCATTACCACCCACGGAACAAAGGCTTTAGCTGGTATACAAGGCAATAAAGGTTATTTTGGGTCGATACCAATCTGTCCCATGGTCCGGTAATAAGTGTTATGTTACACGGCCTAGTGCGATAGGCGGTCGTGGCAATGAGATTTTATGAGGTCCAGATGAAAACTTATGAGGTCCTGTTCAATGTATAAAATACTAAGCTTAAGAATCTGTAGATGTTTATGAATTATACATTGAATATTAATATTTGTAAATAGATACATTTTTACATATGTCGAACTAAGCTTTGAGTAATTTTAACATCAAATATCAAGCGGTAACTTCTATGATAAAATTTTGTTATGATAATATATATTGATATTTTGCGTGATAATACACAACGGATACAGTACAATATGATTTAAATAAAGCACTCTAAATCGAAACTTAGCCGACATTATCCTCACGATGCCATCATACATCACAATCAACTAAATAATATACCTAGGCGATCTTTAGTATCGTCACAGATACAGAGTTTCGGTTCAAGTCATTTTAAGAGCGATGAGAATTAATTGAAAATACTATGAGATAATATTCTATACAAGTAAATCATTATATCACAACTTCTCTTTTGATGTGTGTTAGAAATTTATGAAAATAATTAATTAGTAAAATTACTACGAATAATATTTAATCAAAAAAGCAGATTGAATTATAGCAGGTTGTAGTATACTGATGACCACAATACGAAATGTAGGGCGACTGGAATTAGTACAAGTATTCTAGCCCGCTGCCGCTAGTGATTTAGATCGCATCACCAAATCGCCCCATGACTTACAGAACAGTAAATCTTGGTCGCCATCTAAGCTGAAACTGATGCGGTACTACATCAATGCGGTAAACGTCTTAGTGTCCACTACGGCGTTCATTTTATTACCCTCTTGCATTTCCTTGCGTGCCTCGGTCTTAAATATGATTGTGCATGTGCCTTTATAAAATACTGGACCATTCAGATAACGAACAGGCCATGTTCAATGTCCGTTGCTTTTAATTGAATGATGCATGCAATTGTTAGTAATGAATCGACATAAATTGACATTAACGTCGTTTTGTGCACGGTTTAACGTTTCAATATAATACAGTCTTAGTTGTTTTGTTTGTGTATATATATTTTAAAACTTTCATGCATTAGATAGAAAATAATTCGAGGCTTATTATTATTGACACATTTATATATAAAAAAGATTGACATGCTTTTGTTTAAACAATTACGGTTAACACGAATGCACTACACGTCTATTCATGCCCGCGGCTCTTCTTCTTAATTACACGGCTTCTTCAGATGTATGTGTAGTTAGGATTTATTAATAACCGTGCTTACACCGCTCTAGGCAACAGTATCAGTAGTGTGTTAAATAGTTACATAAGGATCATTTTGCCACAACTCAGTTAGTTATATCGGCAGAGTTATAAAACAAATCTGGCGCCGCATTCTGTTCATACCTCATCAGAGATATGCTCGAACAAAGTATGCTGTTCAATAAAACAATCGTTGCAATTACCGAACAAATAAACAAATCAATATTTATTGTTCGTTCCAGCTAAAGTGGAATCAAGCAAGAGATCATTAGCGGCGCGTGCGCTGCGCGTGCGCCGTTGCGTTATAAAATAAAATAGTACAAACAGAATCTATGTTTCACATACCATTAGTCGAGATTTCTCTATGTAATTAAGCAATGTTTTCGTTTTCACATATAATAAATTATAGTCGTCGTTAAATAATGATCGGCTGTGAACAATAGCCCCAGATTCTGTTCATGCTTAGCCGTTGTGGAACTAGAATTATCCAATCGCAATTGACATGGCACAGTGTAATTTAGCGAGTGTTTTCTGCGCGCAAGCCGAACCGCCCACACGGCCGCGTACCATCAATCACCCAGTGGGCCATTCTTTATCACATGACGTTCTAATGCCTTATGTTTCGAAACGCAGGGTTAACATTTGACCGTCTGGCTATTGTCTTTACTTGTGTGAAGAGGTCACGGCTCTTTGTTTTGGCGAGTGCCCGCTTCTGGTTATAGTTGATAGATTGTGTAATAGCAACCATCATAATATTGACATTATAAATGTACTAAACCTCAAGCTAAGACTATTTTATTGTTGTATTATGAGAATGGTTTTCCTTTGTCGTGTGATCTGTATGCATACATATATTAATTGGTTAACAAAGAATTTGTTAATGAAATACTTATAAAACAGTAACTGCTTGTTTCTGTATAATGTAAGTATCGACTTCTGTCACGTTATTATTGGTGAATAAATATTTGTTGTAACAATGAAACAGGCTCTGCTATCAATAGTTCCATCCGGCAATGTCTTGGGATCGTATCTGTATGTAAATTGAGGCGAATTTTCGTAACGTGCGGCGCCGAACAGCGATTCATCATAGAAATGTGGACGCGGCGACCCACGCACAGTATTAATGCAGAACATTTAATACATTATACGCCTAGATATCTACGGACTTTAAGACCATAGTAAATAACCAATGTTTCGATTTCTATGTCTTACCCAATTTCGCTAAGGTAATGTTTACATTTATGGTGTTCAAAGCCACTAAATCATACGTATTTGGGGATGCAACTGTCTATCTATTAGTAACCGATGCTGTACTTGTTTTTATACTGTGCTATGATAAATCGATTCAGAATGTTTAACGTCCAACACACTGAAAATGCTGTTCATTGAAACGGTTCAACATAAAATATTCATTGGCTGATGCGTACGCAAAATGATGAATGAGGTTCCGTTGATGCGAAAATTTAATAGTTTTATTTAAAGACCGATTAAGGATTTATAAGAGATTAAATATTTTTAGATAAACGAGGTACTGAATAACAGTTTTTCACGCTTGTAGTATTAATATGGAGTTTAGAATGAGAAACGGGGAACGATTCGTATGAAGTGCGGCCAACTTGTGTTAAGATCACTGTTGAGTGTTAGATAATACAGATGGTATCTGAAAACTAGATTGTTAACTGTTAGGAATTTGAGAATGCAGTTCCAAATGGTCGACTCTCCTGCAAAGTTTAATAAATATTCAGTAACCAGTATTCTCTAAGATATTT